>NC_143523.1:55361313-55711071 GCF_031878675.1 Megascapheus bottae
TCCTGGATGTCTGCACCAATGCCTGAATTCACATATGACTCCAGAAATTGCCCCATCCCCACTGCAGTGGAAAGCAGAGGTCAAGGGCAGCCCAGAGGCCAGGAGTCCAGTCAGGCATGGGAGCTGAGTGTGCTCTAGAAGGCTGCCATGAGTAAGCACTGCTGGGAAGGCAGAAAGATGCCAGGGACTACTGGTCCCTTGGGTAGGAATGAAGGCACCGAGGGACACTGAAAACAGTCAGGCTCTCCCATCCCCCACACAACTCCAACACACCAGCAGGCTTCTGCAGGCCCAGCCGGAAGCAATCACTAAGAAAAAACAAAGAAGCCAGGCATGGTGGCTCATGCCTGTAATCCTAGCTACTCAGGAAGCTAAGATCTGAGGACCACTGTTCAAAGCCAGCCTGGGTAGAAAACTTTGTGTGAGACTTACATCAAATTAACCAGCTAAGAGCCAGAAGTGGAAGGGTGGCTTAAGTGGTAGAAAGCAAGTCTTGAGTGGAAAACACTAAGCAAGGGTGTGAGGCCCTGAGTTCAAATCCTAAAGCTGGCATTCCCCTACAAAAATAATAATTAATTAAATCATTAATTTTGGAGGTCACATCACTAAACAACTTATCATTAGTCCCCTACTACTTTTTCCATCCACAGCAACTCTGCCATAAGGATTATGATGGTGGCTAATTCTTTTTTTTTTTTCTTTTTTACCATTCTTCGGGCTTGAACTCAGGGCCTGAACAGTGGCCTTGGGCTTTCTCAAGGTTAGAGCTCTACCACTTGAGCCAAAGCACCACTTCTGGCATTTTCTGTGTATGTGGTATGGAAGAGTCGAACCCAGGTCTTCGTGTACACTAAGCAAGCACTCTACCGTTAGGCCAAACTCGTAGCCTGGCTGATTCTTTTTCAGAAGGGCCATGAGGGCTGAGCTTGCTGCAAGTTCACTTGAGTCTTTGAAAATATCCAATAGGGGGCCGAGAGTTTGGCCTAGTGGTTAAAGTGCTTGCCTAGCATGCACAAAGACCAGGGTTCGATTCCTCGGTACCACATACATAGAAAAAACCCAGAAGTGGTTGAGGCTCAAGTGGTAGAGCGCTAGCCTTGAGAAAGTCCAAGGACAGTGCTCAGGCCCTGAGCACAAGCCCAGGACTGGCAAAAAAAAAAAAAAAAGAATCCAGTGGATGACTAACACAGATCGAGGAAGCTTGGTATCTCAACCTGCATCTCCTATCTCTCTCCTTTGGCACCCTAACCTGGGGGTCAGCCTTTAACTCTATTTGTAGGAATGTCTGTCTAGGATTGCTCATAAACAGATTTGTCTGAAATTCACCTGATCTCTCTCCTATCCCTCTAGGCTGCAAGTCACCAAGATGAGAATGTTTAAGATTTATGGGTTCATCCTGGCCTTATCATTGCCTGTGAACCATTACTAGGGTTCACATCGGTTCTAGATCACTAGAGAGGCGCCCAAAAGTCTCTAGCCAGCCAGCCATCCTTTCCTACCTTAAGCCCTCCTCCTCCCCAACCTTCTGGCCTTACACCAGATGGAGCTTGAAATCTGAGCCTAGTTACCAGGATTCTTGCCAGGGTCCCAGCAAGATTGCTGGTATTTTCAATCCATTTTTGTGGTACCCCAACCACTCGATGGGGTCAGTAAACAGATGAGATTTTGTTGACAGTTACCTCCAGCCCACTTAATCCTTACAAAAAATACCCCAGAGCTGGGTGCTGGTGGCTCATGCCTGTAATCCTAGCTACTCAGGAGGCTGAGATCTGGGGATCACAGTTCAAAGTCAGTGAAACTAGTCTGGGATACTTTTATTTCCAATTAACCACCAGAAAACTGGAAGTGGCTTAAGGAATAGAGACTAGCCTTGAGCTGAAGAGCCCAGAGTTCAAGTCCCACGACTGATTAAAAACAAAACAAAACAGAAGCTAGGTCTTCCTGGTTCACACCCTTAATCCTTGCCACACAGGAGGCTGAGGTCTGAAGACTGTGGTTCAATGCCAGTGCAACCAGAAAAGTCCCTGTCTTTTATCTCCATTTAACCAGCAAACTCCCTGAAGCAGTGGCTCAAATGGTGTAACATGAGCCTTGAGTGAAAAAGTCAAGCAAGATCGCAAGACCTTTGAATTCAAACCCCTGTTAGTGTCTTTTTGTTAAAGTTGGAGACATTGAGGCCCAGAGATATGAACTTAAACGTCCTGGGGTCATCTGAACTGAAGATACTAGTCTAACTGCAGTGTCTGCTGCTCTCTGGCCTTACGGGGCTGTCCCTGCCAATCATTACCTGTCAGGGCTGCTGTCCCTCCACGCAAGGGTTCCTGCCTTCTGGTCTTGCTTACTGATCATGTGACCCAATGCCATTAGAACCAACAACTGTGACATGAACCGGAGCACACTGCTCCCTAGTAGGATTTCAGGAGGATTGGCATGGCAAAGGCAGGGGCTGGGCAGGGCTCTTGGAACTGCTGTAGTAGGCAGACAGCAGCCAAGCCTCCCTGTGGTGCTGCTGGTGGTGGTGGTGGTGGTATATGGGGGTTTGGTATGTCTGTGTCTGTACTCCCTCCTGTTCCTCATCTAACCTAATCACCTGCTCCTTCCTCTTGCCTAGGGTGGCCCAGCATGCACCTGGGTCTCTAGAAAGTCCAAGCCACTGCTAACAAGCAAGGGAGCATAGGCCAACAGATGGGGCCTGGGCAGAGACTCCCCAAAATTCTAGAATAGGAGAGACTCTGAGAGGGGCAGAGAATGAATGGAAAAATAAAAATTGCAAGGCCAGGCCCTAGTGGCTCAGCCTAGCTATTCAGGAGGCTGCAATTGGAAGATTGTACTTCAAAGCCAGCCTGAGCAAACAAATCTGAGAAAGTTTTTTTTTTTTTTTTCAGTCTTGGGGTTTTTGAACTCAGAGCCTGGGCAATGTCCTTGGGCTTTCTTAAGGCTAGATCCCTACCACTTAAGCCACAGGACCAGTTCCAGCGTTTTCTATGTAGGTGGTACTGAGGAATCGAACCTGGGTCTTCATGCATGCTAGGCAAGCACTCTACCATTAAACCAAACTCCTGGCCCCAAATCTGAGAATTTTAAAAATTTTTTTGTGCTGGTCCTGAGCTTTTGTGCTGAAGGCTAGCAATCTACCACTTGAGCCACAGCTTCACTTCTGCTGCGCTCTCTCTCTCTCTCTCTCTCTCTCTCTCTCTCTCTCTCTCTCTCTCCCTCCCTCCCTCCCTCCCTCCCTCCCTCCCTCCCTCCCTCCCTCTCTCTCTCTCTCTCTCTCTCTCTCTCTCTCTCTCTCTCTCTCTCTCTCTCTCTCTCTCTCTCTTCTTTTGTGGTTAATTGGAATTAAGTTTCATGCACTTTCCTTCATGAGTTGGCTTCAAACTGCAATTCTCAGATGTCAGCCTCCTGAGTAGCTAGGAGTGTGTGTGTGTGTGTGTGTGTGTGTGTGTGTGCAATGAACTAGCAAAAAAAAAAAGCCAGAATTGGTGCTTGGCTCAAGTGGTAGAATGCCAGCTTTAAGAGAAAAGGCTGAGCCATACCTTAAATCCCAGAATTCAAGTCCCAGTACCAGTCCAAAGATAGATGGTAGACAGACAGACAGACAGACAGGATGGATAGACAGAGCAATGAGCAGTGTGGGCCTAGAGACACAGAGGGATATAGAGCAAGACCAAGAATAAGGGTCCTTACATGCTCCCCTCCAATTGTCTCAAGCTCCAGAAGTACCCCTTTTGGGGAAAAGTAAAGTGAAAACAGCCCCTGAGCACATTTGCTCTAACAGTCCTCTAGTCCAACTAGCTGGGCCTTGGTGACATGCAGCAGTCATTTTCCCCTGCCTTGCCCAGGGGACAGCTTTCTCCTTTCTACTTGGGGCTGACATTGCATGCACATACCAGGGTCTTACCTTCTTTAGGGTCTTTACCTAGCACTCCCCTCCTCCCCTCCTTGCTACTCATGGCCCAGTGGCCACAGAGCACATAGCCAGCCTGCAGCGCCAACTGGACACATGGGGACAAAAGGTTCTGTTAGTTGTCAGGGTCCTCTGGCTCACAGCCCATAGTGGCCAATTTTTCAAAATTTTATTTTGATTGATGTATTTTTATTGTTATATAATTAGTAAGTCAGATAAAGAGTGTATTTCTGGCTGGGAATGTGGCTTTATGGTAGAGTGCTTGCTTAGCATGCATGAAGCCATGCGTTCAATTTCTCAGTGAAACATACAAAGAAAAAGCGGGAGGTGGCGCTGTGGCTTAGTGGTAGTGTGCTAGCCTTGAGCAAAAGAAGCTCAGGGACAGCACCCAGGCCCTGGGTTCAAGCCCCAGGACTGGCCAAAAAAAAAAAAAAAAGTAAAAATGAGTACATTATTTTGGGACAATGTCACCTCTTCCATCGGTCTCTCTCCCAGTTTTCCCCTCCCATCCCCATGCACTATTGTATATAGTTCATTTTCAAAACAGTGTCTAGTGAGTGTCACTCAGTGGTCAATTTTAAGTCTGTGTAAAGCCTAACTCACCTACCTCTGTTTCTTCCTATAAATGGTGCTAAATAATAATACTCATTCACTAGGTGATTGTAACTCATATTAGAGACTATAAAGGATATGATAAATGCTCAATAAGAAACAACTGCAAGGCTGGGTGCTAGCGGCTCACTCCTGCAGTTCTAGCTACTCAGGAGGCTGAGAGATAAGGATCAAGGTTCTAAACCAGCTTAGGAAAGAAAGTTGGTGAGACTTTTTTTCTTTTTTTACTGGTTCTGGGGCTTGAACTCAGGGCCTAAATACTGTCTTGGGATTTCTCAAGGCTAGAGCTCTAGCTTTTGAGCCACGGCACAACTTCCAGCTTGTTCTATGTACGAGGTACTGAGTAATTAAACCCGGGCCTTCATGCATACTAGGCACTCTACCACTAGGCCACACTCCCAGCCCTGAGACTCTTATCTCCAATTAACTACCTCTTAATTGGAGTTGTGGCTTAAGTGGCAGGGTACTAAAAGCTCAGGGACAGAGCCTACGTCCTGAGTTTAAACCCAAGAATCAGCACACGCGCATGCGCGCACGCACGCGCGCGCACCCCCTTCAGGCAGTCCACTGGAACCGCCCCACTGTGGGGCGAACCTGCCCTTGGCCACTGGGATGCCTTAAGAACCCAGGTGGACAGAGCACTCACAGGATCCAACAGTGCCTTGCAGCCCTGAGCACTCCTTGAAGCCATGACCAGCAAGGGTAGCAAGGACCTGGAGCAGCAGATGGAAGGAGCTGTCTCAGATACTGGTGAGTCCAGAGCTGTGCCTGGGCACCAGCAGATGCACCCACCTGGGGCATCCTGGCAGGTACCGAGGGTCTGGGCATTCTGGAAGTCCTTGAGCCTGCCCTGGACTCCATCTCCTTAAGATGAAGAGGCCACGGGACATTCACCTGGACCAGCAGCGAGGTGATAGCTGAGGGAAACCTGAGCTAAGCTTTGGGCATTGCTGATGCCCACTCTAGCCCTCGAGCCAAGGCAAAAGTTCAGGTAGACATAGGGAGCAGGCTGTGGCTACCTCCTCACCCACCTCTATCTGCTGGGGTCTCTTAGATTAAGATAGACAGGGGTTTCTTTTTGGGGAGAGGGTTGTTTTTACTCTGTCTAAAAATAACTCCTTTCTTTACTTTGAAGACTTCCCCTAGCAGGTGGGTCCTAGTCTCAGCACTCTTCTCCCTGAAGCTACACAGCTGGGTTGGGGAATGAAAGGTAGAAGGAACCCCCCGATTATTGGGTTAGCTTCCTATATGGAACTCAGGTTTCTTTGAGATCCCATTGCTCAGTCGTTCCTGTATATCAATATCCAGGCAAGAGCTACCAGCCCAGTCCGGTGCTGGTGGCTCATGCCTGTCATCCTAGCTACGCAGGTGTCTGAGGATCAGGGCTCAAAACCAGCACAGGCAAGAAAGTCTGTGAGACTCATCTCCAATTAACCAGCAAAAAGGAAAAGGTAGGGCTGTGGTTCACATGGTAGAGTACAAGCCTTGAGGGAAAAGGCTAAAGAGATACCAGCCACCCAGGCCCTGAGGTCAAGCCTTCGTATCAACACACACACCATCCAAAGGCATAGGATGGCACTGGCTGGCCTGGAGACTTCATCTCAAACTCAACCTTCCCTAAAGAACTAGGGGAAAGAGCAATCAATGGAAGCGCTCCTTAGCCATGGTGCCTGGACTGGGCTGGACTGGGCTGAACACTTTTTTTAAAAATCTTTGTGTTACAGTGGCAGCAGCTGGCACCGCAGGTCAAGAACCATCCAGTGAGGGAGGACAGAAAGGTCTGGTGGTGCCCGCTGGGTGGGATGGTGACAACCTAGAGCCTGGCACAGAGCTCTCTCTACACACTCCGACCAAAGGTGGCTCACACATGTCACCCTAGCTACTCAGGAGGCTGAGATCTGTGGATCAAGTTTGGAGGACAGCCTTGGCTGTCCTTGAAATTCTTATGTCCAGCAAAAACCTTTAGTAGATGTGTGGCTCCGGTGCAGAGTGCCAGCCTTGAGGCAGAAAGCTAAGGGACAGCAGCACCGGGGCCTGAGTTCAAGCTCCAGTACCACAAAAAAAAAGTAAATAAATAAATAAAAAGTTAAACATGACATTTGAAATATGATGTAAAAATCAATGTTAATAAAATCTTAAAAAAACTACTTAAAAAATTTAAGTGGGGCTGGGAGTGTGGCCTAGTGGTAGAGTGCTTGCCTAGCATGCATGGAGACCAGGGTTCGATTCCTCGGTATCACATGCATAGACAAGCTGGAAGTGGTGCTGAGGCTCAAGTGGTAGAGCTCTAGCCTTGAGGACGTCCAAGGACAGGGTTCAGGGCCTGAGTTCAAGCCCAGGACTGGCAAAATAAATAAATAAATAAATAAATAAATAAATAAATAAATAAATAAATAAATAAAATAAAAAAAAATTAAGTGGGCTTCTTGAGGAGCTCCTAAGCAGGACAACTTAGTCAGAACGACAGTGGCGCCCCAGGGCCACTGATAACCTGGCCTCTCTCCTTCTCCCTCCCCGCCTCCAGGCACCCCAGCTGCCCCGCCGCCGACCAAGGCAAGCTCGGCCCCCAGAAGTGAAGGCAGACCCGGACCCTTCCCTCCAGGCTCGTCCAGCAGAGCCTGACCCCGAACCGCCTGCTGGGCTGCCTCCTCCTTGATCTGCCCTTAACCAAAGCTCGCATTTCCAGGACCGGGGGCGTGGCTGGGGTGGTAGAGCGCCCCCCGAGAGCCTGTGTCCGATCAAAACAAGACAAAGTTCCTATTTCCAGTGCCCTGTGCACGGTGATGATTCTCGCTCACTTCGGGCCCAGGGTGGACCCCCCGGCCGGAGCCCCCCATTCCGAGGCCTGGTCCCGTCCTGCGCCGCACTCCCCCGCTGCTCCCCTGGCTCCTGGGATGAGGGAGGGGGTCCTTGGCCCCCCCGATCCTCGCGGGGATCGGGAGAGGGGGGCGACCAAGGTCAGCGCAGGGGAGGCCCTGGGGTGGGGCCGCGGTGGCTGGGCGCGCCCGCCAGTGACTCACAGGGCAGGGCGGCCGGGGTTTGGAGGGAAATCTGCGCAGCCGCAGACGAAGCCCCGCCCCCTCCCCCCTCCTCCGCCAGGCGCGGCCCCAGGGTGGGCGGGGTGAGGGGCGGGGCTGTGGGAGGGGCAGTGCCGGGGCGGGGCGGGGTTAGGCACAGGGGGGTTGCGGTTGGGGCAGCGCCCAGCAGTGTTCACGAGCTCGCCCTCCCCCCCCAGCCCACCCCCGCCCTAAAGTTAGAGGTTTGGGGTGTGTGCAGGTCCTGGGGCTTGAGCTCGGGGCTTTGTGTTGTTGTTCAAGCCCGGCGCTCTACTGCTTGCACTACACCTTCACCTCCAGCTTCTTGCTGCCGGGGCTGGCTTCGAACCTTAGTCCTCAGACCTCAGCCTCCGGAGTAGCTAGGATTACTGTGCGCCTCTGCGTCCCTCTGCTCCGAGGACTCTTCTGCTCTCCCCCCTCCTCCTCCTCCTCCCACCCCACCCCCCCTTTCCAGCACGTGTGCTCGCAGGCGACCGCGCCCTGGGTGTGCCGGGCCGCGGGTGACTCAGCCTTGCCGCAGGATGTGGCCCAGCCCGGGCGGTGGCGCGCGGCCCGGTCTTCCAGGGTCTGGAAAGATGGATTCGGGCGCGCGTCCCATCCCCAGGCCTGGGCCCCGTTATTCCCGGACCCGCTCTACTGACGGGCGCACGCCGACGCTGACAGCCCCGTGCCCCAAAACTTGGCTGGAGCCCCTCCCAGTCCTGGGGGACGTCAGGGAAACCGAGGCTGCGCCCACTGCTGCCCCCCGGCCTGCCGGCAGGGGGCGAGGGCTCCTCTCTGGTTCCTTCCCTGGTCTCTGCCTTCTGTGATCAGAGTAGAGGCTACAGGGGAAAAGAAGGTTTGCTCGTTTTGTTTGTTTGTTTTCTTTTCCTCTTCTTCTTTCTTCTGTCTTCTTCTTCTTCTTCTCCTTCTCCTTCTTCTTCTTTTCTCCTCCTCCTCCTCCCCTTCCCCCTCCCCTCCCCCTCCCTCTTCCTCTCCTTTTCTTCTTTTGTCTTCTACGTCTTTAGGAGGATAAGGGAGGGCACAGATGGAAGGACAAAGGATGAATGGACAAATGCGGCAGTGGTGCTCACTGTACACACAATGTTGAAAATGAACTGTACATGAACTGTACAACTACTGACAGAGGATGGCAAGGAAGAACTGGGAGACAGCATTAGGGAAGGGGCAGCATTGTCCAAAAAGAAATGTACTCTTTACCTGACTGAGGTAACTGTGCATTACCTTTATAGTAACCTTTTTTAAAACTTAGGAAAGAAAAACAGTAGAGGCCTCTCCTCCACACTGAGATCTCCACAATCTTCAGGTCAGGGTTGAGCCCATGCTGGGGTCCTTGTGGCTCTTTTGTTTCTCCAAAAAGGCCCCCAAGGGACCGGGAGTTTGGGGGATCTAAGTTTTAGAACATTGGGCATTTTTACAAACAGGTACCTTTCAAGGTGTGATAGATTACGAGGGCTCAGTGCTTGGATTACAGGGCTCTCTGGTGAACCCATGGGTCATTTTAAGAATCCAGAGTGCAAGGAGCTGGGTTCATCACTGATTTATCTACAGGAACCCGTGGGGAGTAAGTAATACAGAGGAAGTGACGTTTGAAGAAGGTGGTAAAAGGTGTGATTTTGAAAATAAAAGATGTCATTCAGATTCTGGCAGTAATGGTGCTTAATTCTTAAATAAGTTTTAGACAAGTTTAAATCTGAAAAAGATCTTATGAATTTCCTCTAAAATTTTAAAGTTAGGCTGGGTGCCAGTGGCTCATGCCTGTAACCCTAGCTGCTCAAGAGGCTGAGCTCTGAGGATGGAGATTTGACATCAGTCTGGGCAGAAAAGTCCCCAGGAGGTTGGGAGTTTGGCCTAGTGGTAGAGTGCTTGCCTAGCATGCACGAAGACCTGGATTCAATTCCTCGGTACCACATACATAGAAAAGCCAGTAGTGGTGCTGTGGCTCAAGTGGCATAGTGTTAGCCTTGAGGAAAAAGCCCAAGGATAGAGCTCAGGCCCTGAGTTCAAGCCCCAGGACTGGCCAAAAAAAGAAAAAAGTTAAATTGGCAATCTAGCACAGTGGTTCACATCCATAATTCTTGAGAATCAGAGATCAATAGGATCACTGAGTCCAGTCAAGCAAAAAGTTCAGGAGACCATCTCCATGAATCGAAAAGTTGGACTTGGTATCATATACTTGTCATTCCAGCTACATCTGGGTAGCAAAAATGAGTTTACGTGCAGGGTGTGTAACCAAGAGAGTCTATTTGAAAACAAGAGTGCTTGTCTAGCATGCCCTAAGACTGGGTTCGATTCCTCAGTACCATATACATAGAAAAAAGCTGAAAGTGGTGCTGTGGCTCAAGTGGCAGACTACTAGCCTTGAGGAAAAAAAAAAAAAGCCCAAGGACAGTGCTCAGGTCCTGAGTTCAAGCCCCAATCTTTCTGGTGCACATTCTTGCCCTATGTGAGTCAGGATAAACCCTGGTAGGCCTGGCATCTCCTACTCACCTGTTCTCCTCCCATACAAGCTACTACCTAGAAAGGCAGGGGGCAAGCTGAGTGACAGGTGGCTCATCCTAGCTACCCAGAAGGCTGAGATTTGAGGATCATGGTTCAAAACTAGGCAAGTCTTGTAAATCTCCAATTAACCATTCTAATAAGCCGAAAGTGAGGCTGGCAGTGGTGGCTCACACCTGTAATCCTAGCTACTCAGGAGGCTGAGATCTCAGGATAGTGTTTCAAACCCAGCCCAAGCAGGAAGGTCTGTGAGACTCGTATCTCCAGTTAACCACTAGAAAACTAGAAAAGACACTGTGACTCAAAATGGTAGAGCACTAGCCTTGAGCAGAAAGAACTCAGGGACAGTGACCAGGCCCTGAGTTCAAGCCCCATAACCAACAACAATGAAGCAGAAAGTGGAGGTATGATTCAAGTGGTAGAGTACCAGCCGAGAGTAGAAAAGCTGAGAGAGAGTGCAAGGACCTGATTTCAAGCTCCTGGACTGGCACAAAAAAATAAAATAAAATTCCACGTCACTGAAAGAACCTAGCTTACCATCTGGCCTGAGCAGTCAAGAGAGATAAGTCAACTTTCTCAACTGGCCAGTGTCAATAAAACATAGATCTTGAAGGCCTCTGGATTATAATCCTGATTATAAAAGCAATCTTCCAGGAGCCAGCGGCTCATGCCTAAAATCCCAGTTTACTTGGGAGACTCCATCCCTATGGAAGAAACTAAGGATTGTGGCCTGTGTGACACGCACACAGGCCGCCTAAAATACAATTGTACTTCAGGAATTTGCCTAGGAAGGAAGGAAGACAGTATCCCCAAAATAACCCACACACACAAAAAAAGAGCTGTAGATTATAAGGGTTGCTGAAAGGACACCACCACATGGTTCAGGCAGAAAAGAATCAATCTGGGAGAGCCAGACTGCTGGGCTACACTCAAGAGTAGGGTATAGCATATGACAGCTCAAGCTAATGGCAGAGGGATTATATTGGAAAGGGCAAGAAGAAGGTGTGACTGGGATGGATGAGGAAGTGGCCTCAGAGCCTTGGGGACCTCCCATTGCCCCCAGATGGTCAGCAATCAGTTATCTGGGTTACAGATGTTGTGTGGGTCTTCTAGGGAGGACCATAAGCAGTCCTGCATGGAAAGAGAACGAAGGGGAAGGGCTCTGTGTACAGTTTTGCACAAAGAGAAGAGGCCACTTTTTCTGGGTAGATCTAACATAGATATAATTCAATCACACAGTACTTGCCTAAAAAGCATGAGGCTTAGAGCTCAAATCCTGCCACTTACCAAAAATCAAAATAAGCAGTCGGAACTAACCTGATGTTAGCCAGCTGTTTTTCTGTGTTCTTCTCTACTTTATAAGGAACGTAACTGAAATGATCAAACGACTTTTATGATTTCCTCTGAGGCCTTTTCTATCTATTGCCTGATTCTAAAATCAAAAGTAAAGCCAATAACAATCTTCAAGATGGGTGTGGGACTCATATCTATAATCCCAGCACTGGAGAGACTAAGAAAGGACAATCTCTGACGGGTGTTCTTTACTTCCTCTTTTTTATTTTATTAATTTATTTATCATTTGATGCAGAACTTAGAGCTAAACGAGGCTCTATCTTTGTGCTTCCCCCCACCACCACCACACTCAAGGCTAGCACCCTACCACTTGATCCACAGCTCCACTTCTGGCTTTTATTTTGGTGCTGGGTTGGTGATAAGAGTTTCATAGATTTCCCTGCTTGTGTTTGCTTCAAACTGTGATCATCAGATCTCAGCTTTCTAAGTAGCTCAGATGGCAGGCATGAGCCACTGCTACCTGAATCTCATTCCTCTTCTTTGCCAGCCATTTTCAGTGAATTGGATGATTCTTTCTTAGAATTTATCTCTGGATTCCTGCACAAACTCAAACATTGACCACTCTGGTTTCTAGGTTGGTAACTGCCATCAGGCAGAAAAGAAAGAGAGAATTCTATACTCCCAGAATTTCATACTTCCTATTATTATTATTATTATTATTATTATTATTATTATTATTAACCCCCCTTCATCATCAACATCATCATCATTATTTAGGAAGTTGTCTGCTTTCTACTTTGCCAGAACTTGCAGCATTTACATTCCATTCCTCCACTCTGAGCCACACCTTTGTTTTTGTCTTAGATCTGCAGTTGAAGATACTAAAAGCTCTGCTATTCCTTTGGCTGAAGTGTTTCTTGATTTTCTTGGTTGGTTAGAGAGAACCTTCCAGAAGTTTTCTCAAGAATGAAACATTTACAGACAAACTGAGATGATACCTGGGATCTGACTTGATCCTATTTTGTTTGTGTTAGTCCTGAGACTTGAATTCATGGCCTGAGAGTTGTCCCTGAGCATCTTTGCTCAAGGCTAGCCTTCTACTGAAAAAAACAAAACAAAATGAAACAAAACAAAACAAAAAAAACAGATGCATGGCCATCTTGTCCTCACCGCCATCTTGGTATTTTAATAGATGTTTGGGATTTTTACCCAGTTCTGTAAAGTACAGGTATGTAAAGGGTTGTTAAGCTCTAAGAAAGTTTTGCTTCAGGGAATTCTTGCCTAAGCTCTAGGAAAGTCTTGCTCCAGGGAATTTTCACCCTTGACTGCCCAATTGTTGCTCCTAGCTTGCTTTGCAGCTATTAACATCTTTTAGCTAGGGTTAGTTCCTCCTACTAACTTGTGATTTTGGTTCATGATTCTGCTGTCAGTTGCTTTGTAATCAAGACTCCCAATTCCACCTCTCAAAGCATGGCTTCTCTGTATCTTAATGATTGAATTCCTGTATAACACTACCACCTGAGCCACAGGTCAATATTTGACATTTCTGGTGCTTAACTGGAGAGAAGAGTCTCACGACTTTTTTGCCTGGGCTAACCTCCAACCACGATCCTCATATTGTACCCTCCTGAACAGCTAGGATTTTAGGCTTCTCCACCAGTACCTGCTTGCTGAGCATTTTTTGGTTCACTGTTAGCCCTCTACCACTTCAGCCATAACCGCACTTCTAGGTTCAGCTAGAGATAAGAATATTACAGACTTTTTTTTTATCCTAGCAAGCTTTGACTCATGATCCTCAAATCTCAGCATCCAGAATAGCTAGGATTATAGATGTGAGTCACCTCAAGTCTTTACTATTCAGTTTTTATGTACAACATTCTCTCTCTCTCCCTCTCCCTCTCCTTCTCCCTCTCCCTCTCCCTTTCTCTGTCTCTCTGTCTCTCTGTCTCTCTGTCTCTCTCTCTCTCTCTCTCTCTCTCTCTCTCTCTCTCTCTCTCTCTCTCTCTCTCTCTCTCTCTCTCCTTTAAATTATTTTTTTGTCAGTCCCGGGGCTTGAACTCAAGGCTGAGCACTGACCTTGGGCTTTCCTCAAGGCTGGAGTACCAGTTGAGCCACAGCACCATTTCCTGCTTTTCTATGTATGTGGTACTAAAGAATCAAACTCAGGTCTACATGCATGTCAGGCAAGCATTCTATTAGTAGGCCAAACTCCCAGCCCCATGTACAGCATTTTCTATTTTACAAAAGACAAGAAGGTTAAATAATGATGAAAAATGAAGGGTTTAAGCATAAACAACCTTAATGAAAATTGTTGTTCTATAAGGGGGGGAAGAGACAGGGGAATGTCACAAAAAGGGAGCTATCATAAATGTGTTGGACTCACAGGAGGTTGAATTCCATTGAAAGAGATTGTTTGCAATATAATAATAGAATAATGAAACTGTTCAGGGAAGAAAAGGAAGACAAGGAGACTGATGGGGGAGGAATGATTGGAATACAGTGTAAATATGAGTAGAAAGGTAACAAAGAAATCTCCCCTTGTACCAGGTGCAGTGGCTCAGGCTCACGCCTGTAATCCTAGCTACTCAGGAGGCTGAGATCTGAGGATCAAGTTCAAAGCCAGCATGGGCACAAAGGACCTGAGACTCTATCTCCAACTAACCTCTAGAAAATGGGAAGTGGAGCTTGGCTCAAGGATAGGGTGGTAGTCTTGAACTGAAAAGCTCAGGGACAACGCCCAGGCCAAGTTCAAGCTCTATGACTCACACACACACACACACACAAAATTATAGGAGCCAAGCTTTGATAGTTCTTGCCTACAATCCTAACTACTCAGGAGACTGAGATCTGAGAGTAGAGAATAGCCTGGGCAGAAAAGCCTGTGAGACTTTTATCTCTAATATACAATTCAGAAAAAACTGGAAGTGGCGCTGTAACTCAAGAGGTAGAGCTAAGCTAGCCTTGAGCAAAAATGAATTTCAGGGATAGCACTCAGGCCCTGAGTTCAAGCCCTAGGATCAGCACTATATATAAATATATATTATATAATATGCTATATTATAATATATATAATATATAATGCAATATTAAATGTATATGCCAGCTCCAGGCTGGCTTTGAACTGTGATCCTCAGATCTCAGCCTCCAGAGTAGCTAGGATTACAGGTGTGAATCACTGGTACAAAGCCCAGGAGACTCTTATCTCCAATTAACCATAAAAAAGACAGAACTGTGGCTCAACTGGTAGCGTAACTTTGAGCAAAAAAGCTCAGGAACAGTACATAGGCCCCGAGTTCAAGCCTCAGGATAGACAGACAGACAGGCAGGCAGACAGGCAGACAGGCAGACACACACATACACAGTTATAAAAAGGTATGCTGTGTGTTAGTGGATCACACTTGTCTAACTACCAAGAAGGCTGAGGATTTAGAGGATCAACTTTAAGGCTAGCCAGAGAAGAAAAGTCTGGGCGACTATCTCCAAAATAACTGGCAAAAAGCAGGGCTGGAAGTATGGCTCAAGTAATAGAGCACAAGCTAAGCAAACAAGCACAAAGTTCTGAGTTTAAACTTAAGGTGACTTTGAAATAAGATGAACAGTACATTCAAGTAATCTCAAAATAGACTCACAACTTTTGCTATTTCTTGAACAATGTCTTAATTCTATCTTGTAACCAGCCTAAGACAAAACCCTGCATTTCACAAAATACTTCTTTTTTTTTTTTTGCCAGTCCTGGGCTTGAGCTCAGGGCCTGAACACAGTCCTTGGACTTTCTCAAGGCTAGAGCTCTACCACTTGAGCCTCAGCACCACTTATGGCTTTTTTTCTATGTATGTGGTACCGAGGAATCGAACCCGGGTTTTCATGCATGCTAGGCAAGCACTTTAACCACTAGGCCAAACTCCTGGCCCCAACACAAAATACTTCTTCATCTCAAAGCCACCAGGCCAATGTAAGAATTTTAATGCAACACACTTGAATAGAAAAGATAGTTTTTCTCACAATTTTCTCACATCTATATATTTATGTTTTACATATTAAAATTTTAATTGAAATTATGCACTGATTGATTGTGCTTATTGATTTGCAATACTGGGGTTTGAACTCATGACCTTGCCTGTTAAGCAACCACTTTACCACCTGAGCCATACCCCATCTTATATTCCATAGTGTAAGATATCAAATGGCTTCCTTCGGGGTTGGAACTGAACTACATTCTCTAGCCTACTGTGATCTTTTGATGTATACATATATATCAAGACATCTTGTCATGTCATAGACATGTGGGACTCATTACTGCAGTTGAGCTAATTAACAAATCCCTTTCTGCAAATACTCAGAATTCTTTTTGTATTGGATTCCTGATTTATGAGGAATTCCTGTCCAGCTTTTCCTGTTATCTGGTCATCTTGTCACTCTCTGAGTATCTGAGATGACCTGAGTTTCTGCCCCACCCTAAGATTATTTATTTTGAAAACAAGATGCCTGCAGGCCAAAAGTCCGTGAGTATGGAATACAGTAGCAAAAATGGATTGGTAGCTCAATCTTCCACTCATGTCTGTAATCCTAGCTGTTCTGGAGGCTGAGATCTGAGGATTGAAGTGTTTTGGTTCCATTCTTGGGACTTTAACTCAGGGCTTGGGCACTGTCCCTGAGCTTTGTTTTGAGTCCCTGAGCACTGTCCTCCCTCAGCCACAGCTCTACTTCTGGTCTTTTGGTAGTGATTTGGAGATATTACTTTCTTTTTTTTTTATTTTTTTTTTAAATTTTATTTTTTTATTATAATTAGTAAAAGGGTTACATAATATTTGCCAGATAGAAGGTGCATTAATTCACATACATTGATACCCTTTCACATGTCTTGGTACCCGTTTCCCTCCCCCTGGAGATATTACTTTCATAGAATTTCTTGCCCAGGCTGGCTTTGAGCTGTGACCCTCAGATTTCAGCCTCTGAGTAGCTGGGATTACAGGCATGAAACACTGCCACCAGTTGAAGGATCACCTGGGGTAGAGAAGTTTGGGTAGACTCCAATCTCCCATTAACCACTCCCCCCCCCCCCAAAAAAATGTAAGTAGAGCTGTGGCTCAGGTGGTAGTGCACCTTGAGTGAAAAAGAAGGCTAAGAGACAATGCCCAGGCTCTGAGTTAAGCCTCATGACTGGCACAGAGGAAAAACACAAACAATTGTAGAACAATCTGATGCAAAATAAAGTTCATATCAATCCATATCACACTTAACCTCAGGAAAACTAGAAGTCAGAGAAGGCAGATGAGATTGAACAGAACCCATGTAGAAGGGACAGGAAATGGGAGGCGGGACCAGAAAGAGGAATGTCCACAGGACAAGCAAGGATTCTGTGACTGACAGCTCCCAGGGCTGACCCAAGGAACTACCAACCACTTGAACTAGGGAAGAGGAGATGAAACGGCACAGCAGCCCAGAGTCAGATAGAGAGTTGCAGCTTCCAGAAAACTAGGCCACTCTTCGGAACACAGGCTGAGTCCCTGGAGGATGTAATGGCAGGAGGCCAGGGGGAAGAGAGAAGCCTGGCAGGCAAGATCTAAGAGGCAGAATGCTTTTTCATGTGACTGTCTTTTTAAAGATTTTGTCCAATGGGAAGGGAGTTTGGCCTAGTGGTAAAGTGCTAGCCTAGCATGCATGAAGACCCGGGTTCGATTCCTCGGTACCACATACATAGAAAAAAGCCAGAAGTGGTGCTGAGGCTCAAGTGGTAGAGCTCTAGCCTTGAGAAAGTCCAAGGACAGTGCTCAGGCCCTGAGCTCAAGCCCAGGACTGGCAAAAAAAAAAAGATTTTGTCCAAGACTATGCCAAACTTGCTATGCTCATTGGCTGGTACTCTACCACCTGAGCCATGCTTTCAACCCAAGGTGACTATCTTGGTCCAACTCTTTGGGATTGAAGACCACTCTCCTGTCTCCAAGTCTCTTCATAGGATTTTCCCATCGATGTCTGGGAAATTCCACTTCACTTTTTTTTTTTTTTTTTTTTTTTTTTACATTTACATGTCTGCCGGCGCTAGGGCTTGAACTTGGGGTTTCATGTTCTCACTTAGCTTTTTCTACTCAAGGTGGGGGCTCTATTACTTAAACTACACTTTCACTTCTGGCTTTTTGCCTCTCAGATTTGTCTGCTCAGGCTGGTTTCAAACTACAGGCCTAAGATTTTCAGTCACCTGAGTAGCTAGGATTACAAGTGTGAGCCACCAGCCGTAGCACCACTTCTGTTTTTTTCTGTGTATTGGTAGGGAGGGGAATCAAACCCAAGGCTTCGTGTATACGAGGCAAGCACTCTACCAGTAGGCCATGTTCTCAGCCCCCCTCAACAGCTTTTAATATACCACAAACACAAGAGTTTTATGACCAACAGAATAAATACTTCTCTGCCACTTTCTAGCATGGTTTCTAGGTATGCCTCCTTGGCCTACTGAAAGTTCACTTCGTGTACGTGTACGTGTATATGTGTGTGCATGAACTCATGCACACGCATGTGTTGAGCCCTGCAGCTTGAACTTAGGGCCTGGGAACTGTCCCTTAAGTGTGTTTATTTTTCTCAAGGCTAATGCTTTTTGGTAGTTAATTGGAGATGAGAATCTCACAGACTTTTCTGGCTGGGCTGGCTTTGAACCCCAATTCTCAGATCCCAGCTAGTATTACAGGAGAGAACTACCAGTGTCCAGCTTTCAAGCTCATGTCTTTTTTTTTTTTTTTTTGGTCTAGCCTGGGGCTTGAACTCAGAGCCTGGGCACTGTCCCTGAGCTTCTTTTGCTCAAGGCTAGCACTCTACCACTTGAACCATGGTGCCATTTCTGCCCCCCCCTTTTTTTTTCTTTCTGTTTATGTGGTACTGAGAAGTCAAACTCAGGGCTTTATGCATGCTAGACAAGAAATTTATCGCTACGTCACATTCCCAGCTTGGAAGTTCATGTCTTAATCAGATTCAGGAAATGAACACAAATGAATTTGACCATAGACATTTTAAAATTATTTCACAACCACATTTATTAGGTTAGCCATATGAATTCAAGTTATTCAACTCAGGGAATAGATGATACTGTTCAATAGAAAATGTGCTTATTATCTGATGTATGTAAAGATAATTCCTCTGTATATCACCTTCAGAACAACAATGAAGTAATTTAGGAAAAAAAGAAGTTAGGGGCCGGCAGTTTGGCCTAGTGGTAGCGTGCTTGCCTAGCATGCCTGAAGACCTGGGTTCGATTCCTCAGTACCAAATAGAAAAAAAGTCAGAAGTGGTACTGTGGCTCAAGGTGCAAGGCCTGAGCTCAAGCTCAGGACTGGACAAAAAAAAGAAAGAAAGAAAGAAAAATGTTACTCACTCCAGTACTAAAGTTAAATGAATTTAACTTAGCTTGAAGTAGACATAGTTCCCCCTAGTAACTCTGTTCCCAGCAAAAGCTATTTTGCTGGAAAGTGGCCATGTGAGGCTGTCTGAAGGAACTGGTGCTTTGGGCCAACCTGGTGGGGGTTCTATCTGCACCCATCAGAGAAAGCACACAAAGAAATTGTGTACTTCGCCTGGAGTTAGTCACTCCCACCTGAACTTTGCCTTTCTGACTTGATTTCTGTGTGTGTGTGTGTGTGTGTGTGTGTGTGTGTGTGTGTGTGTGTGTAACTGCTGGCAATGCAGACCAGCTAAGGTCAAGACCACTTTTTAAGAAAGGATAAAGCAGTTTATTGCCTGCTATCTGAATCAGGCAAGTGCTAGAAAGAAGTTTGGCTCCTGAGAGAGAAGAGACCTTGGAATTTAAACAAGTTGGTTTCACAGAAAATAGGCATTATTTAAATACACAAAAGGTCAAACAGCAGCTTCTGACCAGCAATCAATTCCTTTCTAGTGGCGCAGGACTCATGACATCCTGTTTCTACCCCTTCTGTATTACTATTTCAAATAATGCCTGTGGACTTCCCACTATTGATTCAGATGGCCCCACCTAGTCTGCCCCAACTTTCAGCAACAGCTCCACCCAGCCACATACCCACTACAGCCTGGGGGCTCCATTCTGGCAGCTGGATGCTGGGAGGTGCCTTTTGCCAGGAGGGGTAACTTTTGTCTACTTAATTCCCTCCTCTAGGACATAACCCATTTCGTTTGGAACTCAATACTACTCTCCTTGCAGACCAGTGGTTCTTATGAGCAAGCACAGGCCACATGCAAGGAGGGGTAGAATCCAGTAATCCCACTAATTAAAGGTGTAACCCTGGGTTCCAATGAAAAAGACTTCATCCCATTTGATGCCTATGTTATTTGGTGTCAGATTATCAACTTGCTTCCTCTAGTGCTGCAACGTGGCCCTACTGTGCCTAGAACATAGAATCCAGGCCACGCCAATTTTGGAGTTCAGCCAGGGAGTTGTGCTGAGTGTGGAGGTCTGGTGACCGACTCCAATCCCCACAGGTTCAGGTCAATATCTCCCTTAAGGAGGGCAGTGGTACCAATCACAGTGACTTAGTGAGTGCCAGGGCTAGTATCACTCCAATCCTCTTGGTGCGGGTCAGATGGGATGCTATGAGGTCGAGACTTTCTTCCCTTCCATATCCTTGGACCTGTGGCAGCACAATTACTAAAATGTGGAGGCCATTTGCAAAGACCCATCAACACAGGAAACAGTGGTTTCCTCAGGGGCAATATAAGCGACATTATCTTGTAGGATAACATTCCCCATCCATGCTGAAGGCATGTTTGTAATTGAGTTAAGAGGGCTCTTAAAGAAATAGGAGGCCAAAAGGAAGCTTTGAGGACAGCCAAGGGCCCAATTTGCACAGGTGGCTGCGACTGTGGGAGGCTCAGGATGATGAAAGAGACCCCCGGGTCTCTTTGCTGATCTAGAATCTCATTCCCCAGGTTTTGACCTTTGGAGCTCCTATTCTTATTTTCTGGGAAGACATAGGAGGTTTGGATCTATGACAACCTCTCATCAGTGAGGTCCACCCCCAAGGGGGGGGGTTATTTTCTTGTCACAGCTGCTGTCCCAGGCCTATTTTTTCCCAATCTTCAGTTCCTTAATCTTAAGGGAAGTTGATGGGTGACGATTTATCTTCTGTAATTGCTTCACGCAGAATAGAGGTCCTGCTTAGCTAGCCACTGGAAGTCTTATCTTCTCAAGGGGTGACAGGGAAATTTAGTTGTCTAACTGATAGGATAGGATGTCTTTATGAGCATTCTTTGACTTCAGACTGGAAAGGAAGCCTTATGAGATGTAAGAGAGGCTAATAAGCCACAGAAACAATATAAGGAGAACCAAATTAATATCCCCACATATTAGTACCATAAAGATAAACAGCATTTTTTTTAACCAACGGTTTCAAAGAACCATTAAAGCTAAGAGTAGAGTCACACATGTCATTAATCTCAGTGTGCAGTTCCTGAAGGGAACTGAGGAGACATTTTCTGAGTTTATGGAATATACATACAACATTTAACATTTACAATAGATCTACTAGGTCCAAAAGGCTTGGTGTCTTTATAGTGAGCCTCCAGAAGAGTGCCCTGATTTATTCATACTCCAGCCTTACCCTCTTTCCCTGAGCAGATGAATTCATATGGCTGGTACCAGACCAATTTTTTTTTTTTTGCCAGGCCCAGGGCTTGAACTCAGGGCCTGAGCACTGTCCTTGGACACTTTTTGCTCAAGGCTAGGCTCTGCCACTTGAACCACAGTGCCATTTCCGGCTTTTCCAGTGTCTGAGGAATTGAACCCAGGGCTTCATGCATGCTAGTCAAGCACTCTACCACTAGGCCCCAATCAAATGTGACTGTGAATTAGGGACTTGAGCAGATACTAGGACTGGGATTTTTCCCTACTGCCTTTTGCATTTGCATCTTTTTTTTTTTTTAAGCCTAGTATCTCTTCTTTTCCTTTCTTTTTCTCTGTTTCTTTCTTTTTCTTTTGTTTGTTGGTCACAAGGCTTGAACTCTGGGCCTGGGCACTGTCCCTGAGCTTTCCAGCTCAAGGTTAAAACTCTACCACTTTGAACCACAGCACCACTTCCAGTTTTCTGGTGGTTAATTGGATAAGAGTCTCCGGACTTTCCTGCCTATGCTGGCTTTTGAACCAAGATTTTTCAGATCTCAGCTTCTTGAGTAGGTAAGATTACAGGTGTGAGCCATTAGCAACCAGCAGTCCTAGCATTTTAACTACCCACTATAAATAGAAATAGGTGACAGATAGGCAAGAGTATAAGTTCCTACCCAGTTATAAAGTAGACATTGGATAGGCATGCTTACGAATTATTTTCTTTTGACCTTCCAGCTTTACTTTTTTTTTTTTTTTTTTTTTTTGCCAGTCCTGGGCTTCAGCTCAGGGCCTGAGCACTGCCCTTGGGCTTTCTCAAGGTTAGAGCTCTACCACTTGAGCCTCAGCACCACTTCTGGCTTTTTTCTATGTATGTGGTACCGAGGAATCAAACCCGGATCTTCGTGCATGCTAGGCAAGCACTTTAACCACTAGGCCAAACTCCCGGCCCCCCAGCTTTACTTTTTAAAGGGCCAGTACAAGTGACTCTATTTAGGATCTGACTCCATCCACTCTTATCTGAGCAGTTCTTCCTAACTGCCTCTGGATGGATGGTTCCTTGTCCCTAGGACAAACTTTTGTCATGGTAGATCTGGTAAGTCTCTTCTTCTTGCTGGACTAAGGGCACAGTCAATGTTTTCGCATCACTTCCGGCTTTTTCTGTGTATGTGGTACTGAGGAATTGAACCTACGGTTTCGTGCATGCTAGGAAAGCACTCTACCCGTAGGCCACGCTCTGGGCCCCAAGAGACTTTTATTTCCTATTTAAGAAGTAAGAAGATCAGTAGAAATAGTTTTCACGTAGGGCTTACCTGGAATACATTTTATTTTTGCCAGTCCTGGGTTTGAACTCAGGGCCTGGGTGCTTTCCCTGAACCTCTTTGTACTCAAGGCTAGTGTTCTTACCACTTGAGCCACAGGGCCATTTCTGGCTTTTTCTGAGTAGTTTATTTGCGATATGAGTCTTTCTGCCTGGGCTCAGCCTCATGACTACAGATGTGAGCCACTGTCACCCTACTCTGGAACTTATTAAGAATCAGATTTGACACACAAGTACTTGTAAGAGTCACTGGTCTCTCTGTGAGCCTGACTGTAATTGGGACACAGGATCAAATCTGTAATGGTAAAACTTAAGATAGTCATTAGGAACGTTTTGAAACAGCAACACATTAGACGATGTTAGGCTACTAATTAAGATTAGATACTAATTAAGTTTGAAACCTGTGCTAGGAATGTGACAGTGGCAGGATGCTAATTAAGATCGAAGGCTGTGCTGAGAATGTGGCTTCGTGGCAGGGTGCTTGCCTAGCATGAATGAAGCTCTGGGCTCTATTTCTCTGTACCACATACACAGAAAAAGCCAGAAGTGATGCTGTGGCTCAAGTGGTAGAGCTCTAGCCTAGAGAAAGCTTAAGAACAGTGCCCAGGCCCTGAGTTCAAGATCCAGGACTGGAAAAATAAAGACTGAATCCATTGTAGATGTCACTAAGCATTTTTTATTACAGTGAGGAATGCAGGAACACAGGCTTGTTTGGGATCCATTTTAGCTCTGTATCCAAGGTTTAAATACTCAGGAAACAGAAATATTAAACAGCAAAAAAATAACATTTTAGTTTTACATACTTATTTAAAAGGTGATCATTTGAAGGATCATAACATAAGCAAACACTTAAATGAACTTTGATTCAGTTACTACTTAAAAAACACACGAAGAATTCTAATAGAAAGGTTGTAGGCTGGGAGTGGTGGCTCATGTCTTCAATCCTAGCTACTCAGGGGGCTGAGATCTGAGGATCGAGGTTCAAAGCCAGCCTGGGCACAAAGACAAGAGACTCTTATTTTCAATTAATCACTAGAAAATGGGAAGTGGGGTTATGGCTCAAGGGGTAGGATGGTAGCCTTGAGCTGAAGAACTCAGGGACAGTGCCCAGGCTGAGTTCAAGCCCCATGACTGACAAAAAAAGAAAAAAGAAGATCTGCTGTATGTTTTCTGGAATTCCACTGACAAATGATATTATTGCTCATAGCATAATAATAGCATAATAGAACCACATGACCAGTATAAGAAAAACAAACACAAAAACAACATAAAGCTTTTGCCAACAACAAACAATCTATACTCTTAAACACAGTAAAAAATAAAAAAATTGGAACATTTTGTGAGCAAGACATACTAGCAGATGGATTGACTTTTGAACATTCCTTTGATGGGTCTCAATGTTAAGGAGAGGTATAGTGCTCACACCAGATTCCTGAAGGGAGAGGGAGGCACCACTCCCAAATTATTTTATAAACTTTGTAGAAGTTTAAGGCAAGTCTAATGACCTTCATCCTACACCAAAATTGGGCCATTTTGACTCTGAAAGGGCTCTGAATTTGCTAGCAGTTGATTTATAGTCTTCACAAATTTTTTTCTTTTAATTATTGTTATTAGTAGTATTGCCTGCCCTGGGCTTGAACTCAGGGCTTGAGCATTGTCCTTGGGTTTTTCTCAAGGCTAGAGCTCTACCACTTGAGCCACAGCACCACTTCTGGCTTTTTTCTATGTATGTGGTACCAAGGAATCGAACCTGGGTCTTTGTGCATGCTAGGCAAGCACTCTTACAACTAGGCCAAATTTTAATTATGTATTTTAAGCAGTGGTCTTGCTCTGTTTTTTAACCCACTTTTAGATCAGGGCACTTTACATACCCATTTATATTGAGTCCAAATTATATTACACCGAGAGATTACTTTTTAGAGGGGGAGGCGGGTCTTCTGGCAGAGCCTAGTGGATTGGTGATCCTTTCTATTGTCCATTCTGGCTATGAGGACTTTAGCCATTACAGGCACATCCCCACAGTCGGAGGGACATGGCCTGGCCACAGTGAGAGAGGAATTGATGTTTCATGGGACTCATGGGACTCTCAGTCACCCCTGAATTCCCAGTGAAAGTTCTGAGGAAAGCATTGTAGGACAGTGGCTTGCTATGGGAAGAACCCATGCTTCTAGAGACTGATACAATTGTGGTGGGTGCCTGTATTATGTAAGGGAACAAAGAATGCCTGGAGCCACCACCTTGACCCAACCTAGAGAGAGAAGGATTACATAAAAGAACACAAGTACTCTTAGGAAGCTAAGTCATTAGTGTTAGGAAAGATCAAGCAGACAAAATGAAAGAAGGCAGAGACCTCAGCAGACTGGAACAGGCTTTGAAGGACTCCATATTAACATGAGCGGGGAGGGGGAAACAGACCGGTGAGTGTGGGGGAACCCACTCTAGGGAGAGATTATTCCTTGAAACTTCTTTCTTGCCGCCGCCTCCTCCTCCTCCTGCTCCTCCTCCTCCTCCACTTCCTCCTCCTCCTCCTCCTTCTTTTTGTTGGTCATGGGGCTTGAATTCTGGGCTTGGGTACTGTCCCTGAGCTCTTCAGCTCAGTGCCAGCACTCTACCATTTGAGCCACAGTGCCACTTCTGGTTTTCTGGTGTTTAATTGGAGATAAATGTCTCACAGACTTCCGTGCCCAGGCTGGCTATGAACCACGATTCTCAGATCTCAGCCTCCTGAGTAGCTTCCAGGCATGAGCCACCTGAATCCTGGAATTTCTTTGTCCTGTCCTGTTCATAACAGGGGATTCATGATGCAAACTGTCCCATTTGGGGTTTTATGGCTGGGGTATCCTTCTGACACTGGCAGTCCTGCACTTCCAGATAAGGCCTGTCTTGCATTTTTAATACTGTCAAGGGTGACATGTTCCTGAGACTCAGGAGGGGGAGGGTGGTCAGTGTTCCATGGGAGCAACAGAGGATCATGAGAACAAAGCAGATTCTCATCACTTACAGACAGACAGAATTACAACTGATGTCTTCTGAGGCCAAATGGACACCCTTATCAGGATTAATTCTGACAAGGAATAATTCGAACCACTGGAGTCATAGCTGAGTCCAGTCAAGACTTAAGGTGCACGTCTGGATAGGCCCAGGCAGTCACCCAACTCAGAAGGCCCCAATGCACTGACTCACCAAATACAGGGCAGGTCTCGTTCAATGCTCCCACATGGTCTCCTCCCCTCCCACAGCCCATGGCGTCACATGGAGCCCCGGGAGAGGAATCAACCAACAGCGAATGGGTGGAAGTGATCTGTCTGGTGTCTCCAAATGTTGTGGCATTGCAGACTGCTAAGATCAAGACCACTTTTTGGAGAGGATCAAGTAGTTTATTGCCTGTGTTCTGAAAGAAGTGTGGATCCCGAGGGAGGGGAAGACTTGGGTATTATACTAGCTGGTCACCAAAAAATAGGTGTTGATCAGATATACAAAGTCAGGCGGGCTGTCGTCAACTTCTGACCAGGTGGTCAATTCCTTTCTAAGTTGCGCAGGAATCTTGACATCCTGTTTCTATCCCTTCTGTATTACTATTTAAAATAATGCATTGTGGGCTTCCTCTACAGATTCAAATGGCCCTGCCTAGTCTGCTCCCATTCCTCCTTCCACCAACAGCCCCACCAGGCCACATTCCCACAACTGTGTATTGGCGTATTCCAGCAACTGGATGGGCCACAGCACCACTTCCGGTTTCCTGGTGGTTTATTGGAGATAAGAGTCTCATGGACTTTCCTGCCCAGGCTGGCTTTGAATTGTGATTCTTAGATTTCACCCTCCTGAACTAGGATTACAGGCGTGTACTACCAGCACCTGGCTTCTGAACTTCTTTCTGGCACTAGCCTGGATTGGGTCACTGGCAATAAACTCTTTATCCTCTTTACAAAGTTGACTTGATCTTGGCTGGTCTGCCCTGTGGTAACAAGTTAACTAAGTAAATGAACTTATTAAAGACCTTATTGGAATGTCACCATTTTTTTCCACTAGTGTCTTTATTTCCAGGATTCCATCCAAGATCCCAAAGTACATTCTGTAATTATTCCTTCCTAATCTTCTGAAGTTTCACAGGACTGTAATCCCAGTTGCTAGGCTTTCTTATTCCTTCATAACTTTAACAATTTTAACTAGCTCTCATCTGTGTTTATCAAATATGGTTTGATTTGGGTTTGCCTGATAGTTCCATATGTTGGACAGAGGTTATAGAGGTTTGTAAGAATATCTCAGAAATGGTCAGGAGCCAGTGGCTCATGTCTTTTTTAATTTTTTTTTGTATTTTATTATTGAGGTAATATATAGAGGGGTGAGGACTTACAGTTACTTTTGTCAGGTAGTGAACACATCACTTCTTGAACCTAGATACCCCTTCTCATGTCTTTCCCCCACTTTCCCTCCCAATCATCTTGTTTTCCCCCTTCTCTTCCCTAGGCTCATGGATGTAACTCTATCTACTCAGGAGGCTGAGATCTGAGGGTCACAGTTTGAAGGTAGTCTGGGCAGACAAATCCAACAGCCTCTTATTTTCAATTAAGCAGCTAAATGTCAGAAGTGGAGTTGTAACTCAAGTAAGTAGTAAACCACTTGTGTGTGTGTGTGTGTGTGTGTGTGTGTGTGTGTGTGTGTGTGTGTGAGTCCTGGGGCTTGAACTCAGGGCCTGGTTACTGTCCTTAGACACTGCTTGTTCAAGCCTAGTACTCTGCCATTTGAGCCACTTCTGGCTTTTTCTGTGTATGTGATACTGAAGAAATAAACCCAGGGCTTCAAGTATGTTAGGCAAGCACTCTACCACTAGTCACATTCCCAGCTTTTCTTCAGCCTTTTTTTTTTAAAAAAAAAAATATATATATATATATATATATATATTTTTGCCAGTCCTGGGGCTTGAATTCAGGGTCTAAGTACTGTCCGTGGGCTTTCTCAAGACTAGAGTTCTACCACTTAAGCCACAGCACCACTTCTTGCTTTTTTTTCTTTGCATGTAGTATGGAGTAATTGAACCTGGGTCTTTGTTCATGCTAGACAACCACTCTACCACTAGGCCAAACTCCTAGCTCTTCAGCTTTTTGTTCAAAGCTATTGCTCTACCATTTGAGCCACAGCTCTGCTTCAAAGTTTTTTGCTTTTTGTTTCTTTTCTTTTCTTTTCTTTTTTGGTCCTGGGGATCGAACCCAGGACATTGCACTTGCTAGATAAGCACTTTACCATTGAGCTACATCCCAGGCCAGTTTTATGATTGTTTGTTTGTTTGTTTGTTGATGTTTAATTGGAAATAAAAGTCTCACAGACTTTCTGGTCCAGCCTGGCCTTGAACCTATGATTCTCATATCTCAACCTCCTGAGTAGCTAGGATTACTGAAGTGAGCCATAGGTAGTACACCATTGAGCACTGGTTTTTGAGCAAAAAAAAGTTAAAGGACAGAATTCAGGCTCTGAATCCCATCTTTAGTACTGACACACAACAGGGACACAAAAGAAATAATGCTGTTTTCTTCTCAGTGCATCTTATCCAAGAGTTCATATTGATGATTCATTATTGATGATGTGTTGAACTTAACATTTTGGTAAAAGTCCTTTATGTTTATGTGTAATAAATATAATAATATGTAATAAACCTGATTGTAGTTGGGGGGGTCAGTCAATTGGTGGTATTTGTAAGAAATTGGGAAGAGGGAGGAAAGGAAATTAAGCCTCTAGCTTCTTCCTTACCAGACATGTTTGACAGTGGGGTACTCATGAGAGGAGGGCTCTGAGCTTCAGCTCTCTCTCCTGCTTCTTCACTTCCAAGGAGATAACAATTAGCTGGACACTGGTGGCTCCTACCTGTAATCCTGGCTACTTGGGAGGCTGAGATCTAAGGATCCTGGTTCAAAGCCAGTCCCAACAGAAAAGCTTGTGAGAATCTTCCCTCTAATTAACCACCAAAAAGCTGGTGGTGTGGGTCAGACAGTGTCTATCACTTAGTGAAAAAGCCAAGCAAGGGAGAGAGGCCTGAGTTCAAGCCCCAGTACTAACACACTCACACAAAGAATTGCCAGTATTTGGCCAGGAGTTTTGCCTAGTGGTAGAGTGCTTGCCTAGCATGCACAAAGCTAGAGTTTGATTCCTTGGTACCACAGAAAAAGCCAGAAATGGTGCTGTAGCTCAAGTGGTAGAATGCTAGCCTTGAGAAAGCCCAAAGAGAGTGCTCAGGCCCTGAGTTCAAGCTCCAGGACTCAAAAAAAAAAAAAAAGAATTACCATTACAGCTAGTCATCAGCATTCCATGAACTCCCCATGATCTCACACGTCCAGCCACACTTCTCTGAAAGGTTCTCAGGTTCTCATTTGCTTGTGTCCCCTGACTGCCCTCAGGTGCCAGGATGACAAGTCTGACAGCTCAGTTCAAATCATAGAAGGCATTGTCCTATGTCAAAGATGAGCTAGCCCTATGTATTTTGCTGCGCAATACAAACATTTTTAACAAGAGCATTGGTAATTGCTAAGTTGGCAAATTGCTATTTGAAATGTTGACTCTCCTTGAGTGATGATTCAGCCAGCTGGGCATTCGCCAAATGGAGAGCAAATTCCCTTTGGAAAATGGGTTTACTCCTGTCAAAGCCAGATTTTCACTATCCAGGGGAGGCTGGACTTGACCTTCTGACTCAGAATATGCTGGTATGGGGAGCTCTATTCCAAGGTCACTCTGGTGGGGCCCTCTTCTAAGATGGGGTGATGGTGAATCATCTTCAACCTCGAGTAATCAGCTAAAGTAGCTCCATGCAGGAACTTCTGAAACCTGCTTCTTAGACTGGCGCCATCCTGGGTTAGAAGGATCTGGGACTAAACTTTGAGAAACATAGTCATCTGGCCAAACTTAAAAAACAAACAAACAACGGAGATACAAAGTACAACAAAAGTGAGATTCCAAGGACCAACTTGTAAGATCACATGTCTGGTGGGCAGAGATACCCAGAGCATTTATACCAAACACCTGGCTCCCCAATTTGATTGGGTAATTTGGGCACACAGGCTGATCCAGGAGGACAGGAAACTGGTTGCAACTGGAGCCAGAACACCCAAGTGGGACTAGACCTGCTCAGAGACGAAGGGTCAGGGGCCCAAGTCCAGCCCTGGCCTCTCTCAGCCTCATGCCTTCATTCTGCCAGGTATTTAGGACTTGTATCTGGGCAAAAGATAATACATAGTAAGATGTCATTTGGAGGTTCATCCCAGGGCAAGGTCTCATGGGAAAAGGACATGTAGAGGAGCAGCATTTGTTTCTGGGACTCTGGTGGGCTGGGTTGGACTTTGGGCTGGGCACTAGAGCCAGGGTCCTGCCATGGGGCTAAGCTCTGGTAGAGGCCCCACTCTCAGAGCTGGTGAACTGCAGAGAAGGGAATTATGACAAGGACCTGGGCCTGTGGGAGAGGGGTGAAGGGGGCATAAAATCCTTCTATGGCTGTTGTGTGTCTCCTGTGAAAGGAATGGACAAAGGAAATCCATGTGGGAATAGAAGCCACACTCACCCACAGAAGAGACAGGAGGGTCTATGACAGGTCCAAGGCTTGTCCCTATACTTCACTTAGTGCTCTTCCCACCAGCAGCCCTCTCCCTGCTGACACTCAGTAGAATATTCTGGAACAAGGGGAATTGACTGACTGAACTTGCTTGAGTGCCAGAACTCCCCCTTTTTCATAGTCCCTTACAGGTCCACAGGGTAGCAAGAATCACACACACGCACACACATACACACACACACACACATACACACACACACACACACACACACACGTGTGTGTGTATCTCTGTGTGTGATCTTACTGAGGCTTGAACACAGGGCCTGGTCACTGTCCCATAGGTTAAAACTCAGGGCTGAGGCATTGTCCCTTAGCATTTTCACTCAAGGTTGTTGCTCTACAGCTCCATTCTGGCTTTAAAAAGTAATAGTTAATTAGAGTTTCAGTGCCTTTACTGCCCTGGATGATTTCAAACCCCAATCCTCAGATCTCATTCTCCAAAATAACTAGGATTATCAGTGCCTTGCTTTCAGCTTTCTTTCTTTTTTTTTTTTTAATGGTGAATTGGAAATAAGAGCAGTATTCTCAGATCTCAGCATCCTGGGTAGCTAGGATGCTAGCTCTATTCCTTTTTTCTTTTTTTGGTTGGTCATGGAGCTTGAACTCTGGGCCTGCGCTCTGTCCCTGAGCCATTCAGCTCAAGGCTACTGACCTACCCTTGGAGCCACAGTACCACCTCCAGTTTTCTAGTGGTTAATTGGAGATAAGAGTCTCTTGGACTTGAGTGCCCAGGTTGGCTTTGAACCGGGTTCCTCAGATCTCAGCCTCCTGAGTAGCTAGGATTACAGATGTGAGCGATCATGCCTCTCTTTCCATTCCTTTTTTGAAAGAGGGCCCCAAGAACATGGAAATGCCAGGTATGGCCTTATGACTCAGTGGTCTGGTTGCCCTGGGCCTGTCTTCACTAAGCAGGAATGGGAGAGGGCCTCACTTTGAACAGCTTGGAGGATTTAGGGCTGTGAAGGCCCAAGATCTTAGTAAACACTAATTAGATCTGGCCACACCCAGTTGTGAGGAAGGAGAGATGGCCTTAGGGAGAGCCTGCCTAAAGACTGGACCACATGAGCAGGAATCTGAAAGCAATCTTTGTAACTCTTGACTCGCAGAACCTCTGACTCCAGAATCTTCTAACCCCCCCACTCTTTGACCCATCCTACTACTAGTCAGGCAGGGTTCACTGCCAAAGGTCCTCCTTAATTTATGTGTGTGTGTGTGTGTGTGTGTGTGTGTGTGTGTGTGTGTGTGTGTGCAAGGCAAGTACACGCACCAGTACTGAGGTTTGAATTTAAGCTCTGGGCACTGTTCCTTAGCTTTTTCTGAGCAAGGCTGTTGCTGTACCACTTGAGCCACGGCTCTTCTTCTGGCTTTTTGGTGGCTCATTGAAGACAAGAACCTCATAGACTTTCCTGGCTGACGTGAACTAACGTCCTCAGATCTTAGTCTCTTGAGTAGCTAGGATAATAGATATTAGTCACCAATGCCCAGCTCCAAGGACATCCTTAATGAAGAGGAGGAAATAGGTATTAGCCAAGAGTTTGCATGCTATTGGTGACATAGCCAGGAAGGTAAAGCTGTCCCTATTTTATAGATGAGGAAACTGAGGCTCAAGTTGGGCCAAGGACTGACTAAGGAAAGCAGAATGCTACACATGACTTCAAACATCTCCTTCCTGCTGAGTAACTGGGGAGGCAACGTGGCAATGTGACCTTTCTTGCATGCAGGCCAAGCCCAAAGGCACAGAGAAGGCCAGGATCCCATGCGCTGGCTGCTTCAGCACTGGGCTACGCAGGAGTTGGGAGGGAGACTCATCTGACTGGTGAGCCACGGTGACTTACATCTGAACCACCCGTGTTCTCTTCTGTGAAAAGACAGCACCTTGAGCCCCCACCTATCAATAAAGTCGTAAGCCTGCTCTTCAGAGCCAGCATCCTTGGCATGGCAAGAACTGGGGTGTCCACCCCACTGTATGCCTGATCTCCATAGCTTCCCCCAGCTTCAGGCCCATAGTGCAAGAAAGCAACTTCGTAGATGCTTTTGCTGGGTGCCAGTAGCTCACATCTTAACTACTCAGTACTCTGAGATCTGAGGGTCATGGTTTAAAGCCAGCCGAGGCAAGAAAGTGAAACTTTTATCTCTAATAAACTACCCTCCCCCAAAAAAAGCCAGAAGTATAGCCGTGGCCTAAGTGGCAGGGTGCTAGCTTGAGCAAAAGAATCTCAGGGACAGTGCCCAATGCTCTGAGTTCAAGCCCCAATGCTGATATACACACAAAAACTGTCATTGCTGGACACTGGTGACTTACACCTATAATCCTAGCTATTCAGGAAGCAGAGATCTGAGGTTCAAGGTGATTCAAAGACAGTTGGAACAAGAAAATCTGTGAGACTCATTTCCAATTAACTATCAAAAAGTTAGAGGTGTGGTCAAGTGGTAGTACTCCAGTCTTGAATGGAATAGCTAAGGGACAGCTCTCAGGCCTTGAGTTCAAGCCCTAGTACCAACACACACACACACACACACACACACACACACACACACACACACACACACGCATGCAGAGCTTTTGCTGGTTTCTCTGAATTAATCAAAAGTCACCAAGTCCTTGCCAACCTCCAGTGGCTCACACTTATAATCCTAGCTACTCAGAAAGCTGAGATCTAAGGCTTTCAAAAACAGGCAGGATAGAAAAATCCATGAGACCCTCATCTCTAATAAACTACCAAAAAAAAAAAAGTGGGGGGAGGCAAAAGTAGAGTTGTGGCTTGTGGTAGAGCTCTAGCCTTGAACAAAAAAGCTTAGGGATGGCACCCAGGCCCTGAGTTCAAAGCCTGACTGGACCACTCTGGGAACTCTGGTTAGTAGACTGGAGCTCCTATGCTTTGTCACTAGGGACATACTAGTATTCAGAATTGGGGAGCTTGGATCCCCGGCTTTGGCAGGGCTGTCACCCACAGAACACTCAAGCCCCAGATCCCTGGGACTGGAAATACCCAAGGCTAGTGTCTTGTGCCCAGCTTTAGCCCTACTTCCTGTCCCTGTGCTTCGTAATGTTGCTAGGGCATGGAGCGAGGGGGTCCACACCGTGACAGCGCAGTGTGCAGCCCTGAGATGCCCCACCCAGTCTCTTCCTCCCAGGTACCTGCACTGACTCATCTACCCAGCATCCTCCTGGCCTGGCAAGGGCACAGCATCCATACCAGAGGCATCTATAAAAGCCTGCTAGTCCGGTCCCCAGCATCCTACTTGTCACTGACTGCTATTGAACCATGTTTGGAGGTTTGGGGAAGCTGGCGGCCGAAGGCCTGGCTCACCGCACTGAGAAGGCCACTGAGGGAGCTGGTAAGATCTGGGCTTCTCTTCACATAGAGGTAGGGGCAGACTCACCTGGGCCAATGGAAAGCTAATGGCAGCACACAGGTGAGGGCTTGGGATCCCCCATGGGGATCTTTGGTCTGCCAGCTTCATGAAGAGAGGGTGGCATTGGGGTCCTAGATCTGAGGGGGTGACTCAAGAGAAGCCAGTGGGATGCTGTGTCCAAGCCTTCCCGAGAGGACCTGTGCCATCCTGCTCAGGGGCTGGTGAATGATAAAGGCTATGAAGAAGAGCAGGCCCAAGGGCACTCCAGGTCCCAAGGCCAGGCAGACTTAGATCCTTCCCCTCGGAAACCTGGAGTGCCTTCCCTACTACCTGCCTGTTTTGGAACTGGAGTACAGCTTAGTGGCTAGGATATGCAAGGCCCAGGGATTTCTTTTTTTCTTTTTCTATTTCTTTTTTTTTTTCCCCAGTCCTGGGCCTTGGGCTCTTTCTTCTAGTACTTTACCACATGAGCCACAGCACCACTCCCAGCTTTTCTATGTATGTGGTACCAAAGAATTGAACCTGGGTCTTCTTGCATGTTGGGCAAGCACTCTACCACTGGGCCAAACTCCTGGCCCCTTAAAAAATTTTTTTTTCTAGTGCTGGTGCTACAGCTTACACTTGGCTTTTTTATTTAAGGCTGGTGTTCTACCACTTGAACCACATCTCACTTCTGGCATTTTTGCCCGTTCATTGAAGATAAAAGTTTCATGGATTTTTCTGGGTTGGTTTTGAACTGTGATCCTCAGATCTCAAGCCTCTGAGTTGCTAGGGTTATAGGTATGAGCCACCAGAGTCTGACTGTTGATTTTATTTTTAAAATTTTCTTTTGTTGTACACATGAAATGACATAAAACATTACAAACACCTGCCTCTTCTCTCTAGCAGCAAAAGGAACGTAGACTTTACATTTCACAATAAAGTTAATGCTTCAAAGATTCTTTTATTACAAAACCACAGAGTCTGTACCTGTTCAAAGTCTGAAAGGATATTTCCATTTCTTCTGGGAAGCCAGGACCTGGCTTTGTGTGGTGAAACCAGTTAGTGGCTGCATGTGGCAGCTCATGCAAGTTCCACTGGTGGAAGGGAATGGCAAAAATGTTGTGCTGAGCTTTCTGTTCTCTAAACAGCCACAGACACATCTGTCTTTTATCTTTTCATTCTGTGAATGGTACAGACCCCTTCTTATTCTCTACTAACACTACTGAGGTGTGGTTTATTATTTCCTTTATTATTATTATTATTATTATTATTATTATATTATTGTGTGTGTGTGTGTCTGTGTGTGTGTGTGTGTGTCTGTCTGTGTCTGTGTGTGTCTGTCTGTGTCTGTGTGTGTGTCTGTGTGCTGGTATTGGGATTTGGACCTGGGGCTTCTTGCTCTTTTTAGCTGTTTTACTCAAGGCTGTTGTATTACCATTTGAGCCACATCTCTGCTTCTAGCTGGTTAATTGGAAATAAAAGCTCCTAGGCTAGGTGTTAGTGGCTTATGCCTGTAATCCTAGCTGCTAGGAAGCTGAGATCTATGGATGGTAGCTTGAAGCTAGCCTGGTCAGGAACGTTTGTGAGACTTTTATCTTCAATTAAGTCTAAGTGGAGGTGTGGTTCAAACAATAGATCACTAACCTGGAGCATAAAAACTAAGAGACAGTTCCTAGGCCCTGAGTTCAAGTTCCAGGATACATACACACACACACACACACACACACACACACACACACACACACACACACACACACACAGAGCCAGCTTGGTTTGGCTTTGAACTGTAACTCTAAGATCTCAATCCTGAGTAGCAAGGATTACAGGCATAAGCCCCTGGAACCTGGTTTCTGTTTTTTCTTTTTAACACGGAAGGACTCACAGTAGAAAGGTTCTGACTCCAAAGTCTTTCAGTTCTAGTACACTACCCACCTCCTTCTCAAAAACAAAAACAAAACAAAATAAAAAACCTACAGAGACCCTATGGGGTGCTGGGAATTCTTTCATCCTGAAAGCAACCCTCCTTGCTTAGGGGGTTGGTTTCTTTGCAGGAGGTGTGGGGATGAGACCAAGGTCAAGGCGGGATAGCCAGCTTATCCTGAGAGGTGTGGTGACCTGGCAAATACACCCAACTTGGCTCAAGTCCCCAGGTGGCAGAAGCCAACCCTGGCCTACAAGTCCTGTCAGGCTGCAGGGCACAGAGGGCCTGCGTCATCTGGCTTGATCAGGTCCTCTGCAGCAGCAGGTTTCTCAGAGTCTTTAAAGGGGGCTATCTAGGGCCTGGTCCTGAGCCATCTTGGTTCTGCTGTGGGTTGGGGTGGGCAGTGAGCCAACACTGTAACCCTCACTCAATTTTTCTCTTCTGTTTAGTTCATGCCGTGGAGGAGGTGGTAAAGGAGGTGGTGGACCACGCCAAGGAGGCTGGAGAGAAAGGTATGGAGGCTAAAGTTGGGGAGAGGAAGGGGATTGGGTTGGGAGGTGGAGGGGGAAGGGAAGATGGGAAGGAAGCAGAGAGGAAATGAAGGAAGGAGAAAAGGGAAAAAGAAAAGGCTAAGGTCTAGGGTTGGGGCGTTAATGACTCATGCCTGCCATCCTAGCTACTCAAGAGGCTGAGATCTGAAGATCTTGGTTCAAAGCCAGCCAGGGTAGACAAATTTGAGAGAGTCCTATCTCCAACTAACCAGAAAAAATGCTGGAAGTGGAGGGGTGGCTCAAGTGGTACAGTAGCAGCCTGAAGCAGCAGAAGAAAGCAAGGGCCTGAGTTTAAGCACCAGTAATGGCACATGCGTGCATGCACACACACACATGCGTGCATGCACACACACATGCATGGACAGACATGCATGTAAGGGCTAGGGTGTAGCTCAGTGGTGTAGCATTTACCTAGCATGTACAAGAAGGCTCCATTCTCAGCGAAGGGACAGAGGTAAGCGGGGAGACACAAACTAGCAGGGAGACAAGGAGAAAGGAATAAGGGGAAGCTAGGGGTTGGCGTCAATCCACCTTTTTTCCCCGATTAGATCAAGTCTTGTCCCTATAGTGCATCCCTTCATTTGGCATGTAATTATTTATTCATGCAATTACTATGCAGTCCTCGCCTTGTGTGTGATTCCTCCCTGGTAGTCCTCTCTGTGGAATGTCAAGATAAGGTCTGAACAGCAGCACAGGGAGACAGAATAATTAAGATATATAATTACATGTTTGTGTAAGTGTGTGTGTGTGTGTGTGTGTGTGTGTGTTGTGATTTGGAGAGTGTAAATAAAACAAGTGGTACTTGATTCTTTACATCAAAATAGACTCACAGCTAGGCACTGGGGGCTTACCCCTGTAAATCCTAGCTATTCAAGAGGCTGAGATCTTAGTTCAGCCAGTTCAAAGCCAGCATAGGTAGTAAATTCTGTGAGCCTCTTCTCTCCTGTTGACCAGCAGAAAGCCCAAAGTGGAGGTGTGTCTCTTATGGTAAAATGCCAGCTTTGTGCAAAATAAATAAATAAATAAAGCCAGAGTTCAAGCCCCAGGTCTCTCCCACCCTTCAAATGGAAGAAACATGATTTGTTAGGGAAATAAAACCAAATCTGAATGCATTCTGCCAGGAGCTCTTGTTGTTTTAGTTCTGTTGGGCCTGCTCAAAGAGCTGTCACCATGAGATGCATGGTGATTCAGCCTCACTCAGGTACACTTCATTTTTCTTCCCCACAGCCATCGCTGACGCCTTAAAGAGAGCCCAGGAGTCAGGGGAGAAAGTGGTGAAGGATGTCACTGAGAAATTGACACACACTGTCACCGATGCCGTCACCCATACAGCAGAAGGCCTGAGCAGACTGGGACAGTGAGCCTGTGCCACTAGGGTTGACTCTTCCCAAATGTCAATAAAGAGTCACGACGTCTAAACACCGAGTGTTGGATTCATTTCTTACTGGATAGAACCACTGGGCAGATTCTCCTCTGATGGAGGGGGAGATGGCAGCATGCTGGGTACTGCCCAGAGGTGGGGGAGTTTCCTAATCAAATCACACTGAGATTTCTCATATCCACCCAGATGCTTGCTCATTTGTTTCTTTTCTGTCATCTGTCCCTTCTTTCTTTCTCTACCCCTTCTCCCCCATTCATTTCTTCTCCCTTCTTTCATTCTACCACTGATCTCTATCCCTAGGTTGCTTTCTTTAATTAATTACTTTTTTTGTTTTGTACTAGTCTCTTAGGGCCTGGGCACCATTCCTGAGTCCCCCCACCTCCCCCCTCTCTGTATGCATGTGTGTGTTCAAGGCTAGTGCTCTACCTCTTGTGCTAGCTTTTCTGTGGTTAATTGGAGATGAGTCTCATAGACTTTCCTGCCTGGAGCTTCCTTTTAACTGTGATCCTTAGAACTCAGTCTCCTGAGTAGCTCAGCTGAAACCAAAGGCTTGAGTATCTTGCAATGATACTCAAGGTCATGGGTTTGATTGCCAGTATTGTAAACCAATCAAATCACACCATAAGAACACCTCACAACCAGGATGTCTTCTTTTGTCTAACAGGCCCAGTAAAAAGCTTTGAAGAAAAACCAGAAACGGCCATAGGGGCTTGAACGTTAGTGATTCCTGGAGATCACATTCCTGAAGGCCACTGTGTAGGACTGTGCACATGCTCAGTACAGATCTGACGAGGCTTCATGCATGCTAGGCAAGCACTCTTACCACTAGGCCATGTCCCCAGCCCTTGAATTTCTTGAGTTGCCACATTATGTTATTTAAAATGTCAGGGCTAGGAGTATAGGTCAGTGGCAGAGCACATGCATAAAGGCTCTGGGTTTGATCCTCAGCACCAGAAAAAAAAAATTAACAAAATTTGGGCTAGGAGTATAGCTCAGTGGTCAAGTGCTTGCCTGTTATACCTGAGAGCTTGGATTTGATCCTGAGCACCACAAATAGGTAAAACGAAAGAAAATAAAATAAGCTGGGTACCAGTGGCTCATTCCTGTAATACCACTTACTCAGGAGAGTGCAATGGGAGGATCACAGTTCAAATATAGCTCAGGCAGAAAAGTCTGTTAGGCTCCTATCTCCAAATAACCAGCAAAAAGCTAGAAGTGTAGGCGTGGCCTAAAAGTTGAGTACCATTCCTGAACAGAAGAGCTAAGAGACAGCCCTCAGATCCCGAGTTCAAGCCCCAGTACTGGCACTAAAAATTAACTAATAAAGAGAACAAAGTAAAATAAAATAGATGTCCCTTCTTATTAAAATCTTAGGTTAACAGTTTAAATAATCACCAATTGCTTGGTCCTTCAGCAAACTGTCAAGTTGTTAAAACATTGGTGGGCCCAGTGGCTCCCATCTGTAACCTTAGCTACTCAGGAGACTGAGATCTGAGGATTGAGCTATGAAGCCAACCTATAAAGTCCATGAGACTTTTATCTACAATTAATTGCCAAAAGAGCTGGAGAGCTGTGGTTCAAGTGATAGCCTTGAACAGAAGAAGCTCAGGGACAGTGCCCAAGCCCCGAGTTCAAGATCCAGGACCAGCAAAAAAACAATGATAATAATAATAATAATAATTATTATTATAAATATAAGCCTACAGGGGCCGGGATTTTGGCCTAATGAGAGTGCTTGCCTAGCATGCATGAAGACCCAGGTTCCATTCCTCAGTACCACATACATAGAAAAAAGCTGGAAGTGTGCTGAGGCTCAAGTGGTAGAGCTCTAGCCTTGAGAAAGTCCAAGGACAGTGCTTAGGCTCTGAGCTCAAGTCCAGGACTGGCAAATAAATAAATAAAAAATATATATGCCTACAGAGTGTCTTTATTTTTGTCTTGTTTTGTTTTTGCCAGTCCCGGGGCTTGAACTAAGGGACTGAGAACACTGTCGTTGGGATTTCTCAAGGCTAGAGCTCTATTTCTGGCTTTTCCTATGTATGTGGTACTGAGGAATAGACCAGTCTTTGTGCATGCTAGGCAAGCACTCTACCACTAAGCTACGTCCCTGGCCCTGTTTATATGTTTGTTTGTTGTTGTTTGTGTTTTGTTAGTTGTGGGTCTTGAACTCTGGGCCTGGGGGTTGTCCCTAAGCAGTTTAGCTCAAGGCTACCACCCTTCACCTTGAGCCACAGCACCACTTCTGGTTTTCTGGTGGTTAAATGGAGATAAGAGTCTTATGGACTTTAGTGTGTGGGCTGGCTTTGAACCATGATCCTCAGATCTCAGCCTCCTGAGTAGCTAGGATTACAGGTGTGAGCCACTGCACCTGGCTGTCTAGATGCTTTTTTTTTTTTTTTTGCCAGTCCTGGGCTTGAGCTCAGGGCCTGAGCACTGTCCTTGGACTTTCTCAAGGGCTAGAGCTCTACCACTTGAGCCTCAGCACCACTTCTGGCTTTTTTCTATGCATGTGGTACCGAGGAATCGAACCTGGGTTTTCATGCATGCTAGGCAAGCACGTTAACCACTAGGCCAAACTCCCGGCCCCTCTAGATGCTTTTTATATGTCCATATAATGCTGCTGTCTCATGCCTACTTACTTGCCTTAAGCAAAGAAGCTAAGAGACCTGAGTTCAAATACCAGTACTGGTAACAAAACAAAATAAAGCAAAATAAAAGCCCAAATTTTTGTGGGAAAGGTTTTAATTGCCCATGGTGACAGCAGCCTGTCATATGATGTCTTCCTCAGGGCTGGACAGGGAGCTGAAGCAGCCATGGAATGCTGGCACTCATGGTTTTTTTTCCCCAGCCTGTGGCCTTGAAGCGCTGTCCTGGTCACTGTCAATGTTAGAGGAGAGTCTGGAGATCTGAAACAGCTGCTGCTGCAGAAAGTCCTGCCTGCTTAAAGCTCTGTCACTCGAGGTTGGGCTCTGTCATCCCTCAACACTACCTGAAATCAGGTTCTTGCAGCTTTTTCCACACACAGCTCAACTCTGACTCGCACATACAGTGGCAGAACTAGAGAAGACTCCAAAGTTCCCTAACCTGGACCTTGTGAAATATTTTGCCACCAGTGGTTAAGACTTCCCCAATCATACCTAAGATTATGGGCGATATATTATTGTTTCTTAAGAAAGGAACACTGGGAGGTCTCCATGGCTGTTATCCTTTTAGTGCAGCAATTTAAGAGAGTGAATCAGTGCATTTTTAGTCAGTTCTAGGAGTCTCAGAATTCATGAGCTCATATGACAAAACCACATTGATGCCTGGGGCCCTCTCATATTCTTGGCTTCTGGAAAGATCTGCTTAATTACATATAGCCTTCCAGTGTCCAAGAAGCAGTTACTGTCACCATAGGCTTCGGTTTGGGTTAAACCTAGGAATTTCTTAGGTGTTTGAAGCTGGCGATACATAGAAAAACAATACCTCAAGCACTTTCACAGAGGAAGTGGTCAGCTAACAGGCTGCCTTTCTCTTCCTCATGTTTCAGCACTTAGAGGCCCAACTCAATTTGCTCATCTTTCTTCAAAGCACCCTTTTACTGAACCAGTACTGGGGCTTGAACTTAGAGCCTTGCATTTGCTTAGCATTGTGCTCAGAGCTGGTGCTCTACCACTTGAGCCACACCTCTACTTCTGGCTTTTAGTAGTTAATTGGAGGTAGTTTCGTGACTTTTTCTGACCTGACTGATTTCAAACCATGACCCTAAGATTTCAGCCTCCTGAGTAGCTAGAATTACAGAGGTTAGCCACCAGTTCCTAGCTTCTCTTGGATTTCATTGAAATATTTATACTTATCTTTTTTCATATCCTTAAACATTCTTATTACACTCTTCAGAGCTCAGATTTGAGATTGTGTCTCCTCACCATCAGATTCTTTGTTGATTCTTTGCTTTTGGAAAAACATATTGCCTTTTTTCGTCCTCTTGTATTCCTATGTTCAGATTTGTTCATTTAAAATAATTTTGTGGTTTAAAGGTTTTTTGTTTTGTTTTGCCAGTCCCAGGGCTTGAACTCAGGGCCTGAGCACTGTCTTTGGGCTTTCTTTCTTTTTGGGGGGGAGGGGGTGTCATGGGGCTTGAACTCTGGCCTGGGTGCTGTCCCTGAGCTCTTCAGCTCAAGGCTACTGCCTTACCCTTGAGCCACAGCCTCACTTCCCATTTTCTAGTGATTAATTGGAGATAAGAGTCTCTGGACTTTGTACTGCCCGGGATGGCTTTGAACCTAGCCTCCTGAGTAGCTAGGATTATAGGCATGAGCCACCGCACCGGGCTGCCTGGGCTTTTTCAAGGCTAGAGCTCTTCCACTTGGGCCACAGCACCACTTTTGGCTTTTTTCTATGTATGTGGTATCAAGGAATCGAACCCAGGGCTTCGTGCATGCTAGGTAAGCACTCTACCACTAGGCCAAACTCCCTACCCTGATACAAATTAAAAAAAAAAAAAAAAAAAAAGGTTCCTTCCTTGTTGAGAAGCACATTTGTTCACATGCTCACTGGGCTCTATCAGCAGAATCCATGTGTGACCCAAATGAGGCCTCAGTGCATTGTGTGGGGTGGCGCAATGAAGTCTTGGGCTGGAGGTGTCTGGACTGTGGGCTGAGGAAGTCCTGTGATATAGCAGCAACTCCCTGGAGTTGGCCTCTGCTGGGGCTCAGTGAGGTGGCTCCATGCATGCTGAGTAGTAGTTGGGGGTGAGCAGATTGGGACTGTATCCTAGCCAGAACATTGCTGTGCCCAGACTAGCAGCTTTCTGAGTCTATCTGGATTAGGTAGAAGTGGCTTCAGTCATCCACAGGTCTGAAATGATCTGGGGCCGTTAACCAATCCAATTGTGTGTGTGTTTCAGATATATTTGTGTCTGCACTCTGGGTTTGGCTGGGCAGCAGCCCTTAACGCTGGCTATGGGAAGTTCACACAGCTTTACCCAGTCACTTTGGGTCTGGAATGAATCAGGTCAGTGGGTTTCATCACCGGCTTAGTGTTTTTCTCCGGGGGACAAATATGTTGGATGACTCATATTTACTGTTCTCACGATAGAAAATTTTCATCTCACTGGCTGGCTGGCTTTCCTGCTGGCCTTTTAGCTGGGCCAAGACTTCTAGAACCGTGCTTAGCCCTCTGGGCCGATATTTTGTTCAGAGTGACCTATGGAGGTAGCCCTTGCTGGAACCAGAACCCAGCAGGCCACATACTTAAACAACCCAAGTGCTGGGATGGAATGTAGCAGATCTGTGTGAGAATCCTGGCTCTCTTTTTTTTTTTTTTTTCAGGGTTTACAAAAGGGTCCTTTTTAATTAATTAAATACAAGAGGGAAACAGGGAGGGTGGGGGAGCCACACCACCCACAGACAGCTTTTTCCCCAGCCACCCCGAAGAGACCACCTCTAAGTGGCTGGAACCAGGTCCCTGTGACCCTCAGCTCCCCAGTCGTTCCAGCCTCCCCCCCCCCCAGCCCCTGCACAGGAGCCAGGGATGCCTGGAAGTTCTCCTTCCCTGGGTTCTCAGACCACATCCTACCAGCATTTCCTCCCCCACCCCCCCCAAGACAGGCACCAGCCAGGCTGGGACCAAGCAGGACACATTCAAAGACAAAGAAATCAGGGCCTCAGCCCCCCACCCACCATATTGACTAAGGCATCTCACTAACACTGCCAGAGAAGAGTTAGTGGGCAGACAGACCAGGGAACCCTGCAGGACACCCAGAAGAGAAGCCCAGGGCAGAGGCTGAACTGAGTGGGCCCTCCGAGCCCAGCTCCGGAAGGGCATTCCCCAACCTCCTCTGACCAGGACCCCAGATGTCCATCCCTGGACCCTGCCAGGCTAGAGCTGGATCTGGGCAAAGGTGGCATCATCCAAAAACCCCAATGGGGCATCAGGAAGTTCTGTGACAAATAGGGGTGCCAAAAATCTATAGCCAATGAGGGGGTGCGGGGGGGGAGGCATTGTTTGACAGGACCTTTCTGTCTCAGACAGGGTGAAGGTCGTCAGGCCCAATGTCCAAAAGGAAACCCAAGCCACAAGAGGAAGACATGGGAAAGGAAGGACCCCCAAGATTACCCACCCACCCCTGGTTCAGAATGGAGACCCTCCCCCACACTCACACCTCCTGAGGATGGCGGACCTCCCACCCGCCCAGAGGGAGAGACTGATGCCTGAAAAAATATTCTATCCGGTCCAAAAAAAACGAGCTGTCCAGGAGGCTGCATAGTCTCCCTACCAGTCTTGGGGTAGGGTCCACCCCTTCCTGGCACTCAGAAGCCTGTAAAGGAGAGGGGTAGGAATGTGCCTACCAGCCCTCCAAGACCCTAGAGTCCACCTGCAGGGCTCTGAGTCTAGCCCAAGGCAATGGCCACCAGGGTTCTCTTCAAGATCGTCTATCACGCAGTACCACCAAGGCCAAATTCAGGAGCCCTACCCAGGTCGGAACTGAGAGGCTGGGTCGTGAAGCCAGGCACCCACAGTCTCCCACAAATTCATACCCAGAGACAGGAGCAAAGCCCCCAACAAGCAGAGAGGGAGGAAAATAAATAAAATACTCCCCTGCCCCTAAAGTGAGTGGAAATGCTCTTTGGAAGGACTTTTAATCCCCCAGCCCAAGTTTCCCAAATAAGGCCCACAGCCCCCCTGGAAACCCAACCATCCCATCCCATCCCTGGGTCCTGAATGCTGGGTGGTGCCTCCAAGGGGGGCAGGCCTGTGGACACCTGAGATTGAGTACCCAAGTGAGGGGTGCCTAGGCTACACCCCCCATTTCCCTGAACACCTCCAATGGCTTTCAGTGGGGTAAGAGTGGGCAGAGGCCCATGGGAACCAGGGTTCACCTATGGCTCTGTGCATACCGTGTCCCACCCTAGAAGGAGCAATGGGGGAGGGGAGGGGTTGAGGACAGTGTGTGTGTGTGTGGTGGGGAGATCCCCAGACCCCATCTCCATTCCCATGGGAAGACAGGGTGAGAGAGTCCCCGACGCCCACCGGGATCCCTGTAGAGGGTTTGGGAAGAGTTAAGAATCATGGCTATTTACAGACAGCCCCAGACCACCTCCCAAGCTGGGTGGACTAAGGTCCAGTCTCAGCCCCTTGCCCCTTTGCTTTCTTGAGGTGGGTAGAGGCAAGGCTAGGGCTCCCTAGTGGTTCCCACCATAGGCCCTGCGAGCAGACATGTTCTCCTGTTCCCTGCTGAGGGCTAACAGGGGGGCCACACCCAAGGCAGGAAGACCAGGGCCCTACAGGCCTGCAGGTGCTGGGCTGGGCACGGGGCTGGGCACAGGACTGCTAGCCAGGCTGCAGGGCAGAGTCGCTGGGCGAGGTGCTGCGAGCCCCTGGGCGTCGGAGCAGTTCCGGGGGGAAACCAGGGTGTTGGCGGGCATGCTTGGTCAGGTGGTCACTTCGGGTGAACCGCTTGGTGCATAGTGGGCACGGAAAGCGCTTCTCACCGGTGTGTGTCCGGTGGTGGCGGGCCAGCTCATCGGAGCGTGCAAACTTCTTGTCACAGCCTGGCCAGTCACAAGCGAAGGGGCGTTCACCTGTGTGCATCCTCAGGTGCGACTTTAGGTGCGAAGACTTATAGTAGGCTTTGGCGCAGCCTGGGAAAGGACAGCGGTGGCTCTTGGTGGTGGTGGCGGGTGCGGCGCCGGGGCGCGGCCCGAGGACAGGAACGAGGCAAACGAGGAAGAGGAGGAAGGCGAGGCGCCCCCCCCCCCCCCCCCCGGGGCGGCACCGGACCCACCCCGCAGGTCCAATCCTGGCTCTCTTAAATCAGTGTTCTTTTTTAAAAAATAGCTCACGCTTGAAGTCCTAGCTGCTCAGAAGGCTGAGATCAGAGGATCTCAGTTCAAAGGCTGTCCCTGCAAGGTAAGTCAGTGAGACTCACCTCCAATAAACTACTCAAAACAAACAAAACAAAAAAACCCCAGAAGGCCAGGAGTTTGGCCTAGTGATAGAGTGCTTGCCTAGCATGCATGCAGCCCTGGGTTTAATTCCTCAGTACCACAGAGAAAAGGGTGGAAGTGGTGCTGTGGCTCAAGACGTAGAGAGCTAGCCTTGAGAAAATCCAAGGACAGTGCCCAGGCCCTGAGTTCAAGAATTAAAAAGTTGCCTTTCCTGCCTCCACTGGTACTAGCGCTTGAAATCAAGACTGAGGCTTTCACAGATTTTTCTACCCATGCTGGCTTTTTTTTGTTGTTCTTTTCTAGAAATTGTAAAAGTACAACGTTCAGATCTCAGCCTCATTCTGTATTAAGCCATGGGCTCCTGGGTCTCTGCACTGCGCTACTTCTGGCTTAAGAGTCTCATGGACTTTCTTGCCACTGTTGGCTTTGAACCACAATCCTCAGATCTCCCTTTTCTGAGTAGCTAGGATTATAGTTGTGAGTTAATGGCACCTTGCCCTTGAGTCTTTTTTCTGCTAGTCCTGGGGCTTGAACTTGGCCTAAGCACCGTCCTTGGGCTTCCTCAAGGTTAGAGCTCTACCACTTGAGCCACAGCACCATTTCCAGCTCTTTCTATGTATGTGGTACTGAGGAATCGAACTTGGGTCTTTGTATATGCTAGGCAAGCACGCTACCACTAGGCCAAACTCCTGGCCCATGCCATTAAGACTCTATCTCCAATTAAACACACAGACACAGACTCAAGTATCTATAAAGACTCAATTCAACAAGATAACTGCTACAACATGGGAAAAGGATTTAAATAGAATGGTGAATATGGAGGCAATAAACTATTGTTTGCAAGAAACCCTGGAAGTGTTTTTTGGGCTCTAGATCAGAATTCTCTGCAAGGAATGATTGCCTATTATGACCCTGTAGATTTGACAACTTGAATACATCATTTTTTTTTCCTTTTTGAGGCACAGTCTTGCATGTATGTCCAGATCTTGCTGATCCTTCTGTCTCAGCATTCTGAGACATTTGATCCTAGGTGAGGGATGCTGCTGGAATCTACAAGGCTGAGGTCAGAGTATTGTTAAGCATTCTAAAAGGCACTGTACAGTACTGCTTCTCTACCCAGGGAGAATTACCGGCATAAAATGTCACTGGATCTGGGTTTGAGAAAGTATATGAAAACTATGTGTCAGTTTGATTTTTTAAAAAAGGTCAGTGGAAGTGATCTGTTAAAAAACAAACAAACAATTGAATACCCACACTACAAAGCAGTACTCCAGACTTTTGTAAAAGGTCCAGAATCCATGTCTTGGTTATTTCATTAAACAGCAGGACTAAGAAGGCCTTAGGGATATGGGATTTGCTTGTGAGTTAAGATGCCAGGCTCTTGCACACACACACAAAGCAGTCGCAAATCACTTATTGTAGAAATGCCCAGAGCACTTCTTTTTGGTGGATACTGGGGCTCGAACGTAGGGTGTCAAGCTTGCTAAGGTTTTTTTTTTTGGACTTTCTCAAGGTAAGAGCTCTACCACTTGAGCCTCAGCACCATTTCCAGCTTTTTTCTATGTATGATACCGAGGAATCGAATCCTGGTCTTCATGCATGCTAGGCAAGCACTCTACCACTAGGCCAAACTCCCAGCCCATTAAGGTTTTTTACACTTTGACATTGCCAGTCAAAAACAAAATTTAATTAACCAAAACAATGAAAATACCTTCTGGCATAGGATTCATAAGTGACCATTAAGAACTCTGGACCTGAGTTGCCTCTGAGCTCTTCAGCTCAAGGTTACCACCCAATCCCTTGAGCTGCAGCCCCACGATCCCTTTTCTAGTGATTAGATATGAGACTCTGGAAGAATTGTAAGGTGTTGGGGGCAGTAATGCTATCTTGTGTTTGGATCGCTGGCCTGGACCAGATTTTTGTTTTACCCATCAAGAGCCCCTTCCTTATGACAACTCACTTCTTTCACTTTAATATTAGTAAACCTTTCATAATCAGTACTCCTGATGTTCAGCACAGGCCATGACTAAGCCTTATTACTCTATTCTGGGTGGGGTGAAACACCGGTCTCACTGAGCATCCTTCCAGATTTGGAAGAGAATTTTACAAGTGCAGACAGATATGAATTGCAAGGAATGGCTACATCCCAATGCCACCAGGCTTGCTCATCTGACTGCTTCGGCTACAAGTGCAGAGGCAGAGCCATGCAAGACAAGCCAGTAAAAGTTACACTTACGCCGGGCAGTTTAGCTGGTAAAACTTCAATACAGGACCCGGCTTTGCTGATGGCTAATATTCTTACACAGTGGTTACAACACTGTGGCTAAGTTATTCCAAATAAAACCTCCCGTAATTTAAAGGGCACTAGAAATCACTTTTAGTATGTCAGCTTTAAGCATTATAGCCACTGATACTGCTTAGAAAGATAAAACAAAGGCATTTAGGAATAAAATTTGAGCAGGTCATAATACTGAGCAGAAAAATTACACAGGCATTATTAATCCCAATTAAAGCTCTACTATCTATTCAGAAATTATCAGTATTAAAAACCACAGAAAGGAAACATAGACTTTAAAAAGGTAGGTTTTTAATAATTGCTCTTTATCACCAGGTTAAGTCATGCAGTTACAAAGTAGTTAGAAATTTCTGAAAGGATAAGGTTTAAAAAAAAAGTGTTCATTTTTACATAAATAATATCTAGGAATTCATTGGAACACTACTGTTCTGAAGGACCCGAGCAAGTGACACCTCTCCTGCCCCAACCAAACACTCAACCTCAGGCTGCTTCCCACCTGCTGCTGAGGCCAAGTGCAGTGTGACTCCCCTGTGAAGGGAGGACACGGTCCAGCCTTTCGCTGGAAGGGCTCACACTCCTCCAGACTCCAAAGGAAGCTCAAACTCCCCCCGCCTTCCTTTTTTGGAATACTCTACTTGAATTATGGTTAAATTACGCAACAGTAGCTCTTCAAAAGGGAACAACATGATAAGGAGGTTGTGTTCTTTGGACTATGTGCCATAATTGTAGTTATTTAGCAAATTCTCTAAAATAGCCTCTGTCATCTACAGATAGTTCTCCATAGGGCTCTTTCTGCTGGATAGTGTAATACATGACTGATAAACTACGAATGATACTACTTTATGTTATAAAAATACTAGCTTTCATCATTTACTATGTTTACAGGCTTTTGCTGCTTGCATCAAGGTTAGGCCTGTTAAGTAATTAAAGGCAATATTATTACAGCAGCATGTTCTCATTTTATTCTGAAAGAATAAAATGCAGTAAGAGAAACCTCTTTAATTCTGGTTTTGTTGATGTACAAAACCAGTAACTCACTTGAGGACCATGCCACCTTGTGAAAATGCCATGTTCTACTTCTTACACATGTCAGAGTCATGTGCCAGGCTTGTCTGGAGCTAAAATAGTGGGTAGCTGCTCTTGATGCATTTCCTGGAAGCAGCATAGACCCTGCAGGGAAGAGCCTAGAATGAGGCAGCAAAGCCAAGTGGGAGAGACTTTCTATTAAAAGGTAAAATACCTAAATGGCTCTCTAGCTAAAGTGATTTGTACTTTTACACTCCATTTATACATGATCCTCTAAACTTAATTTCCTTCTTAAGGGGTTGAATCGGACTGACTTGTTGAGAACAGTGCCCATTACCTATGAGCCATGAGAGAGAGAGTTCTGTGGTTACATGTAAACTTGTGATAGGATGGCAGAAGTTGTGGGTGACAGGGGTGAGGAAGGTGGCCACGATCCATCTATGTGAAAGTCACACCGGCCTCGTTGTACACTTTGAAAACTTTCTCAATGGCGTTGACATAGGCAGCTGTTCTTAGGTCCAAGCCCAGGTTATACTTCATGGCTGTGCGCATAATTTGCTAGAATGAGGAAGAAGAGGAAGAGACCACATGACTCATGTACCTGGGACAGGACACACCAAGTACACAGAAGTATCAAGGCAGTGCTGATGGAAAAAAATAAACTTCTGTGGCAATAGAACTCTCTCTAGGCAGGAAGGACTAGTCTTATAGAATATGAATGATTGTTGTTTAGGCAGTAACCAAGAAGTTACCCTATGATCTCTGTCCAGTAGGCATTCTGTTCTCTGGAATGAGTTCCCATCTATACTAATAACTGCTCAAAGTAACCAAGAATGTGGTGATGGCTGCACATCTTCGTGGATATATGAAAGGCTTGTGAACTGCATACACTGAAATGATGGATTTACAACATCTCATTTTTAATTGGCTTGCACTCTGGGTCTGGGTGTTGCCTAAGCTTTTTTTTTTTTTTTTTTTTGGTTAGCACTCTACCACTTGAACTTCACAGCTTCATTTGCAGCATTTTTTTATTTAATTGGAGAGAGTCTCATAGATTTCCCTGTTGGCTTTGAACAGAGACCCTCAGCTCTCAGCCTCCTGAGTAGCTCTGATTATAGGTGTGAGCCACAGTAACTGGCTGGGTTTATAACACTTAAATCAGATCGCAACAGAAGAACCATCAAAACAAAGCACCACCTTTTTTATCAGCATCTGTTCATGCCATTTCAACTTGGAGCTCCAATTAGAGAGAATCTCGGCTCTAGACAAATTAGAAACTATGCATTTATTTTTGGGCCTTCACTGAATGGTCAAAAACCCCTACTTAGACCAATTTCTATAGTAAGATAGCTTCCTATTGTTATCATGTTGTGAAAAACTAAGTAGCATATTTCAATGTTTGGTTATTCAATATTTAGCCAACTGCCTAGCATTTCTGACTCAGCCTGATTTATTGCTGAAGGCTGAGAGATTTATCTGAGGGCTGACAACAGTGCTCCACATGTGAACAGGCATAAATCTGCTGCACATAAATGTAGATCATGTAAAAGATTGGTGTTTGTTTTCCCTCACCACACACAATCTGTCCCAAGATAAGAGCTGAGCAGAAAGACAGATTCCCTGCACACCTACCCGGGCGGACCGCTCCATGGTGTAGGCTAAGCCAGAGTGCACAATGTCTTTTTCTGATGCTCCCTGTTAGGAAAAAGAACACAACTTTAACAAAATTATACAAAGATTAGATTTCGGTCTCTAAAAGAGTATGGCAGATTTGAACTCTTGACCCAGGTAGGTTCCATCCATCCATCCATCCATCCATCAATCCTTTGCTGGTCCTGGGCCTTGAACTCTGGGGATCTGGACATTGTCCCTGAACTGGTTTGCTCAAGGCTATCAGATGTCACAACTCTACTGACTTTTTTGTAAACTCTGAATCGTGACTCTCAGATCTCAGCCTCCTGAGCCATATTTGCCAACGGCATCTAGCACATGCCGGTTAATTTTGAGACAGGGTGCTACTTCCTGTCTGGGCAGGCTCCTGAGCTGTCATCCCACCTACTTTCTGTGTGCCACATGTCTAGCTTCATTCCTTAGAGATGGCCTGGAAAACTGTCTTCTTTCAGGGAAGACATGTAATTTCTGTATACTTTTCTTTTTGGTGCTGAGAATGGAACCCAGGGTCTCAGGCACGTTAGACATTTGCTCTACTCCTGTACTATGTATGCTCAGCCCAAAGCATAGTATCCTGATAGTCTCTTCATTAAAGAAGTTACATTTTAATCACAATTGAGTTTTAATGATGCCATTTAGAAAGAAACACTCATGAAATAAGATGGTAGAGTAGATTCTGGCTAAAGCTAACAGCTCTAGGGTAGTACTAACTTTAACCAGTATTGACATTTAGCCTGAAGGATCTTGGCAGCAGTAAAGACTCTTACCACTCTTAACATAACATATACAGCTATAAAACAAACCTGGCATGCCAGATACAAAGTGGATCATTAACAAAAAGTTACCTGTGCTGAACATCTTGCAACTCAGACTATATTCATTTGAGAAAGTATACCTATATAACTTTCGTATTAAACTTTGTTTTATTCTGTTAGGGAAAAAAGAAACTTGCTTTGCACTCAGAATACTGTTTCATTGATTCATTTACTCAAACATTAACCAAGTACTTCCTATATGCCAGGCTCTTTCTGGTATCAGGCACACAGCTGAGAAGAAAACATGTTTGCACAGAGCCTACATTTTAGTGTGGGGGAGGGAGAGGGCCAAGATCCACTTATCTTTGACCTTTTCAGCAACTGGGATCATAGGTATGCACACCACTCCTGAGTTTATTACTAAAGGGGTCTCACTGACTTTTTGCCTTGGCTTGTTTTGAACTGATCTTTGCTTCCACTGGGCTTTACAGGCATGAGCTACTGAGGTGAGCAGTTCGTGTTCTGTTTTTGATCTCTGAGGCAGGGTTTCATTAATCATAGCTCAGGCCAGGATCCCATCTAAATCACCCTCGTGCTGGACTAAAGAGGCATGGTAACACAGAAAACGGGAAGTGGGGCTATGGATCAGGGGTAGGGTAGTAGCCTTGAGCTGAAGTGCTCAGGGACAATGCCCAGGCCCAGAGTTCAGGCCCCACAACTGACAAAAGCTGCACATGGGGTCAGGCTTTCCAGCCAGAGAGCAGAAGGAAGAGAGCCATAGTTCTGGGAAGAAGGAAGTCATGGGGGATAGCAATGAGCACTAGTCTTATCTACCATCTGTGCCTGAATAGATGTGAAGTGCCAGACTTACCGATATCCTGTCCTGGAATTCTGCTGTGGGAACGACAGGAATTGTTCCACCATGCTTTCCAAATTTTCTTTCTAAACTCTCTTGAACAGACACTATAAAAAACCAAGAGGTCAAAGTAAGATACTGTTGGTAGAGGAGGGGGAAAATATTCAGAACTCAAAGTAGCCCCAAACTATACCCATAACCCTAAAATGGAATAGTTTTAGATCCTCACTCAGCACTAATGACATGGAAGGGTTAATCATTGAAAACTCAGAAAGGAACAGAGACTGCCAAGTTCCTCTATAAATGTGAATTTAGGTCACTGCTCTGTTTCCATAACACCCAATTACCAGAGGTTTCCCTTAGTTCTAACTAAAAAGAAAATGCTGGGGGAAAAAAAAAGACAAGCACTGGACCCTGCCAGCTTCTCAGTGACTAGGTACAGGAGCTCAGCTGGAGGTCCCAGCCTCATCTCTGCCTGAGGAGAAATTCTCCTCTGTGAGCTGACAAAAACAAGATTCTCATCAAAGGCCTGAAAACATTTCAACGCCAAGGAGAACTTTTCTAGGAGCAACCAGAGACAGAAATGGATGAATTTCAATGATAAGTTTGATGCTTAAAAGGCTTAATTTGCAGATTACATTCTAGAATATAACATTGTCATATAAAAATCTCAGTACAATATGTGAGAATCAATAGACTAAATACTTAATAAGGTAGCCTTTTAACTGTCCTACATGATTATTTCTAGAGAACAAAATTATAGGAACTCACTGAGCAAGTGGTAGTTAGAATCTCTTTCATATTTGAAGGTCAATCGGCCATAGCTGACATGATTTAGATTCTTCAGCCACTCAAAGTAAGACACTGTCACTCCTCCAGCATTCAAGTAGAGATCCTACATACAAATTGTGACAGAAAAGAAATAAGAGCATGAACATGCTGAGTACTTGTGGCTCATACCTGCAATCCTAGCTATTCAGGGGGGCTGAGATCCGAGTATCAAAGCTGGCCCAGAGAAAATAAATCCCATGATACCTCAAGTCCAATTAACCAATAAATTTTCAGGCTTGAGACATGGCTTAAGTGGTAGGAGCAGCAGCCTAGAAAGCATAAGGCCCTGAGTACCACCAGTACCCCAAAACCCCAACAAAACCAAATAAATAATCAATTTTCTAGTTTTTCTTTTCTTTTCTTTATTTTTTGTGGGTCATGGGGCCTGGGCCCTATACTAGACCTTTTCAGCTCAAAGCTACCGCCCTATCCCTAGAGCCACAGCACCACTTCCCATTTTCTAGTGATTAACTAGAGATAAATCTCATATTCTTTAGTGTCCTGGCTGGGTTTAAACCATGATCCTCAGTTCTCAGCCTCCTGAGTAGCTAGAATTACAGGGGTGAGCCACCGTACCCAGCTTCTACTTTTGTTTGTGTGTGTGTGGGGGGGAGGTCAGTTGGGGAGCTTGAACTCTGGGCATGGGCGCTGTCCCTGAGCGCTTCAACTCAAGGCTAACACTCTACTATGTTGAGCCACAACATCATTTCTTTGTTTTCTGGTGGTTTACTGAAGATAACAGTCTCATAGATTTTTGTGCCTAGGCTGGCTTTGTACCTCAGTCCTCAGACTGAGTCTCCTGAGTAGCTAGGATTATAGGCTTGAGCCACTGGCACCAGGCTTTCTAGTTGTTTCCATTTGTGAAGAGATTCAATACCAAGGCAGTCTAAGCTTTAAACAATTCTACAGTACCAGAACTTTCAGAGTTAATGACAGCTTTGCTTCTTTCATTACGTAAGGGTAGCCTAAGTTCAATTTCTTACATGCTTCTTTCATGCATTTCAAAATGCATCTTCTGTCCACACTAACCTCCAATGGCATGAACACATGTTCCTCACAGTAGCTTTTCCTCATTTTTGGATACAGGGTCTTACTATATAGCTGAGGCTGGTCTCCAACCTACTATCCTTCTGCCTCAGCTTTCTGAGTACTGGGATTAGAAGCATGAACTACCATGCTTCATTTACTTTATTTTCTCAAAATAGAAGAAAACAACCTCAACACAACTTGGGAAATAAGGAGGCCTTCCCGCCCCAGAATTCCTAGTGAAGTATACTTATGGTTTCAGATAAACATAGATGACTTACTGGAATAACCATGATGTTCCTCTCCAGGAAAATCTTATCAGCTTCTGGGGTGGTTGGTCCATTGGCACCTTCAGCAATGATCTGCAAGTCAGGCACAGAGGAAAAATGTCAAGAACATACTCTCTGGGCAAGAGGTGTGGTTAGGAGGCTGAGAAGAATAGCATAATTGAGTTATACAAGTTATTTTGCTCTATGAAATTTATGAGGCTATAAAGCTAACTTTCTGTTTCTCAACTTTTTCTTCCTTACATTTTGGAAGTTGTACAGCTCTGTAAATATAGTAAAAATTTTATGTGAGTAGTTTAAGTAAGAGTAGGATTTGTGGTATATTCCAATAAAGCTGTTAATGAGACTTTATTCAGATCACCCTAATGTTATAACACATTGATAATGCTGATTCTGGTTTCTACAATGCTTTCACCTTGGCTTTGACTCTAGGTGCATTGGCCTTGGTCAACTGCTTCTCGCTGGCAGCAGGAATCAGTATGTCACAGTCAGCTTCCAAGATGCTTCCCTCATAGACCTTTGCCTTAGGGAAGCCCAGAATCGATCCATGTTGCTGTAATTGATTGAAAATCAGAATTAATGGCTGAACCAAAATGTACATGGCTTTTGTGCCCACTACACAAAAACATACTCATTAAAAGCTTAATTTATACCTAACAATTTAACAAAGAACGGGAATAAGTTTAAGTAAGATAGGCCTTAAAGTAATCAGATTAACATACCAATTTGAAATCTTCCAGTTCCTTTGGGTCAATGCCATCTGGATTCCATATACTCCCATCAGATTCACCAACACCAACACATTTAGCACCAAAGCGATGTAAATATCTCATAGAGTGCAGGCCCACATTGCCAAATCCCTGTGAAGAACAATTATGGATGACACAAAAAAGGATGGGAATGAATCATATTTTGTTTAATGTAGTACTATGGTTTTTCATTCCACAGTAATATCATTTCCTGGTGACCATAAGTGCCTATGGCTCTACAAAGGTATGTCACTAGGTCAGAGGAATACAATTTCTTTTCTAAAGTATCATTCATTTTCACTTACAGTCCCTTAGATTCACATTTTGGGTAATTTTGAGTCATGCACAAACCTTCCTCCATTCACAACAGTTGTGAGGCTTGGCTCAAGGGTAGGGTGGTAGCCTTGAGCTGAAGAGCTCAGGGTCAGCGCCTAGGCCGAGTTCAAGCCCCAGGACCCTGACCTATACCCACATCCACAAAAAAAGGATGTATTATACAGAGAATAACCATTCTAAAAATCTAAACGATTCAAAAGAATACAACTTAAGCTACAAATCCATAAACATTAAAAAAACAATGTAAATTATGTAAGCTTTTTTTTCTTCTTTTTTACCTGCACAACAAATGTCTTATCCCCAAATCCTGGTGTCATTCCTAAAATGCTCATGTAAGATGCTTCATTGATGAAATTTTCAATCCCATGGAAAACACCACGGCCAGTTGCGGAGATGCGCCCGTGGATGCCTCCTTGACTGATGGGTTTACCAGTTACGCAGGCATGCGCATTAATATCCTGCAAGAAGAGGCATGATTTAAGGAAGGAAATAAGTCCCACGATCAACCAATCTAATGAACCAAAGGAGAAAGCACATTCTCTTTTAACAAAAAAATATTCTCATGAAAAATGTATGACAGGAGGCAAGTTCAAGACCAGTCTGGGCTACATGCTAAGTCTTTGTCTTAAACCACCAAAAAACAAAACAAAACAAAAAAACCAATGCATAGGGTGACATGGTAGCACACACCTGTAATCCCAGCATTTAGGAGGCTGAACTTTGGAGTATGAGGCTAGCTTGGGAAGCCTAGTGAGACCTCAAAAAGCTGAAAAAAGGGTGTAGTGCCAAGTGCTTACAAGTGTGTAAGGGTACATAGACCTACAGCACAATTCGCTAATAGGGATAGCCTCACTTTTTCAACTTTGTGCTCTGGGAAATATATAAAGTTCCTGTCAGGGGAAAATAAAGTTTAGGAATTAGTGTCAAATGCAAATACCAATAAAGCAGGCAATTCCGCATGAAGCTAATTATTTCATTAGATTTAAGTCATTCCAAGTCAAGATAGACAGTCCGTACATGTTAATGTATTCTAAGACTTGACTATGTCACCATATCAGCTCGAAATGGGAAGAGGTAATATACTGCTTTTTTGGGAGATTCAAAAATGCTGAATTCTTCTGCCAAGCTACACTTGAAATTAAATGCTATTTTTAAAAAGGAACTTGGAAAGATACTTAAGTTGACTCAACAGAGATGAAAAGTATTTAAGGATGTTTAAAAGGATGTGTGGACAGGACACTAAGGCCTGTGCCACTATGAGTGGCCAACACCAGCGCTCTGTGAAGTGAGAGGGATCAACCTTTCCTGAGTCCTTACCACTCATCTCTGGCCCCCTTTCCACTGAAGGTCTACATGCACAAGTGGTCAAAACTAGGTTTAATTACAAGAAAGGAAGAAGGCTTCCTTCAAAGCATCATACCTACTATAAACATGGCAAGCAGAAGACTGGAACAGACACATGGGTCATGGGTCATGAACAGGAGAGGAGAGGTAACCTGGCTGTATACTGGAAATCAGAGGACCGAGGCAACTTGCTACCTTTGGCCACATGCAGTGCATCACACCAAATTCTTATTCCCAATAGAATGCTATGGCTGGGAGTTAGTGACCTTGTCTTTATTTATATTCATTAAATATTTTTACAAAGAGAAACCTGTATAATTACCAACAGAACGAATGAAAGAAGGTTTAAAAAGACAGTCTTATAAAGCACTATAGAAACAGTAGTTTTCCCACAGTTTCCCTCCATGAATAATTAAAACTTAACTTGAAGCCTTGTGAGTTGCCAAATGCTTCTGGACAGTGAGAATGCCAACGCTGAGGCTGAAGGACATAGTGTCTGCAGCAGGTCTGGTGCCAGCCACCAGGCTCACCAGAATACCTAATGGTCCTGGAAGCTTGGGAGGTGGAGAGACAATACCATGCTTTCCCAGCACTGCACTGCCAAAAGGACAGGTCTCCAGCCCCAAAATGAAAAGCAAAAACTATGACTGCCTTACGTAGGCCTGGATTTCCAGTTTCCTATCAGTTGGAGGAAGGTCTCTTATCAGTACAGTTTAGCTGACAATGCCATTTTCTTGTGCCTCCATCACTCTATAAACAAATGGCAGGGACAAGGTCGCCTGTACACTTAAGTTACTCAGAGGCTCAGTCTGGGAGGATAGCAGTTAAAGGCCAGCCCAGGGAAAAAAGATGGAGAGACCCTACTGTCAGAAACATTAGGGCAGTGAGTACCTGCTATCCCAGCTACAACAGAAGTGTAAATTAAGAAGACCGTGGCCTGATCCAGGTCAGGTCAGGAAAGAGTGAGACCTTACCTCAAAAAGGGCTGAAGATGTGGTTCAAGAGGAAGAATAGCAAGTGTGAAGTCCTACATCCAAGCCCCAGTACTATATTCCAACTAACCAAAAGTGGAGCTCATTCAATATTAAAAGGCCACATATGGATGTGTTCCTTTTGGGAAGGGCAATCCAGACCAAGATTCTTTGATGTATCTAATGCTGCTCTGTTTACTTCAACAGATATGTGCCATTTACTACATGAACTTTGTCATATCTTTTTGTTCCTCCTTTTCTCCAAGACCTATCTTCCCACTAGAGCTCTTGAAAGACCTGCCCTCATCACCTCCAACTCCTGTATTCCCGGAGGGACACTTTTCATCTATTTCTCACACCAGTGAGTCCATGGCTCCCAGCCAGATTCTGAGCTCTACCATTTCTATTCCTCTAATCCCCCCAGATCTCTAGGTGTTCAAATCCAACTCATTTTTAAGATTTATCCCTCTTTTAGAAACCACAGCCCTCCAGAAGTTCTGCAGTTTAATGCAGTCCCACTTATTCAGCCTTTCTCTGATTTACTCTTGTATTATACTTTTTGTACCTTATCTGCTCATGCACCTTAGCAACTCCTAATTCATAATCTTCTATCTTCAGCCCTGAAAGCTGAGATTACACGTATGCCACACTAGGCCCACCTCGGAATGTTTCATTAGTAACCTATTTCAGTAGTCATGAAGTGAACTGCCCTAGTTGGGGACAGTCCCAGCCCCAGCTTAATCACTATGTTTTTTACAGTTGTAGAACAAAGAAAGAAAAGCGAAGTTATATGCATGTTATGCTCAAAGAGAAGAGATGAACCCAGATTCCCAGCATTTCATACAATTAGCTGGATTGTTTATTCTTGTGGACAGCAGTGCAGGAAGCCTGGGGGCTCCAGTGGATACTCACATAATGCCCTATGGTGCTGGCATAGGTGTCAGCGATCCAGGACATCTCCCGCTCGCCGGTGCTCATGTCCGGGGCAGGCACATCAATGCCAGGACCTGGGATCACAGGGAAAGGGCAGTACGCCAGTTTTGAAGACAAACTTACCCCAAACCAAAAAAAAAAAAAAAGTCCTTGACTACTCAAAGAGAACAAAGTCACTGTGGCTAGAAAAATTTAGATCTCATTTAGGTTAGGAAAGGCCAGAAATCCCCATGAAATGTTTCTCTACATGTAGCACTTTCTCCTACCTGCACTGACAAGCCTGCATGCTAGCTATGCACAACAGATCAAAGCCCCTTCAAGGGAGTTTTCAGTGTGATCACAGGCAAATCAAGTTGGTCTCCCAACATCAGTTTCCTAAACTGCAATAGAGATAGCACTACTATCTTGCTTGAAAAACATGATTATCATGGCAAATGGATACACATGATATATAACACTATGTGGCTTCTGGCTCATTCCTTCTCACCACACTGTGAAGAGGAAGCAATCATTTAACACCCAGAAAACTTTTTCACTTGTGTTAGGATGCTGTTCTGACCTATCTGATGTGTAGTGTATAAAATTTTAAGCCTCAGGTCACTGCAGGTCTAAAACTGATGGTCGGAGTGTGCCCTGAGAAAACATATGCAGTGATGCTCATTCCAATCTGTAAAGGCAGGGCTATGCAGAAATACTCAACAAAGTAACAAAATTATAAACAAGGTACTATTTTATTTGGATTTAAGCCTTCTTACAAAGTTACAACTATATAGTTAATTGTATTGGACAAGTTCATTTTTATAAAAACACAACTTTAAAAGTGGTTTAGCTACTTATTAATTCCCTTCCAGGAAATCCTATAAATCTCATGCTGTCTAGCCTCCCATTACCCTCCCTTTACCAGCCCTGCCACCTGAAACCACTGAAACCCTATTCTAGCCTCTTCCACTGAGAAAAGGGTTTTATGGACCTTAGGTGCTCAATTTCATTCCTTGAGAGTGACATATTCCAGCTGCAGCTTAGTACACTTCTTTTTTTTCCCTATTTATTACTTGTTTTCTAAGGCACAAAGGACACACTGCCACTGAGTATTTTTAGAGATAATCCACAAAGGTATTACTGTTTCTACCAACATGAAGAATAATAGTGTTGATTCAAATTAACAATTCCAATCGGCAAGCCTAAGATAGTTTTGTCAATCAGAAAAGCATATTAACTGTCCTTTAACACATCAGTTTAGACATGCTACAGACAACCTCCCCTACTGAAGACAAAAGCAAAGTACTATTGGGTTTATGAATGTTCTACTTCACAAAAATCAATCTATAGTGGCAAATTGACTACAACTAATTACTGACTCCAAGTGGTTCCTGAATAGCAGAATTTATCTATAATATTTTAATAGAGACAGGTCTGTGGCAAAAATCCCTTCTTTCTGAAGCAATCAACAGCTCTAAGAACATGAGCACAAGGTGAGAGCTGAAGAATATGGAGATGTAGGAGATGAGCAGGACAGAGACAAAGGGAAATGTCACGGTGTGGACAGGTGGTTTCTAATCTGACACAAGGTAATCAGTAATTCCAAACTTCTTAAAAATTAGAAGAGAAAGCAATACTTTCCAACTTATTCTGTTAGGCTAGTAGTGCCTTGATCTTAAGGTTAGACAAAGATACTACAGGAAAACTACAGACCACATATCTCTTACAATTGCAGCAAAAGGAATAAAGTATGTTGCTCTAAAGCTCCTAGTCTGAGAACTATGAAACACCATTGTAAGAAATTAGTGATCTCAATAAACAGAAAGATCATCTATGCTGACAGTTTGGAAGAAAATATGGTAATGCTGCCAACACCCCAGGAATTGGTCTACAGACTCAACATTTCATTATTAAAATCCCACTTGTTCCACTTCCCTCTGGCAGGAACTGGTTCTGAAAATCTGCTCAGAAATTAGACACAAACATAATCTCCCTTTGCCTATGTTCTACGTTACATAGTTTTCTGGACCCAGAAGTTACTTTTGTTGAATTGTAGTTTCATGAGTCTTCGCAGAGAAGCAAAGAAACCAAATTACTAGTATTTAAACTTTGATGTCACCTTTCAACTGTAGGTTTTTAACTTACTGGTCAAGGTTCATCAAATTAAGCTGTAAGCATTCTAGATGTGAGCAATAAACAAGATTGGATAAAGGTTGAAACAAGAAGTTATTAAACGCAACTAAGACTCATACTAAGAGATAAGATATAAACTCTAGCTTTAGTTGTATTTAATTTTCTTAGTAGTTTACCTTATGCTGTAATTTTCTAAAAATAGGCCAAATTTCACAATTGGAATAGCCTAGTTTGCCAGTCAAGGGAATGTGGGGAAAGAAGATAGTAAAGGTAGAAAGTAAACAAGTGAGGAACTTTCTAGATCAAGAAACATAAATAAAAAAATATAAGGCGGGCGTTGATGTTTCATGCCTGTAATCCTAGCTACTTGGGAGGCTGAGATCTGAACACTGCAGTTCAAAGCCAGCCTGGGCAAGGAAGTTGAGACTCTTATCTATAATTAACCACCAGAAAACTAGAAATGGCGCTGTGGCTCAAGTAGTAGAGTGCTAGCCTTGAGCTGAAGAGCCCAGGCCCAGAGGTCAAGCCCCATGACCGCCAAAACAAAAAACAAAACAAAACAAAACAAAAAACACATAAGTTAGCCAGGTGCCAGGGGCTCATATCTGTAATCCCATCTACCCAGAAGCCTGCGATCTGGGGATCATAGCTCAAGGCCAGTCTGGGCAGAGAAGTCCCCAAGACTATTATGAAGACTCCAAGAAAAAGCTGGACATGGAGCTGTGGCTCAAAGTGATAGTGCACATACTATAAAAGCAAGATTGCTTGAAAATTTATACTTTGCAAAATATCCTGTCACACAGAATATATAAACAAACATTAGGCAGTAAGGCAATAAATATCTAGCAAATGAACACAAGTACCCTTAGAAATGCCTCACTACCTATTTTTTTTACAGCTTTAAAGTTACAGCTATACTGTTTTTAAATTACTAAAAAGCAGATTGTGAACCAAAAAGCATGATTCCTCCCCACTTTGGGGAAGATAGGATGGCTATTTTAAAGACTGCTTTCTATATGCAAAAATTTTTATGAATATGGCTATTTCATGCTTATGTCCTTATTCTTTCACTGGCTTGGTAGGGAAGGTTTAAGTGAGTATACTGATCTAAACATGTCAGAGAAATGCACAAGAAGTGGGAACCATTTCTCCAGGTGCCCACATGCAAAAGGAAGAGAACCTTTACTCCTTTTTTTCATTTTGTGTTTGCCAGTCCTGGGCTTGAGCTCAGGGCTGAGCACTGTCCTTGGCCTTTTTCAAGGCTAGAGCTCTACCACTTGAGCCTCAGTTCCACTTCCAGCTTTTTTCTATGTATGTGGTACTGAGGAATCTAACCCGGGTCTTTGTGCATGCAAGGCAAGCACTCTACCTCTAGGCCAAACTCCCAGCCCCGAACCTTTACTTTCCTATTATGGATGGGTTATAGAGTCTTGAGTATGTCTGCCTATGACAACTATCACAGAACTTGGCTTTTAGAAAAGGGCTCTGTGTTCAGGCACACAAAAAGACAGGAGCTTATCATAATTACTTTGTATGTGTTCTCACTGTACACAGAAAAGCACACAGCAATACATACCAATAAAACCCTTCTTTGCCAGTTCCATGGTGAACCTCCTTGTGATCTTTTCCAATTCATTATCCTAGAAAATGGTGGATGGGGAGGGGAGAGAAAACAATAACAAAGCAGTGAAAACAATCATTAAGGGATATTCATATTTTCCAGGATTTTATTGTGATCTTCCATATAACCCATAAATTATATATAATATATTTACATTTTAAAGATATAAAAAAGGATTAAAAAATTAAGATTATAGGGGAAGAGGGTGAGCTCAGCATGTATGAGGCTCTGTACTCAATCTCTATTACAAAAAGGTTAGGAGAATGATGTCAGAACTAGGAGTCAATCCCAGTGCCTACTCTTCAACTGTAAGAAAAAGACTAAACCTTAATCAAGCTTAACTGAAAAATGATGTAGCTAGGTTTGGTGACACATGCCTATAATCCCAGCACTCAGGAGGTCAAAGAGGAGGATCTTGAATTCCAACCTCAAAATGATGTATTATAATATGGAACATGTGAACTATGTCTATTTTCATTTAAATGACATTTTAAAGAGAATAAAATGATATGTATTTATTACATTTGTATATAAACCACTTAGTAATCAGTAGATCACTACAAAAGCTAATTTTAATTATCTTCGAATTGACACAATCAACAACACACTTCTTACTGGATTAAGATATCTGCTCCCTGTAAGATATGTGTACTAAAAGTTTAAATCAGTTTTCAATCCTAGATGCACCTGATCATAGTAGGAAAATTAAAAAAAAAAAAAGTACTGATATATAAGTCAGTTTTTTTTCCTTTGGGTTGGTTATGGGGCTTGAATGATGGGCCTGGGTGCTGTCCCTGAGCTCTCCAGCTCAAAGCCACCACCCTAACCCTGGAGTCACAGCACCACTTCCGTTTTTTGGAAGTGATTAATTGGATAAGGATTTCACAGACTTTAGTGCTGGGGTTGGCTTTGAACTGTGATCCTCAGATTTCAGCCTTCTGAGTAGCTAGAATGACAGGCATGAGCCACTGGTGACCAGCAAATAGGTAAGTTTTGACATGACAACACATTTTATTTGCTTTTTGCATACTGCTTCTGGAAATCATAGAAAAGCATTAGTCTCACTGGTATGGGTTATCAATAGAAGTCCAGAAATGTCTAGTTCTTTGGTAAATGCACTGCGTGTTTACGTCTATGACTTTGTTACTTACTGTATAGCTCTTGGGGTTGATCTTAACACCAGCTTTAGCACCCCCAAATGGCACATCTGAAAAAAAAGTAAAAGTTGTTACTCTACATTAATATAGGTTGATGATTCTTTATCTGAATGTTTGTTTCAGAAGAGTTAGCATTTAAAAATATCTGCATATATATGTGCTACCTTAGGGATTCATGTCTAAACAAGAGGTTTATTTCTGTTTTATAAAGACATGGAAGCATATAAGAAATCTGGCTTGATACTGGCAGTATGCTTGCTCTTTCTTTAACCGACACCCATTGTATAAGGTGGTCAAGTATACAATTTTCAAATTGCTGCATATTGGATTTTAGAAAAGATTCAAATAAAGCTGAGAAACCCTTTCAGAACACTGAAGAAATAAAACTCACACCAATCTCTTCTAAAGTAAACTTTAAATACTAAGCTTTACTCATTAAGACTAATTGGAAAATGTATATGATTTAACATGCAATTAGAAACAAAAAAAAAAATCAATCTGCTAAGATATATTTCCAAATTAAAAATAAACCTTGTAAGGTTTCCATATATGTAAATATACATTGTCCAAGAGTTATTAAGTAGCAACAAAGAGGATCACTTACCCACCACTGCACACTTATATGTCATCAGAGAAGCCAAAGCTTTTACTTCATCCACGCTCACATCAGTACTGTAACGGATACCTGGTGGTGATTTTTTATGAAAAAAAAAAAAAAAAAAAAAGGGAGGGATGTTTATTTAGAACAGACTTCCAGTAAGTTTCAAAGCAAAGAAACTTCCCAAACACAGTGTCCATGCTATTATCATTTTGTTTTGAAGAATACTTGAGCTAGCTCATGTGTAAGAGTATAAAACAAAATGAAAAGATGCTCATTAGACATCCAGAAAGTACTTCGGAAGTAAACACTGAGTCTGGTTGAAAGTATTCAGACAGTGAAGAGAAGAAGTGAAGCAGAAGGTTGATTTCTGCTGAGGCAGGGTCTGCAGGGCCGTGGAGAGGACAAAGGCAGTTCCTTGTCCTTGAGGAAGTTATAGCCTAAGGGTACATAATAACTGATTTCTTTTTTTTTTTTTTGGCCCCTTTCTCTTTCTGGCCCCGCTCGCTCCGGCCCGGCCCTGCTCCTGGCTTGCTCTGGCCCCGCTCGCTCTGGCCCGGCCAGCTCTCGCTTGCTCCTGGCTCTGCTCGCTCCGGCCCCTTCTCGCTCTGGCCCCGCACGCTCCGGTCCTGCTCGCTCCGGCCCCGCTCGCTCCGGCCACCACTCGCTTCTTTCGCTCTCTGTCGCCGTCGCAGTCTCGTCTCTGCCACTTTTCCGGTTTGGTTGTGTCTCGTCTCTGCCACTTCCGGCTTGGTTGTGTATGTGGGATACCGAGGAATCGAACCCGGGTCTTTGTGCATGCTAGTCAAGCACTTTAACCGCTAGGCCAAACTCCCGGGCCCAATAACTGATTTCTTAAGACTAATTTTATCTTCAAATTAATGCTTTTATAATGCTTTCCAGAAGGCAACTAAGTTTTTGTTGTTGTTGCTGCCTAATTTGGGTGATGTTGCAGAAATGATTTAAAAAAAAATTCTGGCTGGGTACAGTGACTCACACCTGTAATCCTAGCTCTGCAGGACACTGAAACTCGGGAGGATCATGGTTTACAGCCAGCACAGGCATGTCCATGAGATGCTTACTTCCAATTAACCAGCAGAAAAAGGGAAGTGGTGCTGTGGCTCAAGGAGTAGAGCAGTAGCCTTGACCTGATGAACTCAGGTACAATACCTAGGTCCAGAGTTCATGTCTCGGGACTGACAAAGATATATTTTTTATTTCATTCTTTTTTCGTGTGTGTGTGTGTGTGTGTGTGTGTGTGTGTGTGTTGGAGAGAGAGGGAGAGAGGGAGAGAGGGAGAGAGGGAGAGAGAGAGAGAGAGAGAGAGAGAGAGAGAGAGAGAGAGAGAGAGAGAGAGAGAGAGAAGGAAGGAGAATATCTGGGCTTTAACTTGTGCTTGCTTGGACTGCTCACTCATTTGATTGAACTCTATCACCCGAGTCATGCTTCCAGTACAGCTTTTTGCCGGGTTATTTTTGGGGATGGTATTTTAAAGACTTTGGGCCTCAATCTTCTGGCTCTCAGCCTCTTTAACAGCTAGGAGGATTACAAGCATTAGCCATTGGTACCCAGCTAGAATTCTGCTTTCTGTTATTACATGAGCATGGGCAAATGAGCCATTATCAAATTTGAGAGAACTTCAATAGGGCTCTAAAAGTTTTGACTGGGATATGAAAAAAAAAATCCTTTTAAATATTAAGTCCCCTCACCCAACTGCCAGCCTCTCTCAACTGGGAGATGAGAAAGGCTACCTCTCCTTTTTTGGGGCTGAGTATTTCTAGCTCTGCTTATACTTCCTCAAGGATAAGAGTTGGCCAATGGATGGCAACTCCAAGTACTGATGCTCCTGAAGACATCACGTATTTGGTAGAAGGAACACAGAATGTGAGCTCGCCTTTTCCACTGGCTTTGGGGATCTGGGTCAATTCCTCTTCTAAGTTTCATAGGGTTAGGTTGCCTCTCCTCTACTGTATCTCAACCCCTGTGGGCTCTGACACCACGTGAAGGACACCCACAGGAAGCTACCTGCTCTTTTAAAGAACTCTGGGAACCACTGGCAGTTAGTTCAACAAAACCTCTTTATTCTAGAAACTATCAATATAAATACTGACTTGCGTATAGAACATTTTTTCATAGGACAACCATAAAGAGCAAATTCTTAGGGGCTAGAGATAAGGCTCAAGTGGTAGTGTACCTGCCTTCCAAGTGTGAAACTTTTTTCAGTTCCACTACCATACAGGGGAGAGGGGTATGTGTGTAGGAACAAATTCTGACTAGGCATCGTGACACAAGTCTGTAACTCCAACACTTAGAAGGCTACAGCAAGAAAATCGTATAGTCAAGGCTGGCTGAGAGGCCTTAGGTTTGATCCCCAGCACTGAGGGTAAGAAACATTTCCTGTCAAAAAAAAAAAAAAAAAAAAAAGGAAAACAACTAGTGCCAAGGGAGGTATACACCTGGGGGTTGAGTCTATATGGACAACATAAAAACTTCTCTCAACCAAGCTCCTTACCCCCAAATAAATCACAGAAGTGTTGGACACCAGTGACTCATGACTTTAGTCCTAGATCTGAATCCAGTTTTGCCTGGGCAGAAATCTTTAGTGGCATGCATCTGTCATTCCAGCTACAAGAAGCTTACAATAGGTGGATCAGAGTCCACACACGCCCAAAAAATGCAAAAATAGACTGGAAGTATGGCTTAGCAGTAGAGTACCTGCCTAGTACCAGCCCTCCCTCAACACCCCCCCAAAAAAAGGAAATTCCTCATGTAGAAGAAGTGTATGTAATCTAAATTTCCATTTAATTTTAAGTCTTGGAACAATACTGGAAACCATGTAACAAAAAACACATTGTCTCTACTGGATGGAACCCAAGTGTTCTTGTTTGTAAAGGGAGAAAATTTCCCCCAGCTACACTCATTTGGAATTACCTGTCACACCACAGGTATTTTTAGGCAGATATGAAGTAAAGTAGAGCTCTACTGACTGAGGCACAGGAGTGGCTGTATGGCATACAGCAGTAGCTTAGAGGAGTAGGTCTTGGAGTAGATATAGGTAAGGGCAGGAAAGGGAAGAAAATGAAGACACACAACTAATGCACAAAAGCTTTTACTTCTGGAAATTGGCAGGCATACTAATAAAGATGTAAGCTACTGACATGAAAAATAAAAATCTCAAAGTACATCCACAAATAAAATATGTAGCAGTACTGGAGACCAACTGCAGTAAAACAAGATACACTCACATTCCAGGATAGTTAAAAGATAACCACTAAAAATATACTGCTACTCCAAAATTCTGCACAATATTCTAATGGAGTAAAAGACTACAAAAAGGAAGATATTCTGCACAAAATTTATGTATTCCGTTACATCAAGAAATGAGTATGATAGGAGTATGTGGACAAATGAAACTAGCATTTGTGAGTGGCTATATACCTTAAAAATTCCTAATTTGTTTCCAAAGTTTTAAAAAATAAGGCCTCAAATAGATAATATGCATACCCACATAAAAAAATCCCTAAAACTTCATAAATCAGAGGAACTGCTTAATTCCTTGGGCATGGCTTGCCTGGCAAGCAAGTACAAGGTCCTGAGTTCAAATCTCAGTATAGGAACAACAAAAGAGAAGACAAGACATTCACTTGCAAGCTAAATATTGACTTCTTCTAGTTAAACAAGTCTTCCTTTATCTATGAGACAGAAGTGTGGCAGGCACTAAAGGTGAGCACGTAAAATGGGAGTGGCCACTTCCCACCTTGCATCGCTGGATTTTGAATTCAGGGTCTCATACTTGCTAGAGACTGAATGAGCACAAAAGGGACAGGAAGTAGAAGCAGCAAGGTAAATGAGGAAAGATATTAGACACAGATGGTTTTAATGAAGAGTAAGTAGTAAGTAGTCCATGACTGACTAAGCCATTATTATTTCTGCAAAGCCAAATACTATTACATATGGGGTCTAAAGTAAAGGACCACATTCTGACCTCATGAAAAAATAATCTATGCTCCTGCCCACCAGAGGAAATGAGAACCACTATAGTAATGTTCATATTCATCAACTGGGTAAGAGCTGAACGAAGGGCGGAGAACAGTATGCAGTTATTACTTTAGCAGGATAGACCTTCTCTTTTCCTTCCTTCCTGTGTGTGCATGCGAATGTGTGTTAGTAATGAGGTTTGAACTCAGGGTTTCATAGTCAGCTATTTTTTTTCCCTCAAGGCTGGAGTGCTCCCACTTCCACTTTAGCCATGGCTTTGGTCCCAGATCTTGTACTTTTTTTTTGCTTGAATTCATAGTGGGCCTGTCCCTGAACTTCTTTGGCTCAAGGCTCGCACTCTACCACCTGAGCCCCAGCACCACTTCTGGCTTTTTCTCTTTATGTGGTATTTAAGAATTGTACCCAGGGCTTCATGTTTGGTAGACACACATTCTACCACTAAGCCTCATTCCCAACCCTAGATCTTGCTTTTTTTTTTTTTTTTTTTTTTTTGGTCAGCCATGGGGCTTGAACTCTGGGCCTGGGTATTGTCCCAGAGCTCTTCAGCTCAAGGCTACCACCCTCCCTTTTGAGCCACAGCACCACTTCTGGTGGTTAACTGGATATAAGAATCTCTCGAACTTTAATGCCAGGGTGGGCACTAAAGTGCACAGTGAACTTTGATCCTCAGATCTCAGCCTCTGAGTAGCTAGGATTACAAGTGTGAGCCACCTTGCCTGCCCAGATCTTAATGCTCTTAAGAGAAACTGACTGCAGCTGTTCTGAGTTTTCCAGCATTCAAAATGAAACAAAAAAACCCACAAAAGGGCCGGGAGTTTGGCCTAGTGGTTAAAGTGCTTGCCTAGCATGCACGAAGACCCGGGTTCGATTCCTTGGTACCACATACATAGAAAAAAGCCGGAAGTGGTGCTGAGGCTCAAGTGGTAGAGCTCTAGCCTTGAGAAAGTCCAAGGACAGTGCTCAGGCCCTGAGCTCAAGCCCAGGACTGGCAAAAACAAAACAAAACAAAACAAAAAAACCCCCACAAAAACCAACACACACTAACTAATGAAATATAGCAGACATCTGTAAGCTACACACAGAACAAAGCAGTCCTCTGCCTTTTAACTATGATAGTTATGGCTCAAGAATCATAATCAGTGTATACTCAAATTTTTCTAGAAGAAATAAAAATCAACAGTAAAAACTAGGCTGAGTTACCATAGCAATCAAAACAGACCCATTTATTATTTTAAATATGATTCAGTGAAAACCACAACTGACTAAATTTTTTTCCCTTCTGTGGGTGACTCCAAACATACTGCAACCTATCACCAGTTTTATGTGAGTCAGTAACTTTCAAGTTTAAAAAAAGCATATGGACTAAAATATTTTTAATAAGTTATGACTTATTCACTAGAAAATCATTTTCCAGCTGTATAAAGATTTCCTATTATCGGATACAAGTGGCTTTTTTTTGGGTGGGGATCCGGGGCTATCTCTGAGCTCTTAATCTCAAGACTAGTTGCTCTACCACTTGGGTCACAGCTCCACTTCTATCTAAACTTTTTCTTTTTTCTGTCATTACTGGGGCTTGAACTCTTTGCTCAAGGCTACTGTCTACCACTATGAGTCCAGCACCACTTCCTTTTTTCCCTTCTAGGTTTTTTAAGTGGTTAATTGGAGATTCTGCTTGTGGTGGCTTCTAACTGTAATCCTCAGATCTCAGCCTCCTGAGTAGCTAGGATTACAGGTATGAGCCACCATCACCACACTCATATTAACCATCTTCAAGAAATAAAATTTAAGCTTCCTGGGAAGCAACTGTTAGTTCAATGAAAAACATCAATTTCTTATCATTAAATGTGAAATTATAGTTAAGATGGAAATTTTGACTCAGTGGAAGAGTGCCTATACTTCTCAGGTCTTATCTTTCCAAACCATTCTCCATGTGCTCATAAAAGACAGTGCTGTCATATGCTTAAATCTTCACCTTATTTCTGGATAGATGGAAGATTATGCATTAAAAGGGGGTTCTGGCTAAATTTTTCTTTCTAAATTTCTTATTCTGACAATGACTAATGGTAAACTCTAAGTCATACTTTCATTCCCAGTAGTCTTGCCCATTCCCCAAAGAAACCCTTAAGATAAACAATATTTTAGAGAAAGAGAATAACTTGTTATATTCAGTTTCATATTTATATTTACAATGCTAGGCAATATGTAAGATGGGTCTTCAGGAAGGAAAAGAAAGATGGGATCTTAGGTAGCCCAGGCTGGCCTTAAACATGAAATCTTCCTGACTCAGCCTCTTCAGTCAGTGCTGGGTTTACAGGTGAGTCACCATCCTTGACTATCTGCATACATTTTGAGATCCCCTTTATCTTGAAAGTTTAACTGTCTCTTCCCCTTTGTTTTGTTTAAATTTAGGCTTGTACATGTTAGGCAAGTCCAGTATCATTAGGCTGTTTATCTGATTGTTTTCTTTCCGTTTCAAAACAATATCAGGAGTAACTTCTGGGTCTTGGGATTACAGATGGGTACTACCAAGTTCAGGCCACTGTCTCACTCCTACTCAAGACTATTCTGGGAGCCTCAGGGATCTCCCAGTGGATAACTGCAAAGAGGAATAGTACTGAACCCTTTAAATACTGGCTTTTCTCCCACATACTTATCTATTACAAGCTTTCATTTTTTAACTAAAGGAAGCATCTTATGTCTTCTCTCTGGTAAACCTGAATGCCAGCATCACTCTTGTGCTTTGGTTCCATTAGTAAGTAAAGTTAGGGTTATTTGAGCCCAAGTACTGTGCTTACCAAGAACTCTAATAAGAGACTTAATGGGGTAGGTGGAACATACAGTAGGGATACACTAACCAAGATAAAAGGGAGCTATTGTAACACTTTTCTGCTCTTGGCACCATCACTTTTATACTAACCTCTTATACTGGAAACAACCTAGGTCTTCCTTCCATACCTACCAACTGGGAAACACCACACTTTCAATTCTGATTACCCAGAGTTGATGCAGATCCTACAGATTACAGTAACTTCAGACACTGGTTTTACGTATAAGTGCACACACTTTTGTTCTCCTTGGGTGCAAATCAGGGTATTGAGGGGAGCCACCTCCTTGGTTCAAACCCTGAACCACCAAAAATATATACATGAAAAACTCCTTAAATTTACAGCATAGCACTTGGTAAGAGTGAGCAATTTAAAAACATAAAATGAATAGGCTATCAGCAACTACTGTGAACCAAGGATTTTTTTTTTTTCTTTTTGGCCAGTCCTGGTGTAGGAACTCAGGACCTGAGCACTGTCCTTGGGTTTTCTCAAGGCTAGAGCTCTACCACTTGAGCCACAGCACCACTTCCAGCTTTTTTTCTACGTATGTGGTACGGAGGAATCAAACCTGAGTCTGTGCATGCTAGGCATGTACTCTACTCTACCACCAGGCCAAATTCCTGGCCCCTCATTATAAAGTTTTAAAGATACTGCTTATAGGTGAGGAAAACCCACAGAATGAAAACCAATGATTTAGAATATGGACCCTAGATCTTAGAGAAGGCTCTTATCTCAATCTGTATATTATTACCCTTGGTTATTCATTTGTTCTTTCTCCCGTGATAAGAGTGGTTAAGGAGTGGAGGGAACAGGCACATGAGCACTCATGTAAATCCTATGAAGGCTCAATATGAACAAGATGTCTTTGAAAGTTATATAGTGGTATTCATCAAGATTAATGTAGAGCTGGGATGTAGCTCAGTGGCAAACTTCTTCCCTAGAAAGTACAATGTTCTGGGTTTGATCCCCAGAACCAATAAAGACAACATAAAAACTCAGTTAAAAAAAAAAAAAGAAGCTGGGTGTGGTGGCTCATACCTGCAATCCTAGCTACTCAGGAGGCTGAATCTGAGGACTGCAATCCAAAGCCAGCTTGGGCAGGAAAGTCCTCAAGACTCTTACATCCAATTAACTATCAGAAAAGTGTTAGCGGGTAGAGCACTAGCCTTGAGCAAAAAAGAGCTCAGGGGGCCAGGAGTTTGGCCTAGTGGTATGCTTGCCTAGCATACACGAAGAACCCGGGTTTGATTCCTTAGTACCACATACATAGAAAAAAGCTGGGAGTGGTGCTAAGGCTCAAGTGGTAGAGCTCTAGCCTTGAGAAAGTCCACGGACAGTGCTCAGGCCCTGAGCTCAAGCCCAGGACTGGCAGAAAAAAAAATAAAAATAGCTTAGGGAGAGTGCCCAGGTCCTCTGTTCAAGCCCTACAACTGATGGAGGTGGGGGATAAATATAAGGGCTTGGGATATAACTCAAGGATAGAATACTTAGTATACACGAGGTCAGGGGGCTCAATCCACAGTATTAAAGAAAAAGAAATGCTGGATTTTCTGATATTTGCCTGTGACCTCAGCTGTATGGAGAGCATTGGCTAGTTAGGAGAATTCCTGCTTTTTTAAGGTCAGCCCTGGACAAAAATTCAAGACCCTATCGGAGAAATAACAAAAGCACCAAAGATGGTGGTCATAAGTGGCAGAGCACCTGCACCAAGTTCAAACCCAGTACCATCCAAAAAAACCCCATAAAACTGCCCAGAGTTCAAGCCCCATGACTGACAAAAAATAAAAATAAAAAAATAAAAGTTTTGAGCAAAATACCTGTCAAAGGTTTTTTATTTACTACTAGGGATGGGCCTAGTGGTAAGAGTGCTTGTCTAGCATGCACAAAGCCTGGAGTTCGATTCCGTGGTATCACATACATAGACTAAGGCAGAAGTGGTGATGCTGTGGCTCAAGTGGATGAGTTCTATGTAGCCTTGAGAAAGCCCAAGGACAGTGCTCAGGCCCTGAGTTTGTCAAGCCCCAGGAGTGGAGAAAAAAAAAAGAAAAGAAAAAGAAAAAAAGAGGCAGGTCATCTTGCTAGGCATGGTGGCTCATGCTTGTAGTCCTATCTAAGCTACTCAGGAGGCTAAGGTCTGAGGAACGTAGTTCAAAGACATCCCAAACACTACAGAATGTGGGACTATTGTCTCCAATTAACCATTAGAAAAGGGGAACTGGGTATGTGGCTCAAGGAAGGGTAGGGTGGTAGCCTTGATTTGTAGAGCTCAGACGCAGGCTAGGGTGGTAACCTTAAGCTGTAGGGCTCAGGGACAGCTCCCAGGCCCAGAGTTCAAGCTACATGACCTACAAAATAAATAAAGTAAATGTAGATCTTTACTGTCAACTATTACTGTTTTATCACTTTGCTTTGCCAGTAGGTAAATGGCATGTGGCTGTGGGATCCCACACACAGCTGTTTTTTAGTAATAGTAAGTTCATCATTTAACTGATATATAAATCACATGTGTTCTGAAAGGGGTTTAAAGAATTATGGGCCATTTATGAATCTGTGTACATTATTAAAACACACAGATTTAATATCTCCTTTACTTGCAATGAAAAGACTGATTACTTTGCAAAACAGAGGAGAAGCAGAGAGAAGTGGAATTTGTGCCTTGGGTTTTTGACATAGTTAAGTTAGTGCTTTAGTCTTTATCAGACCCAAACCCAATCTTCAATATCTCCAGTATTAGTGCACACACACAAAGACTTTTCCAAGCAGACTAAATCAACTAAGTCTCTGCTCTTTGTCTATGAGCAATTAGTATATAGGGCCTCACACTTGCATTCCACTGTATGAGACATGCCTTCAACCTTGTTTTTGCTTGTTAATTTTGAGATAGGATCTCAAAAAAAGGCATGAGTCATTGGTAACAAGCAGATAAATCCATTTCCCCCTTATTCATAAGCCAGAAAACCCAAAATTTAATTTCTTATCCTTAAATGTTAATTACTACAACTTTTACTGGAGTTTAATAATATATACTTGTGCTTAGTTTTCAACTGATGGTGTCCTAATTCTTGCAAAGTGTACTTTGAATAATGAGTGACCAATCTTTTTTTTTCTGCATGTGGGTTTTTTTACTGCCAGAGTGAAGTTGCTAAATGGACTCACACATAAATGAAAGGCAAAATGAAAAGTATCTGAAGCATATATCTATCAGCATTACAGACCTTTTATTCTCTGGTATAACAGTTCTGCTTTTAACTACAAAGTATTAAAAATAGCCTCTGGACAGATTTAAAAGATATACACATTATCTGTCTTCAAATCTAACTATCAGATAGGTTAATTTGCACGCGTTTATCATGTGGCAGCAAGATACAGACACAGCATACTTTTAAAATATTAGAAGGGCTTTGCCACTTGAGCCACAGTACCACTGTTTTTTTTTTTTTTTTGGTTTTTTTTTTTTTTTTTGAGTGGTTAATTGAAGATAAAGAGTCTCACAAGAACTTTTCTGCCCTGATTGACTTTGACCTGCAATCCCCAGATCTTAGTAGACTCCTGAGTAGCTAGGATTATAGGTGCAAGCCACTGTTGCCTAGGCTTGAACTCAGGGCCTGGGCACTGTTTGTCCCTGAGCTTCTTTTGCTAGCATCCTACTTGAGCCACATCACCATTTCCAGCTTGTTCTGTTTACATGGTACTGAGGAATCGAACCTAGGGTTTCATACAGGTAAGCACTCTACCACTATGCCACATTCCCAGCCTCCAAACTGACTTTCAAGTGTTACATTTTCTACTGAAATGGGTACGCCAGGCATTTGCAAAAAAACTAGGATCAATGATTAAAGAACGTGTTCAACATTCCCATGTTCCTACTAATTTAGGAACAAACTGTTGAGAGTGGTGAAGGGACCCCACTAGTTGGCTGGATCTGCATCATCAACCCTTGGAAACTAAAAAAAGGGTAGAAGAGGGAAACACTGAAGCTCATAGTATTTTTAGTATCAGCATGACATCAAGATGAATCATTTTCCTTGGTGCAGTGGCTCAGGCCTGTAATCCTGTAATCAGGAGGCTGAGATCTGAGGATCTGAGGTTCAAATCCAGCCTTGGCAGTAAAAAGTCCGTGAGATTCTTATCTCCAAATTAATTACCAGAAAAGCATAAATGGCCCTGTGACTCAAGAGGTAGGGTGGTAGACTTGAGCTGAAGAGGTCAGACCCACAGTTCAAGTCCCACCACCACAAAAACAAAACAACAAGAAAAGACGAACCATTTTCTTGTTTCTTTTCTCAAGTTTAGGAGACTTAATCTACTATGTTGTTTAGGCTGGCTCTAAACCCCTAGACTGAAGTGATTCTCATGCCCAATACTCCTGATTAGTTGCGAATTTAGGTGTGCACTCTTTTATACTTTAGTGGTAGTACTGGGGTTGAACTCTGGGCCTGATGCTCTACCACTTGAGCCATGACCCAGTTTTTTTTTTTTTTTTTGCTGGTTATTTTGGAAATGGATTATCACACTGTTCTGTCCTCCTGGCTTTGAACCATGATCTCAGCCTCCTGAATCAATAGGATCACATGCCTGAGTCACCAGTGCCCGAACAGCAGTTACTTTTTTAACAACCTTTTTATACATCAAAAAAGCTTTGTCCCACAAAAACAGTCCTGCTTAAAGTACTTTTTTTTTTTTTGCAGTAGAACAAGGATAATGAATACATATGCACCCAAGATGCCGAATGCATCTTGAAAGCAAGACACAGAAATTATACAGTACCTGAATTTTGCCAGCCACCTATTTATTAACTTTTTAAAGGCTTTCACAGCTGTATATTCCTCAATACAGCCTTTCAAATCGTTTAAGATACTAAGTTATTATTGTACCAATTTTCTTTCATTCTGTATCACTTTGTAATGCTTGCTACTTTAACTAGTTTCCCTGCCCAAAGTAAAACAGCTTTAGTATCATGCTTCCTGTAAATGGGATAAACAGAATAAAGACTATCAGACATTCTAGCACAATCCAGTTCTACAATAACAGTGCTCTGCTAAGGAAAGCTGATGCAATTTATTGCTAGGTTTAATATTTTGGTGTTGATACTGCTGTGGCAACAAGAGGAAGAGGATTGACAAACTACATGGAACTTGAGGTGCTTTAGTTAATTTGTGGAGAACTTGGGCACAGAACAGAAACAGAACTTCAGAGACCAAAACAGATTCCGTAGCAAAACTAATATACTGATTTATATGTGGATCTTTTAAGGGATGGAAAACTACTACGGGTAATTGTGAAATATGTTTGATGTCCTTTGTAAAGAAAATCTGTAACTTTGTATTGGCATACAGTCTTTACTCCAATATCCTTGTTAGCTTTTCATGGTTTTTTGAACTTCCATTCCTGTTCTGGAAAATAAGGGAGTGGTAGAAGGAAAAGCAAGTGGGGTAATAATTTTGGAGTTTTTTAAAAGAGAAATTAGAGGTCAGAGTGGCCTCATCAGTTTTTCCGCAGAGGAAACTGAGCCAAAGGACAATTAAACTCCAAAGGTAAAACTTAGAAGTGAGTGGGGTCAATGTAAATTTAGTAAATCATTAAATCCTCACCTGCAATCTTTGTCTCCGCCCCCTGGAAACACCAGTCAAGCTTAAGATTTTGGGGGTAGAGATCTCTAAAAATTAGCCCTCCCCAAGCCAGCTGGTGTTTGAAAGCAATGGGAAAGGTTGAGGCAGACAAAGGATCTTGCCTAACTTCCTTAATGTTTATTATCCATCTCCAGTTAAGACTTTACTCTTGCTGTAAAAGGAAAAAGAAGTGATCTTGTCCTTTCTTCAGTTATTTGAAAGCATCTTTACAGATATATACTGCACAATGTGTTGGGGCGACAATATGAAGAAGGCCCTAAGGAAGCAATATTGACTACAAAAAAGGAAATCTACCAGTTTCCAAAAATTTAAACGACCGGATATGTCCGTGACTACTAATTGGTAACTTTTTCTGACGCTCAAATCTGGTGCTAGCCAGGACCAGTACACACCCCCAAGGCTATTTCATTCCATTGGCTGGCAGGCTGTTCTTCAGTCTAGATTTAATGTCAGGCTGTCCGATGTTTATTTGTCAGAGATGTTTCGCTGCCTTTTTTTTTTTTTTTTGATTAGTGGGTTCCTTTTGTTAATACAACTGTCTAGATCTCTATCCTAGATCTCAAATATAAGTGAGTTCTTTTTCTATCATCTGTTACTGTTGGGGGAGAACAATCAAAACAATTTGTTTGCATTCGAAGTGAGTCACCGAAACCACCCCGGCAGCATCAGATGGGCTGGGCACTGAGTTCTGTGGAAAGGGGCCAGCCAGGCCGGCCCAAAGAAGACCGGTGCGGCGCTTTCTCTGCAAACGGCGCCAGCAGATGCAAAGGCCGGGGGTGATGGCTCCCGGGGTGAAGGAGGCGGGCCGACTACGTGGACACTTTGCGGGGGGGGGGGGGGAGGAATCATTATTCTCCAAGCCTACCACACCCGAGCTGGACGGGGCTGCTGCAAGCAGCGGCCGGGGGTGGGGGGAGCCCGAGGCCCGCAGCCCGAGAGCCGGGGCGGGTCCGCGGCGGGGACGCTCACCTCCCTTGCACGGCGTGCGGTGCTGGCTGTGCTGGGCCCGGTAGCCCTCGATGACCTCCCAGGAGCCGTCGTCGCGCCGGATGGGGAAGGAGACGCTCAGCACATGGTTGCAGGGCTTGATGATCCGCAGGATGCCCCGCACCCGGTTCCGCTTCTGCTCTTCGCTGTCCCGGGTCCGCAGGTCCTCCACCAGCTTGTCCTCCACGATGCTGGCCCCGCGGTCGAAGAAGCCTTCCACCATCTTGAAGAAGTTGGGGTCGTCCTCCCGGTCGGCCGCCGCCTCGCTGTAGTGGCGCCGGGCGGGCGGCGTGAGCCCGGCCGGCGGGGCGGCGGCGGCGGGAGGCCCGCGGGCCCAGCCCAGCAGCGCGGCTGGGTCGGCGGCGGCCGAGCCCAGCGTGGCGGGCCCGGCGCGGGACAGCAGCAGCGCTTCGCCCAGGCGGCGGTACATGGCGGCGGACGGAGGCGAGGAGGCGAGCGGTCCGCTAGGAGAGGAGCGCCTGGAGACCGGAGACCCGAGACCCAGGGAGGAAGGGCTGGGTGCAGGCTGCCCTTTTAAGTCGCAGCTTCCTGCCTGCCGGGCTGTCCCCTCCCCTAGGCGGCTCGTCGCCTAACGGGGGAGGACGGGCCTCCGGGACCGCGCGCCGCCCAGGGCGCCCGGCCTCCGCCTCCGCCGTGGCCTCGCCCGGCCTCCCGGGCGGCGGCGCGTGCCGGCGCAGTGACGGGAGCGCGCAGGCGCGGGCGCGCTCCTTGCGCATGCTCGCTGGAGGGCAAGCGCGCGGGTGGGGAGGGGGGTCCGGGGTGTGTGAGGGAGGACGCCCTCGCCACCGGTGGGGCTCTCAGGTGTGTGCGCGGCGGAGGAGGGCCCTGGTGGGGAAGGGGTGCGGACGTGGAGGCGCGGTGGGGCGTAGTCTGTGGGAGCCGGGCGGGGAAGAGGTCGGGCTCTGGCCGCGGGCCTGGGCGGGTGAGTGACGGAACTCCCCGCACCCGTCTCATTTCCGCCCCGGGGCCCAGGTCCCCGGCCCGAGTCCCGAGTGCGGGCCCGCGCGGGCCACCCGTGCGGCCTCGGCACGGCGGCCTCCTCAGCCCGCGGGCGCGACGGCGGAGGACCTGCAGAGGAAAAAGCCCTGGGGTTGGGGGGATCACTAGCAGACTGGCCTTTTCTGTCCCACTCAGTGTAGCAATGAAGAGGTAAAGTAGCTACCCGGGCAGCATTGGATCTCTTCCTGCGCTTTACCCGCGTGCTTGGCGCTTTCAGAACTGGGTTTGGGGTTTTCTGGTCGGTCGTGGGGCTTGAACTCTGAGCCTGGCCGCTGTCCCTGAGCTCTCCAGCTCAAGGCTGCCGCCCTGCTCCTGGAGCCACGGCACCACGTTCGCTTTTCTGGCGGTTAATTGGACATAAGAGTCTCACGGACTTTAGTGCCACAGATCTCAGCTCTCGGAGTGGCTAGGATCGCAGGCGGGAGTCCCTGCACCCGGCAGGACCCTGTTCTTGAAACAGACTAAAAGGAAACAAGGAAACTAGAAATGTTTCAGAAGCAGGGTAATGTCCTCTCCCTGGAAATGCTGGAGGATAGGTGTATCCCTTAAAGGATCCAGGATCTGATTTGTAGATGGGAAGCAATAGGAGGGTTCTGTGACATGCACATATATATATATATATATATATATATATATATATATATATATATATACTTGGTAAAACCTAACGTTCCTTGAATAAGTCAGGTGCTTAGAAAAGTCATTAAGGCAAGTTACCAGATGCTACATTATCGTCATTAGTGGTCATAGAGTACTTGTGTGGTTTTTATAATGGGACTTTTTTTGTACTTGCTGAAATAATTTATTAAGTGACTTTAACTATCTGGTAGAATATGAAAGAGGTCTTAATTCTCACTGCAAAATTCTGCAAAGCATAAAGTGATCACCTAGACCTATTAAATTGCATTCACCTCTCAAAGTACTCTGAAAGCAAAATTTATTTTTCCTTACCAATGAAGTTTGTGTCTTACTTGCTAAGTAAAATGATAGCCATTAATTATTTTTGTTCTGGGTTTTTCAGCCAAAAAGATGCTCTGAACTGTATCAGGAAATTGTCTCGATGGTTAAAAGACTAAGGTATCAAATTTTCCTTTTCATTTGATGATTTTATTTTACATTAAAAAAACAAAAGACACAGAAATCTACTTTAAAGACATAAATCTATGATGGGATATATATTGTATAGACATTGACATATAGATCGATATGAATGTATGACATACAAACTCTCAGCTTAATGTTAATTTTTTTTAAAATCTATGTGCCAGTGATTGCATATAGCGATTCCATTCTTAAAGTCTTTTAATTTAAAAAATGGACAAGAAAAAGAGACAAATCTGAAGCTTAAAAATTTCTTCAGTTTGCCTTGGCATCAGTGGCTCATGCCTGTAATCCTAGATACTCAGGAGGCTGAGATCTGAGAATCAAGGTTCAAAGCGAGCTTGGGGACAAAATTCTGAGACTCTTTATCTCCAGTTAATCACTTCCAGAAAACTGGAAGTGGTGCTGTGGCTCAGCATGGTGGAGTGCCAATCTTGAGCTGAAGAGCTCAGGGATAGTGCCCAGGTCCAGACTTCAAGCCCCTTTGCCAAAACAAAACAAAAATAAACTTCCTCTGTTGGAAGAACAAAAACTCTTAATCACTAGCCAGGCATGGTGGCTCACACCTGTAATCCTAGCTATTCTGGAGGCTGAAATCTGAGGATCAAGGTTCAAAGACAGCCAATGCACTAAAGTCCTTGAGACTCTTATCTCCAATTAACCACTCAAAAACCAGAGTGGTGCTGTGGCTCCCGGGGTAGGGAAGTAGCCTTGAGGTGTAGAACTCAGGGACAATGCCCAGGCTCAGGGGTAGGGTGGTAGCCTGCAGCTGAAAAGGTCAGGGACAGCCTCCAGGCCCAGAGTTCAAGCCCCAAGACTGACAAAAACAAAAAACAAACAAACAAAAAAAACAGCAAACAAACTCTAAATCATAATGTAATTAGTTCCAGTAAGCTTATAGAATTTTCTTTTATCTCTTTTATCTTGTTTTTGATAATATAACAGTCAGAAAAACAAATGTTTAACTTTGCTGTTTCAATGATTAGTTTCTATTCAAGAGACTTTACATAAAGTAAGAGTGCTGTGGAAATTATCTTTATGGAGCATCTATATAAAGATGTCTTACAAACTGGCTCTCTAAAAACCACATAAGAGCCAGATCTGTGCATCACAGTTTGAATACACCCTAGACAGAAAAGTCTGTGAGACTCTTTTTTTTTTTTTTTTTTAAACCAGTCCCAGGCCTTGAATTTAGGGCCTGAGCACTGTCCTTAGGCTTTCTCCAGGCTGGAGCTCTACCACTTGAGCCTTGAGCCACATAACCACTTTTCCTACTTTTTTTTTTTAATAGTATGTATGTGGTACTGAGGAATTGAATCCAGGTTTTTGTGCATGCTAGGCATGCACTCTACCACTATGTCAAACTCCCTATGTATGAGACTCTTTTATCTCCAATAAACCATCAGAATTGGAGCTGTGGTTCAAGTGGTAGAGCACCAGCCTTAAGTAAAGAAGTTTTGGGATTGCACCAGGCCTCGAGTTTAACCTAGTACTGCTACAAAGAAAATAAAAGAAACTGATAGGAATGCATCTTTGTTTTTTAAAATCTTTGTTATGTTTTACATACAGTAAAATTGCAGAAAGTTTAACTAGTATTTACAGGATTTTCTTTTGGTGCCAGTCCTGGGCCTTGAACTCAGGGCTTGGTTACTGTCCCTGAGCTTTTGCTCAAAGCTAGCTGTCTCTGTCATTTGGGCCACAGCTCTACTTCTGGCTTTTTTTGGGTAGTTTAGTGGAGATTAATGTCTCAGACTTTCCTGCCCGGGCTAGCTTTGAACCATGATTCTCAGATTTTAGCTTTTTGAGTAGCTAGAATGGCATGCCTGGCATTGTATACACCTGAGGAATAGGGTGGGGGTCTGTAGAAAGAATGGGCTGGGACCGGGAGTGTGGCCCAGTGGTAGAATGCTTGTCTAGCATGCAGGAAAACCCAGGCTGAGCACCACATTTAGAGAAAAAGCCGGAAGTGGTGCTACCATTAGGGTAAACTCACAGCCCCTGGAGTTATTTTTCTTAACCTGAAATAAGTATTGTTGTTTCTTACTTACCAAAAAGGGGAATCTCAGCTCAGAGACCAAGTCATTTTTTTTTTTTTTTTTTTTTTTGCCAGTGCCCTGGTTGTTTATTTTCTTATTTTGGACTTTTCATTTAAATAGTCCTTAGTGACTTATTTCTTTCACTTAACATAGTATTTAGAAGTTTTTAGCCACTATTTGTTGTATGGCTGTATCTTTTTTTTTTTTTTTGTCAGTCATGGGGCTTGAACTCAGGGCTAGGCACCGTCCCCTGAGCTTTTTCACTCAAAGCTACCACTTCACCACTTTGAGCCATAGCTCCACTTCTGGTTTCTAATGCTTAACTGGAGATAAGCAGAGTTTCCTGCCCAGGCTAGCTTTGAACAGAGATTCTCAGATCTCAGTCTCTTGAGTAGCTTAAGATTGCAGGCATACGCCATCTACACCTGGCATATATTAATTATTTTTTGGTGGTATTTTACCACTGCGCTCTATCCCAGCTACATACATACATGCATACATACATCTGTATATTTCCATCCATTTGTCATTGGCAGGCATTTGGCTTTTTTTCATTGTTAGTATTATGAATAGTCCACTTACGAGCATTTTTGTCCAATTTTTGTGTGGATCTAATTCTTTCCGTTCTTTTGGATGTTTATCTAGAAGTGGAATTGCTGAGTCCTATGGTGATTCTGTGCTTACTCCTTTGAGAAATGGCCAAATTGTTTTGTATATTGCTTGTACTATTTTAGTTTCTCTTAGCAATATTTCTCTACATCCTCATTATCACTTCCTATCTTTTCTTTTCTTTTCTTTTTTCTTTCTTCTTTTTTTTTTTTTCCTTTTGGTTGGTCATAGGACTTGAATTCTGGACCTGGCCTCTGCCCCTGAGCTCTTCAGCTCAAAGCTAGCACTCTACCACTTAAGCCACAGTGACACTTCTGGTTTTCTGGTGGTTAATTGGAGATAAGAGTCTCATGGACTTTTGTGCCTAGGCTGGCTTTGAACTTTGATCCTTAGATCTCAGCCTCCAAGTAGCTAAGATTCCAGGAGTGAGCCACCAGTGTCGGGCTCCTATGGATCCTTTTTGGTATAGTTTTCCTGTTGCATATGTAGTATCATTTGCATCATGACAGCTAATAATGTTGTTTGAGCATCTTTTCATGTGTTTAATGCCATGTATTCTCTGGAGCTGAAGGCCAGCCTATGCTACATGTAATCCAAGTGCTGGGATTGCAAGTATGTGCCACCAAGCCTGGCTGTTTTATTCTTTTTGATGCTATTATAAGTGAGGTTGTAGCTCACGCCTGTAATCCTAGCTACTCAGGAGGCTGAGATCTGAGGATCATGTTTCAAAGCCAGCCCTCAAAGCCTTACTAAGTTCATTTGAAATTAGGGATGTGTGTGTGTGTGTGTGTGTGTGTGTGTGTGTGTGTGTGTGTGTGTGTTTTCCCATCTCAAACTTCAGGCTTTTTTTTTTTTTTTTTGATGGTTAATTGGAGATAAGAATCTTGGAGACTTTCTTGCTTGGGCTACTTTTGAACCTTGATCTTCAGATCTCAGACTCCAGGATAGCCAGGAATATAGACATTGCTCAACTATAATTAGCTTTTATAGTTATTTCAGTGATTCTTTAGAAACTACATTTTCAAATGGAGATAGTTCTATTTCTTCCTTTCTAACTTAATGCTTCCTTTCTTCTCCTCCTTCTCTTCTTCCTCTTTGTTCCCTCTTCTCCCCTCTTCCTTTTTTCCCCCCTTCTTCTTTCTTTTTCCCTTTTTTGTTTTCTTTTTGCCAGTCCTCAGCCTTGAACTCAGGGCCTGGGTACTCTCCTTGAGGTTTCAAAAGGCTAGAGCTCTACCTCTTAAGCACCACTTCCGGCTTTTTCTGTGTGTGTGATATTGAGGAATGAACCAGTCTTAGTGCATGCTAGGCAAGCACTCTACCACTAGACAAACTCCAGGTCCCCCTGCCCCCTTTTCTTTTTTCTTGGTGCCAGTACTTGGCCACTGTTCCAGAGATTTTCTGCTCAAGGCTAGCACTCTACCACCTTAGCTACAGCAATATGGACAGCTTTTTGGTAGTTAATTGGAGAAAAGAGTCCCGTGGGCTTTTCTGTCTGGACTGGCTTAAAATTGTGGTCATTAGATCTCAGCCTCCTGAGAAGCTAGAATTACAGGCATGAGCTACTGGTGTCCACTGGTACCCAGCCATTTGTGCCCAATTCTTAATCCATAATTTTTATTTTGTGTAGACAAATGATTTAACGAGTATAGTTTCCCTGTCACAACACATGTATACATAGGAGATACGTGCTCTAAGCAATTTTGTCTTGTTTCCCAGTTACAAAAAATGCCATATAATAATAGACAGAATTTAGCAAACAAGGCAGACATTGCCTATAAGTAATCATTCAGTAAAGTTATGAAAGCATTGGTGGCTCATGTTTGTAATCCTCTAGGAGTCGGAGATATGAGGATTGAGATTTAAAGTCAGCAGGAAAGTATGTGAGTCTCTTATCTGCAGTTGACCACCAGAAAGTTGGAAGTAGAAGAGTGCCAGCTTTGAGCAAGAAACTGAATTTAAACCAGAATACTGGCACACACAAAAATTATAAAAGAAGTAAAACTGGATTACTTTGACCGTTTCTTTTGAAATGTACTAATTATCATAGTAGTAGTAATAATAACTATAATTTATTTAGTTTTGTTACACTTCAACAATCTGGTGCATTTTATTTATTTTATTGGTCTCCTCATCTTCCTTTATTGCTGTAGTATTTCATTGTATAGATGCATCACAGTTTTACTCTTGTATTTACTAAGATTTTGACCAAAAGGGCAAATCATGGTTTGGAAATACAGGGTAACATAAACTTTGGCTCAGAACAGCCTAATCAGCATAGCAATTTGACTTGAAAGCATTTAGACTGAGAATTGGACATTTTTAAAATACTGGTAAATTTATTACATCATAGGCTGTTTTTCCAACTTGTGCCCCAAAAGCTTTTGGGAAAAATTTTCCCAACATTTGCTTTTGTGTTTCTAATTGATTTTCTGATAGTTTTGTGATTTTGACTGTTTTCCTTTTTAGGCAGCTGCTTTTGTAAGCAGCAAAACTCACACACACACACACACACACACACACACACACACATTCACACAAAACCAAAAATAAAATAACCTATATCAGGGAAATAGTCTTCTGGAGTCTTTAAGGTTGTAGTCTTTGGTCCCTGTCCCCCCACTCCCCCCCAAAAATCCTCTTTCCTAATAGGTCCAGTATCTATTTGATTTGGTTAAGTTTTCATTTTGCTACATTACTGAGTAATAATGCAAGAAACATTGTACTAATTCCTGCCTGAGGACTCTTTCCATGAATAAACAGGAAAGCTCATGGAACCATGTATCCCTCTCAAAATTTGACTACACTGAAGTTGGATTCCGGTCTCACCTCTGTGTTATTCACTATGCCTCAGTCTCTTTCACTGTTTGAAAATTGAGGTTAGGGGTCATGAGTTTGGCCTAGTGGTAAAGTACTTGCCTAGAATGCACAAAGACCCAGGTTCGATTCCTGGGTACCACATACATAGAAAAAAAAAAGCTGGAAGTAGTGCTGTGGCTCAAGTGGTAGAGCACTAGCCTTGAGAAAGCCAAGGACAATGCTCAGGCCCTGAGTTCAAGCCCTGGGACTCGCAAAAAAAAAAAAAAAAGGTTAATTTTTTTGTTTTCTTATATGTACAAAGCATATTTAGTAACTCATCATTCAGATCTGTCTATCTTAGACAGCGTCTCCTTTCTGCCTCAGTCTCCTAACTGCTGGGATTACCACCTGGCTCAGGTGTATTTATTAATCTATGTGAATGACTCACTACAAAAGCAAATTTTTGCCTGTGGTATGCAAGACCCCAAGTTCTGTTCTGAGTAACACCCACATACATACAATTTGCTGTTATTATTAAGGTGTTGCGCATAGGGGTTACCATTTCATGTCAAGTATGTTTCATTTTTTAGACAATATCATCCCTTCCTTCCCTTTTCTTCATCCAAGTACATTTAAAAGTTAAAAAAGAAAGGAATCACATCTTGCTGGGCCTGGTGGTACGTACTTGTAAATCTTAGCATTTGGGAGACTGAAGCAGAATGGTCAGTTTGGGACCAGTCTGTACTACATAAGGAGCCCTTGTCTAAAAAAACTAAAACAAATCTTTATCCTCTTTGTATTAATTTGTCTTTTAAAAATTATGATTTCTCCATTTTTGAATACTTGTTTGTTAAACCTGACATTTGAAATATGATGTAAAAAAGTCAGTGTTAATAAAATCTTTTAATAAAAATTAGAATTTCTTTGTGTATGCTTGTGCATATGTGGTGCGCACATGCATATGTATACTGGTACTGGGGCTTGAATTCAATGCTTGGGCACTGCCTCTTTGTTTCTTAGCATAAGGCTGGTGCTCTACCACTTGAATCATACCTCCAGTTCCAGTTGTTTGCTCATTAATTGTAGCAAAGAGTCTCACAGACTTTCCTACATGTGCTGGGTTTGAATTGAATCCTCATATCTCCGACTCCTTAATAGATATGATTATATGCATGAGTCACTGATGTTCCCTGCTTAATTGTGATTTTAATATGGGGTTTGTGTTTGGATACTAAGAAAGTCCAAGGTAAGAATTGTGATATATTTGTTAAGTTTTTTAAAAGCAGGAAAGCAAAATCTTATTTTCCCTTGACTGTTATGGAGGAGCTAAAGAAAAAAGAAACTTTACTAGGAAGCATATGAGTATCATTACATAAAGCTTGCTTCTCAGAATCATTCATTTTTTTTTTCTTTCTGCAATTAGTTTTTGAAAGGCAGGAAAAGATACACTCCAGTGAAGCAGAAGGGAGTGAGATAGAAACACTGATAGTGTTGAGTCAGCACTGATAATGTCCAGTCAGCTAATTTCACACTATTTTTCTCTTTCTGCCCTCCTGTGTAATGGTGTGCTAGCTGTAATACTTGGGATGCTTTGGTTCTCAGTAACACTATCCACATAAACTAAGATGACTGTAACCTAGCAAGAAACCTGGAGGCAGAACCTTTCCATGCTTGGTACAGCGGGTCAGGAATCCACCAGATATTACCTGGTCATCATTATCATCTCTATATCCAATTAACTAGTGATACTTTTTTAAATTTTTGCCAGTCCTGGGGCCTTGAACTCAGGGCCTGGTCACTGTCCTTGGACACAGTTTGCTCAAGGCTAGTGGTTTGCTAATTGAGCTATAGCACAACTTCCAGCTTTTTCTGCATATGTTGTACCAAGGAATCAAACCCAGGGCTTCGTGCATGCTAGTCAAGCACTCTACCACTAGGCTACGCTCCCGGCTCCTAGTGATACTTTTTGTAATTGGAAGAAGGCCATGGCAGTTCCAGGGGTCACAGACTCCAACAACTAGATACTGTAGAGACGTAGATCTCTTCCTATTTTTATCGCTTTGTTAGCAAGGTGATTGCCGACTAGCTTCAGCTTGCTGAGCCCCAGTAGTGAGGCTTGGGCTCCATGCCCAGGTCCTGGCTGAGAGGGAGCATGGGGCTTTCTAAAGTACTTTTAGCCTTTGCAGTGTAGGCAGGCTCTGCCCTCAAAGAAGGGTGGAATCATAAGTCAGCAACTAATAGTGTTTGCTGGTGTAGGCCCAGAAAGTAAACCATACTAGTGTTTGTTTATTTGTTTGTTTATTTGCCAGCCCTGGGGTTTGAACTCGGGACCTAGGCACTGTCCTTGAACTTTCTCAAGGCTAGTGTTCTACCACTTGAGCCACAGCACCACTTCAGGCTTTTTCTGTGTATGTGGTACCGAGGGATTGAACCTAGGGCTAGGCAGGCATTCTACCACTAGGCCACACTCCCAGTCCATCCATACTACTTTATTGCAATAAAATAATTCTGTCGATTACAAGTGAAATTTAATAAGGGAGTATACTTCTTAACTATGTCCCTGGAAATTATGATGCTTGTAGTTTGATATTCTCTACAAGGAGAAAGCTGCCCAAATTCTAATTATCTTCAAAATTTTAAGTAATGATGGTAATTGTAAAATTATATCTTTGTAAATTACCATTTATAAACTATTGCTTTGGAGCCAGGAGTTTGGTCTAGTGGTAATGTACTTGCCTAGTATACACTAAGACCCAGGTTCGATTCCTCAGTACCACATACATAGAGCTGGAAGTGGTGCTATGGCTCAAGTGGCAGAGCTCTAGCATTGGAAAAAGCCCATGGACAGTGCCCAGGCCCTGAGTTCAAGCCCCAGGACTGCCAAAAAAGAAAAAAAAAACTTGCTTTATAAAGTGCTTTGAACATGAGCAATTATAAAGCAATGTCTTCATGCTGTGGTATTACTCTGTTGCTAGAAAGGAGCACAGGTCAGAAATACCCCCCAACTTGTTGGAATTACAGTGAAACACCCATGGATAAAATGATGTCAGATTTTCTGACGAAGTTGCCATCAACTACTGACTGTCTTGCACATAGATAGTTAATAAGAAGAGGGTAACTTGGTGGTTAGGTTGAAGTTAGAAATTCTTGCCTTTCTTTACCCTAACTATAGAAATGACAGACTCATGAGCTTATCTAGGTTATAGTAATATAGAATCATAAACATAGTTTGAGGTGAGACTACTTTAAAGATAAGTATGGTGCCCTTTACGTAGTTACTATCTTTTCTATTTCCCCCATTAAGAATATGAAATCTTTACAGTTGCATCCTTGGAGGGCCATTAAACATCAGCAAAGCACGAAGATCCTGTACCTTGGTTCTAGAAATTGTTCTGTGCTGGCCATCCACAATGGATGTTCAAGTCAGGTCTTCCAAATCAAAACTAAATGAAACAAAACAAAATCGTGAAGTGAACATATAAATGTCAGCATGTCAGGGCCGGGAGTTTGGCCGAGTGGTAGACTGCTTGCCTAGCATTCATGAAACACTTGGTTTGATTCCTTAGTACCACATAAACAGAAAAAAACCCTAAGTGGTGCTGTGGCTCAAGTGGTAGATCACTAGCTTTGAGCAAAAGAAGTTCAAGGACAGACTGAGTTCAAGCCCCAGGACTAGCAAAAAAGAAAAAGGAAAGTTGAACAAGTGCTTAAAGATGTGCTCAATATCAGGTGCTGGTGGCTCACCCCTGTAATCCTACTCAGGAGGCTGGGATCTGAGGATCACAGTTCAAAGGTAGCCTGGGCGTGAAAGTCTGTGAGACTCTAATCTCCAATTAACCACCAGAAAACTAGAATTGGCCCTGTGGCTCAAAGTGGTAGAGTGCTAGCCTTGAGCTAAAGAGCTCAAGGACAGAATCCAGGCGTAGTGTTCAAGCCCCATGACCTGGTGGTGGGAGGGGGGAAAAGATGTATTTCAAGGATCATGAAAAGCACACTGATTTATTTACAGTACTAATAAGTGATAAACAGCAATATGAAGGTTTTTCTCCTTTCTTTTTTCCTCTTTGTAGTATTGGAGTTTGAAATCAGGGTCTCATGCTTACTTGACTGGCACTCAGATATATGATCCACACCTCTAGTCTTGCCTCCTTGCCTTTTCTGATGGGGTTGGCTTTGAAACATAATTCTCTTGGTCTCAGTCTTTTACGTAGCAAGGATAGCAGGAATGAGCTACCTGGGGATGGCTTCTACTTCCTGTAATTCATTTTTTTTATTTTAAAGTTGTTTTATTTATTTATTTTGCCAGTCCTAGGCTTGAGCTCAGGGCCTGAGCTCTGTCCTTGGACTTTCTCAAGGCTAGGGCTCTACCAGTTGAGCCTCAGCACCACTTCCGTCTTTTCTCTATGTATGTGGTACTGAGGAATCGAACCTGGGTCATCATGCATGCTAGGCAAGCACTCTACCACTAGGCCAAACTCCCAGCCCCTAAAGTTGTTTTATTTGCACAGTTTGTTTTGAAGTATCTTTAGAAATAATTTTAGATTTACAGACTTGCCAAGATAACCACAGAGTACTCATAAGCTCAATTCTTCCATAGTGATAACATCGTATGTTGTTATGTTACCATTGCTAGAGCTACAGCCTTTTTTGCTGTTGTTTGTTCTAGTGCTTAGGCTTGAACTTGAGACTCAAGCTCTTGCTTAGCTTTTTGGCTCAGAACTGTAACTGTACCACTTGAGTCACACCTCCACTTCTGTTTTTTGTTTGGTTGGTTGTTTGTCTGTTGTGGGACTTGGGCTCTGGGCCTAGGCACTGTCCCTGACCACTTCAGCTCAAGACTAGTGCTCTCCAGTTAAGCCATAACATTGCTTCCTGTTTTTTGTTTCTTGTTTTGCTTAATTAGAAATAAAAGAGTCTTGAATTTTTTCTACCCAAGCTGGCTTTGAAACCTTAGTCTTTAGATCTTAGTCTTCTGAGTAGCTAGGACTGCAGGCATGAGCCACCAGGGTCCACCTACTTTAGCCATTTTTCTTTCTTTCTTTTTTTTTTTTTTTGTTATTTCTGGGGCTTGAACTTAGGGCTTGAGCATTTCTCCTGGGCTTTCTCAAGGCTAGTACTCTGCCAGTTGAGCCACAGCATCACTTCTCCCTTTTTCTGAGTATGTGGTATGGAGGAATGGAACCCAGGTCTTCGTGCATGCTAGGCAGGCACTCTACCACTAGACTCTGCTCCTGGCCCTGGCTTTAGCCGTTGTTTTTTTTTTTTTTTTTTGTCAGTCATGGGACTTGAACTGTGGGCCTTGACACTGTCCCTGAGCATTTCAGCTCAAAGCTACCGCATTACCCCTTGAGCCACAACTTCATTCCCATTTTCTAGATGTTAGAGATAAGAGTCTCATGTTCTTTAGTGCCCAGGCTGGCTTTGACCCTCAATCCACAGATCTCAGCCTTTTGAGTAGGTAGGATTACAAGCGTGAGCCATCACTTGCTTTAGCCATTTTTGAGGGTCATTTGTCATGTTGATCAATATGCTTTCTGCCAAGTACCTGGGACTGGGCTACTGATATTACTTGTAGTTACTTCTGTGTTCTTAGTGCTTTTAGATCGTCATGTTTGGTACCCTGTGATCTTACTCTGTTCTCAAGCTATAGATGACTGCCTTTTAGACAGATGCCCAGCTGTGCTCACTATAAATGCTGGCCAGAAACCTATGAAATGACCTTGTCTGAAAATGGCTTTCCAATTTTAATTTTATTTTTAATTTGATGGCTTTATAATACCAACACCCTTGATTCTTTTAAAAGGTAAACCAAAGAATCTTAATATAGCCATTGAATACCTGTCATGGTTGACTGTGGCTTCAATGTACACGTGTATGTGTGTGTATCTATGAGAGAGAGAAAGGCAGTCAGGCAGGAGAAGGGATGGTGAGAGATTGGGGCATCTCAATGGGGAATGCCTATCCGTAGGGTGAGTTTATTAACTTTTCTGATATTCTTTTTTTAGGCTTATTCTTTTTTTTTTTTTTTTTTTTTTTTTGCCAGTTGTGGGCTTGAGCTCAGGGCCTGAGCACTGTCCTCGGACTTTCTCAAGGTTAGAGCTCTACCACTTGAGACTCAGCACTATTTCTGGCTTTTTTCTATGTATGTGGTACCAAGGAATCAAACCCGGGTCTTCGTGCATGCTAGACAAGCACTCTACCACTAGGCCAAACTCCCGGCCCCCTAGGCTTATTCTTTGTGTTTTTTCCTTGTCTTTTTTTTTCTTTTCTTTTTAAATGAAAGTCATGAGGCTTGAACTCAGGGCCTGGGCTCTATCCCTGAGTTCTTTCTCTCAAGGGTAGTGCCCCACCATTTTGAGCCACCGTGCCACTTCTAGTTGTCTGGTTGTTAGTTACAGATAAGAATCTCACAGCCTTTCCTTTCCTAGCTGGCTTTGAACCCCAATCCTTAGCTCTCAGCCTCCTGAGTAGCTCGGATTACAGGTGTAAGCTACCAGTGCTTGGCTATCTCTCTATTTTCTGTGTGTGTGTGTGCGTGCGTGTGTGCATACACACGCACGCACACACACACGCCAGTACTAGGACTTGAACATGAGGCCTAAGCACTGTCTCTTAGCTTTTTCATTCAAGGATGGTGGCTCTACCACATGAGGGGTAGCTCCACTTCTGTACTTTTTCTGGTAAATTAGATAAAGGACTCTCACTTTCCTACCTGGGCTGGCTTTGAACTGTGGACCTCAGATCTCAGCCTCCTGACTAGCTAGGATTACAAGGTGTGACACTAGTGCATATCTACCTATAATAATCTTTTATATTGCTCTCTCCTTACCAATATATTAGGATTTTCCTCCTTCATCCTCAAAATGAGCCTCCAAATAGGACAGGAGGTCAGATCAGACTTACATCTAGACTGGTTAGTTTTTTCTCTGAATTCCTGTGTTTCCATATTGTTTCAGTGATTGTGAGAACTATACTTGTCAATACCTGGTCTTCTAGCTGTAGTTTATATGACAAACTTTGCTATTAAAGTTTTCTTCCGTTGCTTAATGATTTTTAAAGTCATAGTTTTACAGAGTAAAAAGCTGTCATTTATGCTTTTAGATTTTGTAATTAAAATTTTTTGCTTTCAAGAATTTCGATTTTAATAGATCAAAAGAGAAACTATAAAACTTTTAGAAGATAGCTGAGTATGATGGTTTATGACTATAATCCCAGCACTCTAGAGGCCAAGACAGATGGATTATGAGTTTAGGTCAGCCTGGGTTACACAGTAAAACCCTGTTTTTACAAACAAACAGAAACAAAAACCAATTCTCCCCATTTTCTTCTCCTAAGAAGAAAATGTAAGTATTTATGATGTGGGTTTTGGCATCAGTATCTTCAATAAAGAAGTTCATATAAATAAATTATAGTTTATCAAAATTAAAATTTCCATGCTTCTCAAGAAAAGACAACCATGGAATGGGAGAAGACAGTTAAAGATTGGGTATTTGATGATAGTCTAGTATCTAGAATATATAAAAAGCTCTCTTGTGTTGACAATAAAAAACAGATTAGTCAATTAAAGGATGGTTAAAAGATTTGAGTATATATTTGTCCTAAGAAGATTTACAAATGACCACTAAGCTGGGTACTGGGTATTTATGCCTGTAATTCTAGCTACTCAAGAGGCTGACACCTAGAGGATTTTGGTTTAAAATCAGTCTGGGTATAAAAGTGGATGAGACTATATACAATACAGCATAATGCTAGGCTGGAGGCATGTATGGTTCAAATCGTAGAGTAGTACTGAAAAAAAAAACACTCAAGCTCAAAATAGTCCCCCCTCGCTGCAGTTCCCCACAAATGGCCAAATAAACATGTGAAAAAGATGCTTAATGTCACTATGCTTTAAGGAAATTTAAATAAAATGAAATTGAAGTTAGTATTTGCTTCCTTTATGTGTATAAAGGATAGCATGTTCAGTTATCATTTAGCTCTTTTCATTCATTCATTCATTCTAGACAGAGTCTTGCTGTGCAGCCTAAGTTGTTCTTGAACTCAAATCCTCTTGCCTTCAACTTCCCAAGTTCTGGCATTACAGGCTCTAAGTTTATTGAGGACTCCATGACTGTGTTATGCTCATTTTTTCCTTCATTCTTATCATAAAGTTATTTCAGTAAGTGCTTGTTGAATTAAGTCTGGGAGATTTTAAGGAAAGCCATAGTCAGCATTGTCAAATGTAGCAATAGTTCCGTTACTGTGAGGACAGAGGAGTAACCCTTGATTGTGCTAGAAGGCTGGTCAGTCATCTTCTGAGGAGTTTCCATGGTAGAGATAAATGCTGTGGTGCTAGCATGACTGGATTGGTAAGACAGTGGAGATATCAAGTGCAGACATTCTTTTAAAAAAGTAGCAACAAAAAAACCCTCTTTACTGGGCTGGGAATTTGGCCTAGTGCTAAGAGTGCTTGCCTGGCATGCCTGGCATGTTCGATTCTTCCATACCACATACATAGAAAAAAGCTGGAAATGGTGCTGTGGCTCAAGTGGTAGGGTTCTAGTCTTGAGAAAGCCCAAGGACAGTGCTCAGGCCCCGAGTTCAGTTTCTGTGACTGCCAAAAAAAAAAAAATCTTTACTATGATGAGAGATCTCAGCATATTTATATGCTAAGGAGAAGGATCAATAGAAAGTGAAATTGAAGATGTAGAAAGAAGATTGTATAATTGATTGGACTTGTCCCTGGATTAGCAGGAATGGAATGAGATACCAGGTTCTATGAAGGATAACAATATACTTTCTTCTGGTCCTGGGGCTTGAACTCAGAGTGTTAACACAGTCTCAGAGCTTTTTTGTTCAAGGTTATTGCACTTCCACTTGAAGCATAGCACTACTCCCAGCTTTTTGGTTGCTAATCAGAGATAAGAATCTACCTAGAGCTGGGCAAGGTGGCTCAGGCCTGTAATCCTAGCTACTCAGGAGGCTGAGATCTGAGGATCATAGTTCAAAGCCAGCCCAGGCACTAAAGTCCTAGTGAGATTCTTATCTCCAGTTAACCACAGGAAAATGGGAAGTGGGGCTGTGGCTCCAGGAGTAGGGTGGTAACCTTGAGCTGAATAGCTCAGGGAGAGTACCCAGGCCCAGAGTTCAAGCCCCAACAACAACAAAAAGAATCTAGCTAGAATTACAGGTGTGAGCCACCTGCACCTGGCCAAAAGAAGTACTTATATGTGAGAGTGACAAAGTCATCCTGGGCAAAGGGTGTCTTTTGAGGTCTGTGTTTGTTGGGTGAGAGAAAGTAGTTTGCACTCCAATTTTAGCTTAGGTAAGACTTGCAGAGTATTAGTGGACTTGATTCAGGATTTAGGTATCTGTTTACAAAGGAACAGACAAAAATGTGTCAAGAGAATGCAGCTGTTGAAGGCTGTGTGAAAGGAAAGAGGATTCACAGAGCAGAACTGAGATGAGAGTACAGAGAATTTAATTTTGTGGGAAAGCTGGGTGCCAAGACTCATGCCTGTAATCCTAGCTAGTCAATGAGGCTGAGATCTGAGATACAGCCCAGGCAGGAAAGTCTTTGAGAATCTTATGTCCAATTAATCACAGAAAATAGCTGGAAGCGGTGCTGTGGCTTAAGTGTTAAGAGTGCTGGCCTTGAGCAAAAGGAACTTAAGGACAGTGCCCAGCCCCAGAGTTCTAGCTCAGGATTGGAAAAATAAATAAGTAAGTAAGTAAATAAATAAATAGATTTGGCATGATTGTAACAATGAAAAACTTGCCAGCCTAGGCTGATGTCAAAATTGTGGTTAGTTTTTCAGAAAAATGTGTTTATGTGGATGGATTGAAATCCTACCTTATGTATAAAGCCATGAGTGAAAAAAATCTAAGGGGTAGTGTCTAGGCCCTGGGTTCAAACTTTAGTACACAACACACACACACACACACACACACACACACACTTTTTTGCTCAAGGCTGGCATTTTAGCACTCTACTTCCCACTGTTCATTGGTTAATTAGAGACGAGTCTCATGGACTTTCCTGACTGGGCTGGTTTTGAACTTTAGTCCTCAGATCTCAGTCTTCTGAGTAGCTGGAATTACAAGTGTGAGCCGCTAGGGGCCAGCTGCTGTCTTTTTTTGGGTGGGTCATGGGGCTGGGTGCTGTCCCTGAACTCTTCAGCTCAAGGTTGCTGCCCTACCCCTGGGCCTGGGCATTGTCCCTAAAGTCTTCAGCTCAAGGCTACTTCTCTACCCTTGATCGAAAGCATCACTCCTGTTTTCTAGAGTTAATTAGAGATAGGGGTCTCAGGTCCTTTTGTGCCCTCAGATCTCAGCCTCCTGAGTAGCTAGGATTACAGCGTGAGCCACCACGCCCCACGCCCAGCTCCAGCTGCTATTTTGTTCTTTAGCAGAGCTCATCCCTGAGTGACAAGGAGAGCCTGGATGGAAGCCATGGTGCTCATTTGATTGTTGGCCTTTGGCAGTCTTGTTTCTAAGAGGTACATGAGTGGGGAGGGAAAAGTTTGTGTCTGAAGTAGGGTGAGAAAACATTGAATCCATTAGTGGCAGATTGAGAGGACAAGGAGGAAGCTGAATCGCATTAGGAATAGCAGGATGAGTGAGCCTTTGCTCTTTTTCTTGACTAGCTACATGGCCTTAGAACAGTTACTTCATTTCTCAGAACTTCTGTTTCTTCCTCTATTCCACAAGAATTATATCTTACAAGATGGTATGAGAATTAAATGAGGATATTTATGTAGTATATAGCATATGAAGGGCTTTCAGTTAATTATCTCTTTTTTTTTTTCCTTAAGGAGATGATCTTTGTATACCATGAGTGAATGAATTATAGAGTAGTTGGAAAGGAAGGGACTGCTTTAATAGGAAATATCTTTTTATGCTGGCATCAGCTACATTGCTGACAAAGTGATATAGTCGTGATACAGGTTAGATGGGAGTTAAAACCAGTTTCCTTCCGGTTTCCATCGGGCATAATAAGCAAAACCTGACTGAGTGAGTAAATGCAGGCCTGTTTATTAGTTCACTTATTATTAATGTTAAACTAGCTTTGGTGCTGACTTCTATTCTTTTGGAAATTTCACTGTTGTCATTTGAAAGATGACATACTTTCAAAAGCTTTACAAAATGCTCAGTAGCTCAAATCATCCTCCCAGAGGCCTGAAGTGTCTTTTCTAAAGTGGCCTTATCAGGCTGTGTGTTCACAATCATTGCCTGGAAGATGAATGTGCTGGAAACCACCATATGCTCATTTGGGTTTGGTAGGTGTCAGCATTGAGGTTTTATAGATAGAACTTAACATGTATGACCTAAGTAAGGACAGTCATTTCAAAGCTATTTAAGAAAAAAAATCTACAGGGAATTTTCATTTTCACAGCTTACTTACTCAGGTGGTGAGGAACAAATACGGTCCTGTGATCTCAGCATTTGGGAGGGAAAGGCAGAGAATTATGAGAATCATCAGCCTGGGCTGTAAATCAAGACCTATTCTCATTTTTCATAGAAAATGAGAATGTTGCTTGAGCAATATGCTGAAACCCTGTTCGAACAAACAGCTCTGGGACATAATAGGTACTTAGTGAATTTTATGCATTTATTCATTTATTTATTTATTTCGGTGCCAGAAATGGGGCTTAAATTCAGAGGCTGGACACTGGCCCTAGCTTTGTTCACTCAAGACTGGCACTCTACCACTTGAGCCACAGCTCCACTTCCAGCTTTTGGTGGTAAATTGGAGATGAGTCTCATGGACTTTTATGCCCAGGCTGGCTTCATATCTCAGCCTCCTGAGTAGCTAGGATATAGGCATGAGCCACCAGCTCCTGACTCATCTATTATCTTATATTCATACCTTTCCTTCCTTCCTTCCTTTTTCTTCCTTCCTTCCTTTTTTCTTTCCTCTTTCTCTCTGTCTCTCTCAGAAGGATATTCCTTAACCACTAAATTTTCGTTATATTTGTGCCTCGCCCAGCTCTGCTGTAGGTTTGCTTCACTGAGTGTTTCCTGTATGTGGAATTCTACAATATGTTGTCTTGTATCTGGCTTTTTTCTTTTAGCATTAGGTTTTCACTTAGCTTAATGTTTTCAAGGGTTATTTGTGTGTGTGTGAGTTGGGGTGGGGGGGTCAGTCATGGAGCTTGAACTCTGTGCCTGGGCACTGTCCCTGAGCTCTTTAGCTCAAGGCTACCAGTCTACCACATTGAACCACAGTGCCACTTCTGTTTTTTTGGTAGTTAATTGGATGTAAGTATAAGATTCTCCTGGACTTTCGTGCCCAGGCTAGCTTTGAGCTACCATCCTCAGAACTCTGCCTACTGAGTAGCTAGGATTACAGGTGTGAGCCACTGGTGCTGCGCTCAAGGGTTATTGTAGCACAGATTAATACTCCATTTCTTTTTATAACCAAGTAATAATTCATTATGAGCAAATGGCCACATATATTTTGCTTATGAGTTCATGGACATTTGAATTATTTATACTTTTTGGTATTATGAAGAAAATACTGTTATGAGCACTCATAACACATATTTGTTGGGGCATGTATTTTCAGTTCTCTTTGATATTTACCTAGGCTGGAATTACTGAGTCATATGGTTAAACAGTTTTTTGTTTCTTTATTTTTTTGGTGGGAGGGCGTCCATAGGGCTTGAACTCTGGCCCTGGCACCGTCCCTTTAGTGAAACATTACCACTCTACCACTTGAGCCACAGCACCACTTCTGGTTTACTGGTGGTTGATTGGAGATAAGAGTCTCACGGACTTTAGTGCCCAGGCTGGCTTTGAACTACCATCCTCAGATCTCAGCCTCCTGAGTAGCTAGGAGTACAGGCGTGAGCCACCAGTGACTGGCCAGTTTTCTGTTTCTTTTCTTCTTTTTTATGATGTTACTGAGGTTTGAACTCAGGGTTTTCCCCTTGTTAGCTGAGCCCTTACTTTATCACTGGTTTTCACCCGTTGTCTAAAAAAATAAGAGTCTTGCTTCTTGTCCTGGTACTCATCTGAACTCTGATCTGCCCTATGTTTAGCTTATTAGTGCTAAGATTACAGGTGTGCACTACTGTGACCAGTTTCCCTTTGTGGAGATGGAGTCTCAAGAACTGTTCTGCCTAGGCTGGGCCCAAATAGTGATCCTCCTGTTCTTAGCTTCCCAAGTAGCTGGGATTTGCAGGCAGGAGTTATATGACCGCATGCACTCCCTCCCTCCCCCCCACCCCCCCCCCCCTCTCTCTCTCTCTCTCTCTCTCTCTCTCTCTCTCTCTCCCACTCTCTCTCTCTCTCCCACTTTCCCACTCTCCCAGGCTAGCCTCAAATTCAAAATTGTCCTTCCTTGCCTCCCAAATGCTGGTTTTATAGACATCTCAGGCCATGTTTAACTTTTTGAGGGACTGCCCCAACTTTCAAAGAAGCTACATTTTGTTGTTGCTTGTTTTTGTGGTGCTAGAGATTGAATCCAGAGTCTTGCCCATGCTAGACAAATATATTACTACTTAGCTACACCCACAGCACTGTTCTGTAGTTTTTGATGTTCTCACACTTGAATAAATGACAGAACTCTATTAAAATGTTAGCCTGAGGCCATTCATTCTCAACACAGCCCTTCTGGCAAGCCAGATGGAGGGTAAGAAACCTTAATTTGCCTCATTTGCTTCTCAGAATGAAAACATTCCAATATAAACCTACACTTGGGAATAGAGCCAAGAGTTTCAGCCAGTTATTCCACCCACCTACTTCTAACAGTTATAAATACGCTTAGAATTGAGGGCGTTTACTGTCAAATGGAGATAGTTGTCCTAAAGTGACGTGTTACAGTTCTTATTTTTCTTCTTAGTGAGTTTCATATTTTGTTACATAGTATATTAAAACAGGAACTTGAGTAGTGCCTTTTCTACAAAAAACATACTGGCTCAAAATTTAAGTGTAGATTTGTAGTTTGTTAGGGAAGGGTAGTCTTAATGTGAATCATGGACTTGAAAAATGTACTAAAGGCAAATTAATGAAAAGTATTCTGTGAAGGTGTTTGAATGTTTTATGAATAAAAATATGAAATTTAAAGTCTCTGGAATAGATTTACTTGATTATAATTAAATTTATTGGATATAAAATAATATTCAAGATTGTAAAAAGATATTAAAAATCTCATTTAATTTTCTTTGGTCGGAGAAAAAAGAACCTCCACACACTGTCAATGGGAATGTAAACTAGTGCAACCACTATGGAAGTCAGTATGGTGTTGCCTCACAAAACTAAACATAGAATTACCTTATAACCCTGCCATACCACTTGGGCATATATCCAAAGGAGAGTAATTAAGTATACAAGAGAATTACCTGCATATCCTGTTTAACTCTTCACAATAGCCAGACTATGGAATCAGCCATGGTGCTCAACAACTCATGAATGGATAAGGAAACATGATGTACATGCCATAGAATACTGCTCAGCCATAAAAATGCAGTTTCATTTTTAGGAAACTGGAGGCTATCATGCAAGTGAGAGCAAAAATGAGCAAGCCAGGTTCTGGTGACTTATGCCTGTAATCCTAGCTACTCACAGGAGGCTGAGATCTGGGGATCTCAGTTTGAAGCCAGCCTAGGCAGGAAATTCTGTGAGACTCTTACCTCCAGTTAACCACCAGAACAATGGAAGTGGTACTGTGGTTCAAAGTGGTAGAGCGTGGTAGAGCTCTATCTAGCCTTGAGTCAAAAAAGCTCAGGGACAGTGCCCAAGTTCTGACTTTAAGCCCCATGACAAACTGCCTCCCAAAAATAAAATGACCAAAGGAAAACCTGCTCTGTTGGGAGTGGACACCAGCAGAAAGTGGATGGGCCAGCCAGGCATGGTAGCTCACGCCTGTAATCCTAGCTATTCAGGAGGCTGAGATCTGAGGATCAGGGTTCAAAGCCAGCCTGGGCACAAAAGGACCTGAGACTCTTATCTCCAATTAACCCCTAGAAAATGGGAACTGGGGCTTGGGAAGTATTTTATATGTATGCATATAAGTAAAATAGGGAAGCCTGTGAAAGTTTGTTTAAGAACAAGGAAGTATCAGGGAGTGATGCAGGGGTGAGTTTGATCAGGGTACATTGTGTACATGTTTAGAAATGTCCCAGTGGTACTCCACTGTGAATGAATACATGCTAATATATGTTTGTGTGTTTGGGGTGGTGGTTGGGGACGGGGGTCCTGGAGCATAAATTCAGCGGCCTGAGCTCTGTCTTTTAGCTTTTTTTGCTCATGGCTGATTACCACTTGAGCTACAGCTCTACTTTGGGCTTTTTCTGGTTAAGTCTCAATGAGACTTTCAAGCTCCTCCAGAGCAGATGACTTCTCAGATCTCAGCCTCCTGAGTAGCTAGGATTACAGGCATGAGCCACTGGTGCCTGACATGGACTTTCATATCTGTTTTTTCTGTGCTGGGATTACAGTCATGTACTACATGCCTAGCTAAGGGAATTTCCTCTCTCTCTCTCTCTCTTTCTCTCTCTCTCTTTCTCTCTCTCTCGCTCTCGCTCTCGCTCTCGCTCTCTTTCTTTCTTGTCAATACTGAGGTTTGAAATCTCAGGAGCCCCTTCTTCACTAAGTGGACATCCCGCCTCTTGTACTATTCTACCAGTCCCTTTTTGTTTGCAGTGGTTAATTTTAAGATATGGTCTCAGTTTATGTGTAGACCAACTTGCACTGTTCTCCTTCTTGTTTGTTCTTCACTTTGTGGGAGAGAGCTAGGCTGGGTCCCTATTGTTTCGGTGCCATTTTGCTTCTCTTGATCATCACTTTATGATGTGTGTGTGCTGTCACGCCCAGCCCTTGATTGAGATTGGTTCTCCTAGACTTTCATATCTGGGCTGGCCTGGCTTTCTGTTTCCTAAGTAACTAGGGTTATAGGCATGGGCCACTAGTGGTGCCTGGTGACTTTTTGTTTTCATTTTTAATGATTGAATTCAGGTCCTTTTGCTTACTTGGAAGACTTTTTAGGTTTTTTTTTTCTTTTAAGTTTTATGAAGGGCAGTATCATCATGAACATAGGTTGTATAATAAATTTTATAGTTTTCACTTAAAATCTTCAGTAATTGTTGTATCATCTTTGTGCTTAAGTTTTTTTTTTTCTTTTTTTGGTCATGGGGCTTGAACTGAGCCTGGGTGCTGTCCTTGAGCTCTTCAGCTCAAGGCTATCACCCTACCCTTGAGCCAAGTCCCACTTCCCATTTTCTAGAGGTTAATTGGAGATAAGAGTCTCCTTTTGTGCTAGGGCTGGCTTTGAATCTTGATCCTCGGATTTCAGCCTCCTGAGTGGCTAGGATTACAGGCATGAGCCACCGTGCCTAAGATTTTTTTTTTTTTACTATTGACTTTGTGTTATGTAACTTTTCACTTTGGAAATGTGTGAATACAGATGTATTCAACTTAGAAAAAAAAATACTGTGCAGGGTTTTTAGCTGAATAGAGTCTTTTGACAGGTACCCGTGTGTGTGTGTGTGTGTGTGTGTGTGTGTGTGTGTGTGTGTGTGTATGTGTGTGTGTGTCTATGCAATATGCGTGTGTGGGTGACAGTACTGGAACTTTTAAATTCAGAGCCTCACCCTCTTACTTGACTTTTTTACTCAAGGTTGGTGTTCTATCATTTGGGCCACACCCCCACCACCAGTGTTGTGGTTAATTCATTAATTGGAGATAAGAGTTCCTCAAATTTGCCTGCCATGGCTGACTTTGAACTTGGATTCTCATATTCCAGCCTCCTGATTATCTAGGTTACAGGAATGAGCCACCAGTGCCCAGTTGAATACTGAGACATTCAGTACTTTCTTTCTTTCCTTTTTCTTTTCTTTTTTGTAGGTCATGGGGCTTGATCTTGGCCTGGGTACTGTCCCTGAGCTATTCGGCTCAGGGCTACTGCCTTACTTCTGGGCCTATGTATTATCCCTCAGCTCTTCAGCTCAAGGCTAGTGCCCTACCCTTGAGCCAAGCCCCACTTCCCATTTTCTAGAGGTTAATTGGAGATAAGAGCCTCAGGTCTTTTTGTGCCAGAGCTGGCTTTGAACTGTGATCCTCAGATCTCAGCCTCCTGAGTAGCTAGGATTACAGGCATGAGCCACCATACCTGGCTCATTCAGTACTTTCTTGGGGAGATCATTATGGCCATAGTAAGTGCAATTAATAGCTTTTGCACTAACTAGGATTCTACAGAAACTGCAATAGAAAACATGACCAAGAGAAAAATATTGATGGTTGTTGTTTTTATTTAATGTAATGATATGAATGAAGAAATATAATGATAATCCAAGCTACTCAAGAGGCTGAGATCTTAGTATTTCAATTCAAAGCCAGCCTGGGCAGAAAAGTTTAAGTAACTCTTATTTACAATTAACCATCCAAAAGCCAAGAATGGAGGTATGGCGCAAATGGTAGAGCATCAGCCTTAAGTGAAAAAACTAAAAGTGAGCATGTAGCCCTGAGTTCAGGTCTTTAGTATTTGCATTAAAAAACAAAGTAATCGAAAGTTGTCTAAATGTATTCCTTTTATTTTCTGTGAGTTTTAGGTACTTTATGTATTAAATTGGTCTTTTTTTTTTGTCTGAATTTTCAACTTTATTCCACAACTCTGTTTCTTTGGAAAAATGTTCCTCAAATTTATAGTGATGCATAACTACTCTTGAAAAACACATTCTATGTGTGCTGCCTCAGAATTACTGAGTTCATCTGTAGTTGGTAAAAAGTTTTCTATTTAAATTGCTAACTTGCTTAGTGAGAGTGAATGATTGATTACAACAACTAAAATGTGTAAGATAAATAAAGCCTGAGTGGTTTATAGCATATCCCTTTCTTATGCTTGATAGGAATCTCCATAAATAACTTGCACTGATTGTTTTGTTGGTCATAGTTTCCAAGATCAGATTTAACTGCCAAGTTGAATTTATAGTCTAAGGAAATCCTCAAGTACTCACCTTCTACCATTTTTTTCTCATGCTGGTTCTGAGGCATGAACTTAGAGCATGGGCACTGTCACTTAGCCTTTTCACTCAAGGGTGGTACTTTATAACTTGAGCCATACCTCCATTTCTGATGGGTTTTTTTGTTTTTTTTTAAGCTGGAGATAGGAGCCTCACAGACTTTTTTTCATATATTTTTTACTGTAATTAATAGAAGGGTTACATTATATTTGCCAGATAGAAGGTGCATTAATTCACATACATTGATACCCTTTCTCATGTTTTGGTCCCCATTTCCCTCCCCCTACCTCCACCCCTCATCTTGTTTTCCCCCCTTCCCTATCCAATTTCAAATAACCAGATACAAATATATCCAATATATCAGATAACAAAGTGAGATACTGTAGCAAAAGAGATGAGAGATAACATAGTACATTAAGGACAACAATCACTCATTATATGGCTTTTGTTTCTCTATCCTAGAGGTCCTTTCATTTAGCGTCATACTGTATGGCCTTATGTATCTAGTTTTTGCTCTATTGCAAATCTCTGCTAGGAGAGCCCAAGGTTTCTACTGATTATGACAAATGAGGAAACCCATTGAGCTTATGTTCCTTTGAGTCTGGCTTACTTCACTTAATATGATTTTTTTCTAAGTCTTTTCATTTCCTTACAAATGGGGCAATGCCATTCTTTGTGACAGCAGCATAGAATTCCATTGCCTCACAGACTTTTTTGCTTGAGCTTTGAAACTTTATCCCCAGATCTCAGCTTCCTGAGTAGCTAGGATTACAGGCAAGGGCCACTGGTGTCTGGCTCTCTTTTGATTTTAAAGTTTCAAAACTCCTTATCTTCTATAAATGTCCTTTGCTTTAATAAAATAGGGATCTTATATTTAATCAGCTTCAAACCAAGCTAAATTATTATGTGTAAGCCATTGTATTTGTTCCCTACTGTTGTCCTTAGTTATTCAAAGAAATAGATGAGCTGATCAAAATGCAAAATAATTGATCAGAATGCCAAATAATTTTGAGAAATAATGAAGTGTTTTATTTCCTGATGTGATGATTGTCTTTAAAGGTACAGTCTCATCTTAATCTAGGTGGAACACAATAGAGAGTTCAGAAACAAACTATGTTTGCCACTCCAGTGCCAAGCTAAGTCAAATGGAGAAAGAAAAATTCACCATGAATCTTTATGTACCTAGGAAACAGTCAATTCCCCTCTTATTGGGTCCACACACAGAAATAAGTGCAATGGACTATCATATGCCTAAAATGCAAAAACAAAAACTCTAAGAACTGTTTTCTCTTGCTATATAACAAAATTCCCTAAGACCTGGTGGCTACAAGCAGCAATATATACTACCTTACACTTTATGGAGATGTCAGGAGGAATTAACCAGATAATTCCAGCTCAAGGTCTCTAAGGAGCTTGCATCCAGATATTAGCAGGGAAGTCATCCAAAGCCTGGACTGGGGCTGGAGAATTCCAGTGTGAAGCAGTCATGTCCCACAGCTGAGCTGGACGGAGCAATAGCTCTTCCCTAGTGTCAGCTGGAGAAGCTGGTTCCTCACCCAGTGAACCTGCCCAAAGGGCCTCTCCAGTGCCCTTAGGACTTGGCAGCTGGCTTCCCTCAGGCTGCGTGACCCAAGAGTGAGAGCAGGGAGGAAGCTTCAGTGCTTCATGTCACACTCTGTCACCATGCTGTGTTATAGTCTACTTGTTACTCAAGGGTAGAAGAATTAGTTTCCTTCACTCTTTTGAGGTAAGACCTTGCTTCGATTCCTAGGCTGGCCTCAAACTCGAAGATTCAAGGGACCATTTCCCCCACCCTTCCAGCTCCCTTATTCTTGGCTTATTTAGCCCCCTGAGTAACAGAAACTGTAGGCATGGTACCTGCCTCCTTCCCCTCCCCCTCGTTCTCTCTTTGTACAAGGATTTTCAGCTCAGGGCCATATACTTGCTAGGCAAGTACTCTGCCACTTGAGCTAGTTCCCTGCCCTAGAGCCCTACTCCCTTCAATAGAGGACTATCAAGGAATTGGTTTATTCTCTATATATGTGTGTGTATGTTGCTGGAAATTGAACCCAGGACCTCACATATGCCACACAAGGTCTTTACTACTGAGCTATGAGTAGAAAAACACCAGAAGGGAAAAAATATATCAGCATATCCATCTGTTCCACCATTTATATATGGAGTATATAAGCTGGGTGATAGTGCTTCTAGTTATTCTGGAGGTTGATATCTGAGGATTGAACTTCAAAGCTAGCCTGAGCAGAAAAATGTTCAATCTCCAATTACTTCAAAAATGGACACGGGGGGGCCGGGAGTTTGGCCTAGTGGTAGAGTGCTTGCCTAGCATGCATGAAGACCTGGGTTCGATTCCTCAGTACCACATACACAGAAAAAAGCCGGAAATGGTGCTGAGGCTCAAGTGGTAGAGCTCTAGCCTTGAGAAAGTCCAAGGACAGTGCTCAGGCCCTGAGCTCAAGCCCAGGACTGGCAAAAAAAAAAAAAATGAACATGGGAGAAATGGAGAGACAGAGGGTGAACAAATTCAGCAGTGGTACCCACTAGACACTATATTGAAAATGAACTATACAACTACTTGGGAGTGTTGATGAGAGGGAAAATCTGGCGGAAGAGTAGGGGAAGGGGTGACATTGTCCAAAAAGAAATGCTCTCTATACCTGAGTTATGTAACTGTAACCTCTCTGTACATCACTTATGATAAAAATAAACATTTTCAAGTCATGCAAAATTAAAAGAAATGGGGAAAGAATAAACAAATTGTATATTCACACAAACAATTGCTACTAAAAAAAGTATTAAAAATACTGAGTTACTGGAGCCTCTAACTTTTTTCCCATGTATTTTTATTGTAATTAATAGAAGGGTTACATTATATTCACCAGATAGAAGGTACACTAATTCACATGCATTGATATCCTTTCTCATGTCTTGGTCTCCATTTCCCTACTCCCACCCCTCATCTTGTTTTCCCCTCTTCCCTATCCAATTTCAAATAACCAAGTACACATATATCCAGTATATCAGATAACATGGTGAAATACTGTAACAATATGAGATAACCAAGGGACAGCAAAAGAGATGAGAGATAACATAGTACATTAAGGACAACAATCACTCATATGGCTTTTGTTTCTATATCCTAGAGGTCCTTTCATTTAGCGTCATACTATATGGCCTTATGTATCTAGGTTTTGTTCTATTGTAAATCTCTGCTAGGAGAGCCCAAGGTTTCTACTGATTATGACAAATGGGGGAACCCATTGAGCCTATGTTCCTTTGAGTCTGGCTTCACTTAATATGATTTTTTTCTAAGTTTTTCCATTTCCTTACAAATGGGGCAATGTCGTTCTTTCTGACATGGGGAACAGAAAATGTTTCTCTCCTTTTCTATTTCTCCCTATTGTAATCTTCCTTTTTTTTTTTTCCCCCCCAGTCCTGGGCTTGAGCTCAGGGCCTGAGCACTGTCCTTGGACTTTTTCAAGGCTAGAGCTCTACCACTTGAGTCTCAGCACCACTTCTGGCTTTTTTCTATGTATGTGGTACTGAGGAATCAAACCCGGGTCTTCATGCATGCTAGGCAAGCATTCTACCACTAGGCCAAACTCCCGGCCCCCCCTACTGTAATCTTCTTATACTAAAATAAATTCTTGCTAAAACTTGCTCCCCCCCAAAATCTACTGATACCTGTAATACAGATAAATCTTAATACCATGTATTTAGAAAAGTGAACATTAGTGCTCATTGCTACATGATGTTTGTGGAATAAAAAAAATGGAAAAGCTATTCTATAGTTAGACACATCAAAAAATAGCTGTGGGGTGGAGGAAGCTATAAGAAGACACAGGGGATTGCAGAAGCCCTGGAAGTGCCTCTGTCCTGCTTTCGGTGGCTTTTCAATAATCATTTGATTGAACTCCAAAGTCCTATGCATTTTATTGAGTGTTTAATTATACTTCACATTTAAAGGCAATAAGTAAAGCTGGGTGAGGGAAGGGTGGCGATGGGAGCAGGCTTTAGGACTGGCAGGCACTTCCCTAGAACCCAACTTTTGAGATTGTGATCTCTAGTCTTAAAGTGGCAGACCTTTAGGTGCTATGTAATTGGGGGAGTGGAGTAAGGTGTGATGTTTTAGGATGGGTGACCATGGATAGGTCTCTAAGGCATTTTCTAGTAATAGATCTATTCCATTGTCTGCTGCTTCAGTGCCCACACCTGTCAGTCTGGCTCTTTTTCCCTTAGTTACCAAACATTGGCTATTTTCCTTCCTATCTGCCTTTACTTTTTCACATGTGTATAATTAATTGTTAGATACTATTTAATCTTATTATTTCACAGTTACTTAATTTTTTTATTGTAGTAATGATTAAACTCAAGGCAAGTTCTCTCATACTTCAACTAAACCCTTACTTAAGCATTTTAGTAGGAAAACAAATCAGAATGTTTCCATTTAGTGCTTAAGTTGTTCCTATTTCTCATACCTTCTCAAAGAAAATGCATGGAGACCGTCTCTTCAGAAGTCAAATATATAATCACTAGCTGACTATATAACCTGTTTCCTAACAGAGGCACCAGTGAGAGTGAAAGAGAAAGTTCATACTTGGGTAGCATGCTTAAATTAGAATTGGTGAGGGCACAGCTGAATGTGTTGTCACCCTATTTGTAAGGTAAGAGAAATAAAGCAAGCCATGCACCAATGGCTCACCAGCTAGTAATCCTTGCAACTAAGGAGGTCGAGATCTGAGGTTTGGGGTTTAAGGCTGGGGTGGAAGGTCTCTGAGACTTTTATCTGTGATTAGCCACCAAAAAGCCAGAAGTGGAGCTGTGGCTCAAGTGGTAGAATGCCACCCTTAAGCAAAAAAAGCTAAGGGATGGGGCATTGAGTTCAAGTCCTCCTCCTCCCCTGAAAAAGAAAAAAAGAAAAGAAATGCAGATTAATATTCATTTACTGTTGAAATGCTTTATTGGGAGAAGCTGGAAAGGGAGATAGAACGAGAAAGAAAAAGAATCCTTACCTGTGTTATAATTATAAGCAGGAGTAAAAGGCTCACCTGCATTGCTCTAACCTTAGTGCTTGGTGATGATGGGAAATAAGAATAAGAATTAGATTACACGTGTCTTACTTGAATTCCAAAGACAACTTCAAGCAAGGGAAAGATGAGAGAATCGTTTGTTTGCTTTTGCCTTTGTTTAGGACCTATTAGTTCAGATAGTGATAGTTTTAAATTTCAGTTGGCTTTTGTTCTTAAGATACTAATAATATACACCTGTCTTATGTCTTTTCACAAGTAGTAAAATGTGTAAATATTGCATTCTAAATAGTAATTCAGAAAACTGGTATCTTATAAATACTGGCAATTCTGTGTGTATGAATGTGTATACAGAAACTGGACCAGGAACTCAGGGCCTAGCACTAACTGTCCCTTAGCCTTTTGAGTCAAGGGTGGCGCCTTACTACTTGAGTCACTGCTCCACTGCCAGCTTTTCCATGTTACAGACAATTGGAGACAAGAATCTCACAGATATTCCTGCCTCAGCTGGCTTCAAACCTCGATCCTCAGATCTCAGTCTCCTGAGTGAGCCATTGGCACCCAACCAGTATTGGTAATTCTTAAGAGTAGAGATTATTTGGGCACCAGTTCTGTATGCTATAATGTTAGGAAATGTAGAGATAGAGAGTACGAGGTTTGAGGCCAGCTGGGGCGGAAGTTCATATATTAATGATATTAATCTAAGTGAAACTTAAAGTGTCTGCCTTCAGTTTTGCAGGTAATTAGGAAATGGACTGAAACAGCAGTGAACTCTGTTAAGGCAGGAACTGGTGGCTCACACCTGTATTCCTAACGACTCAGGAGTCTGAGATCTGAGAATCACACTTCAAAGCTAGTTCAGGCTAAGAGTCTATGAGACTCTTTATTTCTAATTAATCACCAGAAAACCAGAAGTAGAGATGTGGCTCAAATGGTAAAGCATTAGCCTTGAGCAGAAAAGCCCAGAGACAGTACCCAGGCTCAGAGTTCAAGCCCCATGACTGATGAAAAGATGGGGGTAGTTCATTAGTACCCTTATTAGCAAAATTACCTTTTAAGATACTAGCAAGGAACCGTACTGTGTGTGGCGTTATAACTGTCCAGTTCTTCTGCAACCAACAGTAAAATATATGTTAAGAGCCATAAAAGTATTTAGTAATTCCATGCCCAAGAGTAAAACAAAATTGAAGTAATGCTAAATGCATTTTTATAATAAGTTGGTGGATTAGAGGTATGTTTACCTAGCTTAGATTTATGATTCAGATATTAAGGTAATGTCAAAATGATTAAGAAAATTGTAAATGATTAAGAAAACTGGTGTAGAAAAATGATTAAGAAGATTCTAAATTGATGTAGAAAAGTGGTCAAATATGTATTAAAGAAAAAAATACAAAAACCACTTTAATTTTATCATTACCATATTATAAAAAGCACATGGGAGAAGTATAGTGGGTCTATGTACCACCAAGTATGTTTAAAACCATAGAAAGCTGAGGCCAGGAGTTTGGCCTAGTGGTAGAGTGCTTGCCTAGCATGCATGAAAAGCCATGTTCGATTCCTTGGTACAACATATATAGAAAAGCTGGAAGTGGGGCTGTGGCTCAAGTGGTAGAGTGCTAGCTTTGAGGAAAGCCCAAAGACAGTGCTCAGGCCCTGAGTACAAGCCCCAGGACAGGAAAAACAACAACAACAAAAATCATAGAAAACTAGTGTTCATTGAGTAATTACTATGCGCCATCATATAATACCAGGGGATAGGAATGGTTGTTATTCTCAACAGACAAAGAATCTTAATTCTCCTTTAGCTGAGAATATTGTGTTTTCAGATATACAAAGAAGCAAAAATAGTAGCATAATGAATCCTGTGATACTGTGACCTGGTTCAACATTTTTCATTTTGCATGTTTAATAAATTTCAGGGTAGTTATTGGGCATTAGTGGCTCACACCTATTACTTTGGAGGCTGAGATCTTAGGATTATGGATTGAAGCTAGTTACAGGTAAATCTGTAACACTCTTACACAATTTATCAGCAAAGAAAACCAGAAGTGAAGTTGTGGTTCAAGTGGTAGTGTGCCAGGCTTGAGAAAAAAAATGAAGCAAAAGTGTCCAATTCAAGCCCCAGTACCAGGTCTGACTAAAATAAGTAAATAAATAGATAAATAAATAAATGTAGAGTAGAGATTTGAAGTCACATATCTCTTATTCCAAAAGTCCCGTATTTAGTTACCATCTCTCCCTGTTGCCTCTTGATTTTGTTATTGATGCTATTAAGTAATCCTCTGATTGCACAGTCTTTTGGGGAAGGGCACATGAAAAGTTCAAAGTAATTGTAATCTGAAATCTTTATAGAAGCAAGACTTTTTTGTTGTTGTTGTTGTTGGTTATGAGCTCAAAAAAGCACTCGCATTTTTACCACAGCTAGTTTGGAACAAGTTTTTGTTTTGTTTTTTAGTTATCGTGTTAGGAAAAGACAAAACGTGCTGATATAGTTCATCCTGTTTTATAAATCTTTGACCCATCCGTCAGACTCTGACCATTCTAAAGATAAAGGATGATGGTTGTATTGGTTTTCCTGAGTGGTGGCCTTCTGCAGATTGAGAAACTGTATAATTATTAACTGTGCTAATGGATATGTACTTGCAGGTTTCATCTGGTATCATGATGAGCTTTAACCTACTCTGTGCACACCCAAAACGTATCCTAGAATATTTGAAACTCATCAGTTGTCAGTGCTTGTAATTCTGCTATGATAAATGTTGTTTTCCTTGTTCTCAGCCCTCACACACACTTGTGCCTCCTGTAAGTGCTTAGGAGCAGCAACCTTTGGTATAAATATTTTTAGTACACATTATTGAACAATCAAGGGGTACTTTCTAGTTAATTTTTATTTTTCATTATTTTTATAATTATAATTGTAATAATAATAATTATTACTATTTGTTTTGCCAGTCCTGGGGCTTGAGCTCAGGGCCTGAGCACTATTCTTGGACTTTTCTCACGGCTAGAGCTCCACCACTTGAACCTCAGCACTAATTCCAGCTTTTTCCTGTGTATGTGGTACCGAGGAATCGAACCTGATCTTTGTGCGTGCTAGGCAATCACTCCACCACTAGACCAAACTCCCGGCCCCTCCAGTTAATATTTAGAGGGCTGGGAGTCCCACACACAAACAGATATTTATGGAGGCTAATAGCCAACGGCTATGCAGTGAAAATTTTTGTGCTTTACCCAATTTTGATTAATATCAAACATCTCTCATCCTGGGAGATTAGATTCCTGTGACATTTAAGACTGATATGTGTTATGGATGCGCTGCCATCTTGCCCAGCAGGCAAGGAATGCTTTGAAGCTTGTCTTTGATTCTTTCACCATAATGTCAAATGAACTGAGGCTAGAAATAGAGGCCTGAAGTAGGGAGAGAGAGCTTTCAGTGCCAGTTTGGAAAGCATAATTGGATATGGGGTAGTTAAACAAATGGGATTCAATGTAAATCTCTAGAGATGTATGAAATGGAAGAGACAACCCAAGGAGGAAGAGAAAGAAGAACCAGAACAGTGAAAAGGATAACTAGGAAAGAATGGTGTTCTAGAAGCTAAGGAGTTTCAAAGTTGGGGAGATGTAATAATGTGAATACGTAACTTAGCAATTTGGACTTCGTTATTGTTAATAGAGATAGGAAGTGAGCCTGATTTCAACACATTTAGAAGAAAATGGGGAGCAGGGGGCAAACAGGAAGTCTTTTTCACAGTCTTTTTTACACATGTTGGCGATTACTGGCAGCAGGCCTGACCCTTGGCTAAGTCAATTTACTGCAGCTTACTTAGGCTACCTTTGAGCTGGGGAGTACAGATCACTCCTGGGCTGTGTTGAGCTCTCTCCTCTCACCCCTACCCCCACCCCAAACATTATTAGATTCAGTGTCAAAATTTTATGATTAGCCATAGTCCTAAGAGTCCACGGAAAAGGCAAGTATAGAGCAGCCTGAACCCACATTGGTTTTGTCCCAGGTTTTTCTCTTCCAGTGACACTCTGCTTTCAATCCTGTAATTTTCTAAGTCATTCTTTTCTAGTTACCACTCTGAGCTCCTTTTTAGGGTTGAATTCCCAGTATTCAGCAGAATGCCCACAAGTAATGTTTGTTATGTGAATGATTGAATACAAAAGAAACAATAAATATCTGTCCTTAAAGCTTCAAATAATATATTTTGGTGGCCACACAAATTTAATAAGAATACAAGGATTATGGAAAGGATTGATAAACAGTTGCAAATGTCAGTAATTGATGAGGACCAAAAATTATCTGATCTTCGGATTTTCTATTAGACTACCATTAGTTTACATACTGAAAATATTAGAGCAGAATTCTGAAACAGAAGGCATATTTAAGTTTGTTGAGCAAAAAAGAGAAAAGAGAACAAAGAAACAACACAGTAGAAGTTTCTCTTTTTCTCCTCCATTTTAAAAGATTTAAGGCTAAAGGAATGAAACTATTGCAGAAGAAACCAGCTCATTATCATAGTTACTTGTATACACCTATTTGTTTATATCTATGTATTCCTACATTATGACTATTTATTTCTGCCTTCCTCCTCTCCTTGGTTCTTTTTTTGGTGGTTGATGTTGGTTTGTTTTCCTGTGCTGGTTTGAACTCTGGCTGCTGTCCCTTAGCTTTTTCACTCAAGGCAGGCACTCTACCACTCTACCGATAGTTCCATTTCTGTTTTTTTGCAGGTTAATTGGAGATAAGAGTTGTTACGGGTTTTCCTGCCTGAGCTGGTTTTGAACCATGATCCTCAGATCTTAGCTTCCTGAGTAGCTAGGGTTACAGGTCTGAGCCACCAGCCCCATTCCCCCTTGGTATTGATACAGATTTTGAATGTGAAGGCTCTTGCTATGCTATTTGAGGGCCTCCTAGTGGCATATCTAGTACTGGCATTTAAATAGTAAATTAAAATGTCAGGTTGGGCACCAGTGGCTCAAGCCTGTAATTCCAGGTACTCAGGAGGCTGAGATCTGAGTATTGCAGTTTGAAGCCAGCCAGGCAGGAAAGTCTGTGAGACTCTTACTTCCAATTAAACACCAGAAAACCAGAAGTGGAGCTGTAGCTCCAAGTGGTAAGCTGTAGCCTTGAGCAAAATAGCTCAGATAAAGCACCTAGGCCCCAAGTTCAAGCTCCATGTCTGACTGACTGACTAAATAAATAAATAAAACCACACACATAACACATATATTGTCAATGTATCTTTGTGCTGAATTGTTCTTTCTCTGAAGATTAACTGAAAAGATGCTTGGATCTTTGAGTTTCAGTGAGTCACTAGTATAAGCTGTTGGAAAATTATTATATATCTATTTGAATTGCTAATACTGCAGCAGCTGCTATCATTGTACCCCGATACTGAAATCTTATAGGGTCATTGTTCTGTAATGTATTTAATGTTATATTTGATTTGAAGGTCAGGCAAGAAATGTATGAGTTACCAAACAAAAGAGATTGCCTCAGGCCAGGAGTTTGGCCTAGTGATAGAGTGCTTGCCTAGCATGCACGAAGACCTGGGTTCGATTCCTCGGTACCACATACATAGAAAAAAAGCCGGAAATGGTGTTGAGGCTCAAGTGATAGAGCTCTAGCCTTGAGAAAGTCCAAGGACAGTGCTCAGGCCCTGAGCTCAAGCCCAGGACTGGCAAAAAAAAAAAAAAAGAAAGAAAAGAAAAAGAGATTGCCTCTATGAAAATAATACAAGTTAATTATTACAACAAAAACTTAGAGTGTAGATATATTTTAAAAATTCATCCATTTGAAGCTAGAGTGAATCATGTTGATTGAGATAAGTCAAGACCAAAGGAACAAAAGGTATGTGGTGTCCTTAATATGTGGATATTAGATCCAAAGAGTACAAGAGCAATGACTCAATATTTGGGTACCCAAGGTTATGGACATAGTATTGGAGATATAAACTTAACTACATAGACATAAAAATCCATGATGAATTATATACTCTATAGATATAATGTTTTATTACGTACATTAATATGTGCCTATGACATTCAAACCCTCAGCTTAATTTTAATTATGTTCTAAAATCTAAGTGCCAGTGATTGTATATAGATTCCCTTCTTGATACTTTTTGTTAAACATAACATTTGAAATATGATATAAAAATCAATGTTAATAAATTCTTTAATAAAAAAGAATACAGAACCAGAAAAAAAAATTCATCCATGATGCTGAATGTCAGTGGCTCACACCTGGAATCCTACCTACTCAAGAGGCCAAGATCTGAGAATCGTAGCTTGGTAGGAAAATCTTTCCCCGCTCTTGCTCTCTCACTCTCTCTCTTTTTTTTCTACTCCTGGGCCTTGAACTCAGGGCCTGGGCACTATCCTTAGGCTTTCTCAAGGCTATAGCACTACCACTTGAGCCACAGCATCATTTCTGGCTTTTTTCTATGTAGATGGTACCGAGGAATCGAACCTGGGTCTTTGAGCATGCTAGGCAAGCACTCTATCACTAGGCTAAACTCCCAGATCTCTCTTTCTTTCTCTTCATTTCTTTCCTTGTTCCTTTTCTTTCTCACTCATTCTCCCTCCTTCCTTTCCTTCCTTACTCCCTCCTTCCCTCGATCCCATCCTTCCTTCTTTTTCTTCCTTTCTTTCTGTTCTTGTATTAGGGCTTGAACTCAGGGCCTGGAAACTGTTCCTTAAGCTTTTTTGCACTTGAGCCACAGCAGTTTCACTTCAGGTTTTTTTTTGCGGTTAAAAATGAAAGTTCCATGGACTAGCTTGCTTCAAACCACGATCCTCAGATCTCAGTCTCCTGAGTAGCTAGAATTACACATATGAGCTTCTGATGCCTGATTGTGGTATGATTCTTTTTTTGGGGGGGGGGTTGGGGGGGTGTCATTTGGCTTGAACTCTGGCTCTGGGTGCTGTCCCTGAGCTCTTCAGCTCAAGGCTACAGCCCTACCTCTGAGCTACAGCCCCACTTCTCATTTTCTAGTGATTAATTGGAGCTAAGAGTCTCACAGACTTTAGTGCCCAGGCTGGTTTTGAACTGTGATTCTCAGTTCTCAGCTTCCTGAGTAGCTACCATGCCCAGCTATGATATGATTATCTCAGGAAATAAGATATTTACTTAGATTTACTTATATCAAGTGCCAAGGCTAATGAGAAGCTTAAGTGGAAATACATTTCTTATGTTATAAAATGACTACTAACCAGCTATTTGGATTATAGGAAAGAAGATAACTAGATACAATTATTGATTGTATGAACAGATTGAAGGTAGAACACACAATCACATGCATATTTTGATGAAAACTTCACTTTTTTATATTCTTTGCCTCCTCGCTTGAACCTTCTATTTTGGTTTGGGAAAGTTGATTTTGCAGTTGAAGGAAAGGAAGCTCAGAACTTTATGGAAATAATCTATGTAGTAAAGAGAACAAACAGCTAATTGTCATGCAATAAAATGAATGCCGTTCCATTTTTAGGCCAAATTGTTATTTCAGTGACAAATTTTTGCAAGTATGACAAATGAGTGTACTAAAAATTTATTTGTTTAATACCTAGCTTTATTTCTCTGAGGCACTGTTTATTTATTTGTTTGTTTCATTATTTATTTATTATGGGTCATGGGGCTTGAATTCTGGGCCTGGACACTGTCCCTGAGCTCTTCAGCTCAAGGCTACTTCACTACCCCTGGAGCTACAGCCATACTTTGCATTTTCTAGTGATTAATTGGAGATAAGAGTCTCACGGTCTTTGTGCCTGGGCTGTCTTTGAACCACCATCCTCAGATCTTCAGCCTCCTGAGTAGCTAGGATTACAGGTGTGAGCCACTGTGCCCGGGTCTAAGAATCTTTAGATGAAGATTTTTGATGACTGTTTTAATTTCTCTTATAGGTATCATATTTCTCTTAGGATTTCTTGTGTACTTATGAATTCTATAAATAAGTGGAATGTCAGGAGAAACCACCTTATTAATTGTTTTTCATTCAGAATTTATATTTTATCTTGGTAAAAAATATATAAGCTGACAAAAAGTAATTTTGTACTTTTAAATTTTTATCAGGAATGATGAGTGGAAGATCTCAAGTCCACATTTTTTGGGGTGCTCCCCCTGTCCCACTGAATATGATGATATCTCAGGGAACAACTTCCTCAAAGCCCACTGCTGCCCCCTGGAAGGAAATGCAGCTTTTGTACAATCAGGATTGTTTCCATCTGAATGAAAACCATGAGCTCAAAGATCTGAAAGATTGTCAGATCCCAGAAGCTGAGGGACTTCCGAGCCTTCTTAGTGACCATCTTTTAGAGACCTCTGCACACGGATCCACTCTGTTGAAAGATGGCTGTATACATTCCACACAGAAGATAAAATCCCAGAAGGGTCCCCCTTGCGGCCCAGATGATGAGCCAGGTGGATTTAAAAGTGTTGTTCAAAATTCACCTGAAGAAGAAATGTTTCAAGAGCTTCACTGTGAAAATAAGAACATTGTAGGTGAACAGCCCCCAAATCAATCAAATAAATGTAGTCAAAACTTCCAAACAAATTCTTTTCAGTTAAATCTTAATTGTGCAATTGTGCCGGATTTGGCCCATGGTGCTGAACAGATTAACACAGAGCCAGAAGCTACAGAAACAAAGAGTGTGCCAACAGAACATCACAAAATACAAAACCAGCCTGGCACAAGAGAAGAATGGTCTGAAGGAGCAGTCAGAAAAGCCTCCATTCCAAGCATATCCACTGACACAGAGTTCCTCAGTATCTTGACCTCCAGCCAGATTGCTTTTTTAGCTCAAAGAAAGAATAAAGAGAAGGAGGATATAAATAAAGGCATCATAAATACGCAGACTGAACCAATGCCGGCCCCTGGGGACTTAGGAATAACTGCAGTTAATGCGATTCAGCCAAATGGTTTTGCAGAAGCTTGTGAAAGTGGGCAGAACCAAGCCTGTTCTGGAGAACTTCTGAGCCGTGTTTTTCCTGAAACAAAAAGTAGTCACATTTACATCAATCCTGCAAAAGGTCACGAAGAAAATTCAGGATCTGAAGAACTTTTCAGTTCTGATGATGAGCTGCCACCAAATGAGATACACATTGAGCTGTGTAGCTCAGGGATCCTGTGTTCCCAACTAAATTCTTCCCATCAAAGTGCTGGCAAACGAAGCTGGACTTCTGAAAATAAATTGGACCACCCTTATGCTTGGTCTAATGTCCTCCCAGTGCCTAAGAAGCGGAAGTTAGATTCTAATGCAAGAGAGGCAGCCGGAGCAGTGTGTCAGAGGAATGTGTCCACATTTAAGAATATTAAAAAAATATCACTAATCAAAAATTGTAATTCTAAAAGTCAGAAGTATAATTGTTTAGTTATGGTGCTAGCTCCATGTCATGTGAAAGAAATAAACATAAAATCTGGACCAAATTCTGGTTCGAAAGTGCCTTTAGCAACAGTTACAGTAATTGACCAATCAGAAATTAAGAAGAGGGTTGTGCTATGGAGGACTGCAGCATTTTGGGCACTTACGGTGTTTCTCGGAGATATAATTTTACTTACAGGTGAGGTCATCAAGGTGGTGGTGTCAGCTTATTTTTAAAGCTGTTTTTTTTGTTTCCTCCTCCTCCTCCTCCTCCTCCTCCTCCTCCTCCTCCTCCTCCTCCTCCTCCTCCTCCTCTTCTTCTTCTTCTTCTTCTTCTTCTTCTTCTTCTTCTTCTTCTTCTTCTTCTCCTTGTTCTTCTTGTTCTTCTTCTCCTTCTCCTCTTCCTCCTCTTCCTCCTCCTCCCCCTCCTTCTTCTCGTGTTTCTGCTTCTTCTTTTTTTTTGCAAGTCCTGGGATTTGAACTCAGGGCCTGGGCACTGACCTTGGACACTTTTTTCTCAAGGCTAGGACTTTACCACTTGAGCCACAGTGCCACTTCTGGCTTTTCTGTGCATGTGGTACTGAGGAATGGAACCCATGGCTTCATGGATGTGAGGCGAGCACTCTACCACTAGGCTATGCTACTGGCCATTTCTTTTTCTTTTTTTGTATTGATGTTGGGGCTTGAGCTTTTGGTCTGGGGACTGTCTGTTAGCATTTTTTTCCCTCAAGGCTGGTGTTGTACCTCTTGAGCTGCAACTCCTCTTTTGGCTTTTCAATGCTTTATTGGAGATAAGAGTCTCACAGACTTTCCTACCTGGACTAGCTTGGAATCAAGATCCCAGATCTCAGCATCCTGAGTAGCTAGGGTTACAGGTATGAACCACTAAGGCCCAGGAAAACTGGAGTTTGATTTTTGTTGTCTGTCACTTTTAAGTTTTTGAGGACTTTTTGCCTTTACTGGACTCAGTGTTACTGACCCTTATAGCATTGTGTTGGTCTCCTTACTGAGTATCCTAGATGTTGCTGTTTCTGGGTCTCTTCTCCCTTTATATCTTCTTTATTTATTATTTGCTTATTTTTATTATTCTCTCCTTACTTCAAGCATACCTTTCTACTCACCTTCTCCTCTAAGAAGCCTTCACCATCTAACTCTATGATTTTTGTCTATATGTCTTCTTGTTAGCCCTTCACTTTATGTTAACAGTCATAGATACAATATTACTGTTTTGTTATTGCTGGTAATGCTGTGTGTATCATGCTTTTTACTGAATAAATAGGTAAAAACTGTATGAGGAAGATCCTATTTATTATCTCCATTTTTCAGTTGAGAAAACTGAGACTTAAGAAAATAAAGTAACTGAGCACTGGGTGTGGTGGCTCATGCCTGTAATCCTAGCTACTCAGGAGGCTGAGATCTGAGGATCACAGTTCAAAAAAGCAAGCCTAGGCACTAAAAAAAGTCCGTGAGACTCTTATCTCCAGTTAACTACCAGAAAACTGGAAGTGTACTGTGGCTCAATGGGTAGGATGGTAGCTTTGAGCAGCTTTGAGCTGAAGAGCTCAGGGACAACGCCCAGGTCCAGAGTTTTAAGTCCCACAACCAATAAAAAAAGGGGGGGGAGGAGTTTGTCCTAGTGGTAAAGTGCTTGCCTAGCATGCACAAAGACTCAGATTCGATTCCTTGATACCACATACATAGAAAAAAGCCAGAAATGGTGCTGAGGCTCAAGTGGTAGAGCTCTAGCCTTGAGAAAAAGAACCCAAGGATAGTGTCCAGGCCCTGAGTCCAAGCCCAGGACTAGCAAAAACATTTAAAAAATTAAAAAAAGAAAAGAAAGTAACTTTAACAAGCAAGGAACAAAGTTATACCTGGACGCCAGGATCTATGCTTATCTAGTTATAAACATAACAGTTAATTTCTGTCCTGCTTTTTCATTTATCATAAGAAATAGAGCATTTTGTCATATGTTCTTTGAGATTAAAATCAATACAAAGATATTAGTGCCAAGAGGAAACAATTTAATAACCTATCCAAGAAAGTATATAACGGAGAAGAGGTATAGGTTTCTTTAGCTTCACAGTAAGGAAACCGTGGTATTTAAGAAACAGAAGATTTAATTTATCGAAAATATTTCTTTGGATACTGGTGTTGATGGCTCATACCTGTAATTGTAGCTCCTCAGGAGGCTGTGCTCTGAGGATTGCAGTTCAAAACCAGTTTGGACAGAAAAGTCTGTGGAACTCTTTATTTCCAATTAATCAGAAAAAAGCTAGAAATGGAGTTATAGGAAATACCCATCTGTCTAGCCTAAAGAAGGTAAGATACAGTACCAGCTTTGAGTAGAAAGGCCAGACTAGAACACAGGGTCCTAAGTTCAAACCCCAGTACCAACACCAAAAACAAAAGTCCTTAGATCAATTGCCTTAAATAAATGGAAACTTTTTCTGTAGAGCAGTGAGCTTCGATACCAACACCATTAAAATTTTTTTTGTACTGTTCCTAGGGCTTGAACTCAGGGCCCAGGTAGCTATTCCTGTGCTTCGTTTACTCAAGACCCTACCACTGAACCACAGCTCCATTTCGGCTTTTTTGGTTATTTTGTGGAAATAAGTTCTCACAGACTTTCTTGCCTGGGCTAATTTTGAACCATGATCCTCATATCATAGCTAGGATTACAGGTGTGAGCCACTGGTGCCTGGCAATAATACTATTTGAATAAATAGGAGTGCTTGGATCTCCCTTACCTATATACAGACACCTCTCAGTTCTAATTTTGGACTTGCTGGGATCTTTTTGTACCTTAGATCATCAGCTTGTATGAGCTTGTTTTGACAGGTATGTAGGAAGCATGCATACTCTTTTGCTATGATGGGTCAGTTAACCACAGAGTAAAGTGATATACAGCATGGTCACAATCTTTCTCCCTCTTCTAGATGTTACTATTCATGAGGATCAGTGGGTTGGTGAGACAGTACTACAATCAACATTTACCAGTCAATTATTAAATCTTGGGAATTATTCATCTGTTGAGCCTGAAAAATGTAAGACACATTTTGACTATATAATTTTTTTTCTTTTTTTTTGTTGATTGTGGGACTTGCAGTAGTTAACTGTAGCTTGAATCCTTGTTTTTCTATTTACCACTGTTAAGAAAACTACCTGTCTTCTCTGATGACCATTGCTTCAGTAAGCTTTTCTCCACAGTAAACACAGTAAAGGAAATAGTTCAAAGAGTCATGTCTCTGGAATGAAATCGACAAATTTGAATCCTAACCTTAGTTAGGATTAACTAAGTTATCTAATTTCATTTGTCTCCTAACTCATCTGTGCAGTGAAAATAGAGACTATGTAGGGGATTACATGAACCCTTCGTTCAGCTTGCCCAAAGAATGACATTTTTTTAATATATTTTTTATTGTAATTAATAGAAGGGTTACATGATATTTGCCAGATAAATGGTGCATTAATTCCCATACAATGATACCCTTTCACATGTCTTGGTCCCCATTTCCCTCCCCCCCCACCCTTCATCTTGTTTTCCCTCGTTCCCTATCCAATTTCAGATAACCAAATACAAATATATCCGATATACCAGGTAACAAAGTGAGATAGTGTAACAATATGAGATAACCAAGGGACAGTAGAAGTGATGAGAGATAACATAGTACCTTAAGAACAACAATCATTAATTATATGGCTTATGTTTACATCATATTTTAAATGACAAGTTTAACAAACAGTTGTTCAAGGAGGGAATCTCTAATAAAAATGACATTTTATATAGCTCTAATATAACCAACATGCTTATCAAATTAGACTAGGCTGTGGTTGCTCGTGTCTATAACCCTAACTACACGGGAGGCCGTGAGATCTGAGGATCATGTTTTGAAGCCAGCCTAGGCAGAAAAATCCAACTACCCAACAGAAAACTGGAAGCAGAGGTGTGGCTCAGATGGTAGAATGCTAGCCTTGAATGATAAAGCCAAGAGATAGTGCCCATGCCTGGAGTTCAAACCTCTGTAACTACCCCTCTCCATCTAGATTTATCAGCAAAAACAAGAAACAAAGTTGCCCTTTTTGAGTGTTAGATTATTTTAAAACAAATTCTAGATGAAAGGAGAAATTCAACACCCACTTATTTAAAAAAGCAAAACAAAACATATTAGTAAGACTAGGGATGTGGCTCAGTGGTAGAATATTTTTACCTAGCATGCTTCAGGCCCTAAATTTGATCCCCAGCACCACAAAAGCAAAACAAAACAATTCAAAACAAAAACTACTCTGGGAAATAAGAGCAAAAAGATATTTTCTCCTTTGATGCTAATACAGAGCATCAATATTGTACTATAATTATTGTATAGCAAATAGTAGATCAGTAACTTAAATATACTTAGTTCTAAATCCAGCGCTTATTTAAACCCTGAAGCACTTCCATTAGCATCATGAGGCGGATGGGGAGTCCACTCTGGGGGCAGCTGTTGATCTCATGCTGTAGTTACCACCCAGTGTCACTATATGAAGAGAGGCTTCCTGGCTAAAGAACAATACCAATGATCTCTGTTTACAGGTGCTAAGATAACATACCTGGAAAACTCTATAGACAATGAAAGATAAAACTAATTCACACAATAAAAGGATTCAGTGGAACAGGAGGATACCAAATTACTGTTAGCAAATTTAAGCCAGGCTCTGTGGCTACTAAGTAGCTAAGTTATCCTAGTTACTGAGGGTGGTGAAGAATGGGGGATCATGATTTAGGGACAACTGGCCGGCACATGTGGTGGTACGTGCTTATTTGTCAGCTACAGGTGCTTGAGCACCGAGGTGTGTGCCTGATCATTGTTTCGTTCTCTTTCCTATGTGACATTTGGTTGGGGGAAGGAGGATGACAGCACTGCAGACTCATGAAAGTGGTGACAGTGCTCTGCCTGGGAGAGAGCAGGACATGCACAGGGAGATACAGCCAGGTAGCCTCAGCCTGGGAAGGAGCAGGGCATGCACAAGGAAAGTCAGCCAGTTGGCTCATAGAGTATTTCACATGAGATGTACCAGGATATTTGGGAAAGACATGATCAAGTAAGACACTAGGAACTGAGAAATAGAAAAGGAACATGTGTAACTGCATAGAGAAGTAAAGTAACAAAAGAAAAATTTTGGAGATGGTAAATAATTGTTTCCATTGCTTAAAACCATTAGCCTTTAGTTTTGCTTCTAAACAAACTCAAGAAAAAGTTACATGTTTTATAGAAATGAAATCCTGTTTTAACATCTAATCATACAACATAAAACACAGTTCTCTCTCTCCCTCTCCCTCTCTCCCTCTCCCTCTCTCCCTCTCCCTCTCTCCCTCTCCCTCTCTCCCTCTCCCTCTCTCCCTCTCCCTCTCCCTCTCCCTGTCCGCCTCCCCTCCCCCTCCCCCTCCCCCTCCCCCCTCCCCCCCCCCCCCTCTCTCTCTCTCTCTCTCTCTCTCTCTCTCTCTCTCTCTCTCTCTGCCTGAGCACTGTCCCTGGGCTTTCCTCAAGGCTAGAGCTCTACCACTTTTGAGCCACAGCACCACTTCCACCCTTTTCTATGTATGTGGTACCAAGGAATTGAACTCATGTCTTCATGCATGCTAGGCAAGCACTCTACCACTAGGCCAAACTTCTGACCATAAAACACAGTTCTAAGAAAATATACAGTTGTCAAGAAAGTACCATGCTGCCATTTTGTTTGTGTGTGTTTTTATTCCTTAGATTTCAGTATAATTGGCAATGTTGTGCTTCAGGACCTACTGGCATATGTGAATTCACAGCACCCATATCTCAAAGATCTTCCTCCCAGGCAACTTCAGAGAACAAACACTGTAGAATTTGTAGAACTGAAACAGCTGCAGCCTGATGTCCTGGTCCATGCCCTACTAAGAGTGGTGGAGATTACCATATTGACAGGTAAGCATTTGGCTGCCTTTTTAATTTTTGTTTATGAACATTAAGGTATGTGCCAGGCTGAAGAGCTGAGGATTACAGCTGGAAACCATCTGGAGCAGGAAGTCTGAGACTTTCTCTCCCCACCCCCTGCCAGTACTAAGGCTTAAACTCTGAGCAGTGTCCCTGAGCTTCTTTTGCTCAAGGCTAGAACCTTACCACTTGAACCACAGAACCACTTCTGGCATTTCCTATGTATGTAGTACTGAGGAATCAACCCCAGGGCTTCATGCATGCTTCTTTGTTCATGCTAGACAAGCACTCTACCACTCAGCCACATTCCCAACCCAGGAAGTCTGAGACTCTTATGTCCAGTTAACCACCAAAAAGACAGAAGTAGAAGCATGACACAAATGTTAACAGTGCTAAACTTCAGCAAAAAAGCTCTGGGGCAGGCCCTAAGTTCAAGCTCCAGAACCAGCACCAAAAGAAACAAAACAAAACAACAACCAAAAAATTAAGGTAGGGATGAGAGTTTGGCCTAGTGGTAGAGTGCTTGCCTAGCATGCACAAAGACTTGGGTTCAATTCCTCGGTACCACATACATAGAAAAAGCCAGAAGAGGTACTGTGGCTCATGTGGCAGAGCACTAGCCTTGAGAAAAAATGTCCAAGGACAGTGCTCAGACCTTGACTTCAAGCCCCAGGACTGGCAAAAAATAGAAAAAAAAATAATAGTAGAGGGGCCGGGAGTTTGGCCTAGTGGTAGAGTGCTTGCCTAGCATGCACAAAGACCTGGGTTCGATTCCTTGGTACCACATGCATAGGAAAAAAAAGCTGGAAGTGGTGCTGAGGCTCAGGTGGTAGAGCTCTAGCCTTGAGAAAGTCCAAGGACAGGGCTCAGGCCCTGAGCTCAAGCCCAGGACTGGCAAAAAAGAATAAAATAAAATAAAAAATAAAATAAAAAAATAATAGGTGCCAGACCATCTTACTGTATTTTAGTGATCACTATGCATCTTTTCCTGAAATACAGTGTTACCTGTACCCTAATGCCAACTAAGGTACTTCTTTTTCCTCTTGCAGAGTCATTGTATACTTACCGAGGGCAGAAGCAAAAGAAAATCCTATTAACTGTGGAACAGACCCAAGGACAACATTACATGCTTGTGTTATGGGGTCCTGGAGCAGCCTGGTGCCCTCAACTTCAAAGGAAAAAAAGTAAATACTCTAAAAAGCCGTTAGTCTATTTATACTGCAGTAAATGATTAATGAGTCCAAGATGCAGAAAATCTGAACACTAGACAACTGTAAAACGTGATAATAAATATTCTGCATATTTCTCAGGTTATAATTTTATGCTTATAGCAATTTAAAAAGTATACTAAAGTCTTCTATAATTAGTAGTGGCAAAATAAAAGATTAAATTAATTTCCAGATACACTACCTTCTTTGTGAAAGTCTTACTTTGTTTAAATAATGTTATTTAGACATTTAATTATGGAGCAGCTCCTTCAGTTTTTCAGTTTTGTTTTATTTCTAGTTTCATTTTGTCTAAGAGCTCTGGTTTTAAGGTATAGGTTAGGGGGCTACCTAATCATAGGCATTAGTCCACAAATAACTGTCTGAGATTTTTTTTTCCCCAGTTGTTTTAAAAGCATGAGCTATTAGATATCATAGATGCTCTCTTTAATTTTGGCGTTTCTTATTATCATTATCATTATTATTATAAGTAGCTGTACATGGGATTACATTTCCTTAAGTCAGCTTATGAGTACAATGCTTCTTGGTCACTGTCACCCCTCCTTTGTTCTCACCCATTTCCCCCACCCTCATTCCTACCCTCAAATTACATAGTTCACTTTTTTTTTGTCAGTCCTGGGGCTTGAACTCAGGGTCTGGGCACTGTCCTTAGACACTTTTTGCTGAAGGCTAGCACTCTGCCACTTGAGCCACAGCGCCACTTCTGGCATTTCCTGTGCATGTGCTTCTGGGGAATCAAACCTGGGGCTTCATGTGTGCTAGGCAAGCACTCTACCATTAGGCCACACTCCCAACCACACTTTTTTTTTTTTTTTGATAGATTGTGGGGCTTGAACTTTGGGCCTGGGCACTGTCTCCTAGTTCTTCAGCTCAAGGCTATCACCCTACCCCTTGAGACACACACAGCATCACTTCTGGTTTTCTAGTGGTTAATTGGAGATAAGAGTCTCAGGGTTCTTTAGTGCCTGGCCTGGCTTTGAACCTCGATCCTCAGATCTCAGCTTCCTGAGTAGCTAGGATTACAGACTTTGAAGCCAACCGGACTATACTAGCTAGATCCTGTCTAAATAAACTTAAAAAGAAAGAAGAAAATAAAGCACACATGGATTAATGTTACGTTTTTCTTTAAAATATAAATCAAGATTTTGATACTGTGTGGATTTGTTTCTATAAATTATTGTCTTTCTTTTGCTGTTGTGAGATTCTTTTTTTTTTTTTTTTTTTGCCATCCTGGGCTTGAGCTCATGGCCTGAGCACTGTCCTTGGACTTTTTTCAAGGCTAGTGCTCTACCACTTGAACTACAGCACCACATCCAGTTTTTTCCTATGTTTGTGGTACTGAGGAATTGAACTTGGGTCTTCATGCATGCTAGGTAAGCACTCTACCACTAGGCCAAACTCCCGGCCTGTTGTGAGATTCTTTAGTAGTTAAACAGTCAAAAATGGTTTAATTAATGGTCTAAAAGTTATTTTTTTCATTAAGAAATAGTTTGGTCAAGTATATAACCCTCACACACACTTTTTCTTCTGTTACTGGGGCTTGAACCCTGGGTCTTACACACTCACTTGACTTTTTTGCTCAATGCTGGTGCTTTACCACTTGAGCCACCTTCACTTTATAGGTTTTTTGCTGTTAGCTGGAGATAAAGGTCTCATAGTCTTTCTTGCCTGCACTGGCTTGGAACTGCAATCTTCAAAACTCAGTCTTCTGATTAGCTAAGATTACAGGCTGGGAGCCACTGGTACCTGGCACCTTTTTTGTGTGTGTATGTGACTGGGTCTCACTCTGTCATCTAGACTGACCTGGAACCCACTATGTAGCCCAGGTTGGCCTACAATTCACAGTCTTTCTGCCCGTAGCCTCCTGAGTGCTAGGATTACAACTGTGCAGCATAACAGCCAACTCCACCCATTATTTTTTACCTGAAGGAGTTACTGTCTCTTTCCAAACTTCTGTCTCCTTCTTAGTATCTGTAGGTAGGATCTGTCACATTGCCTCTTAATCATTAATAGGGCTTGAGATTAGTCTGACTTTTGGCTTTTATGTTAAGGTCAATGACAAGTATTTGTTGAGTTGAGAAACTTGACAAACATGTGTTCATGTTTGAGCATGATTCCTTCCCAACATGTGTCCTCTGGGAACACGCTACTAGTGCATGCTGGGCAGATAGGTAGGTCAGAGGTGGAATGGAGCTGGGGCAAAGTTGATGATCCCATACCTACTCTGAATATCCTCTTAAAATAGTTATTTGATAATAGAAGAGAAATTATCATTATTCCTAGTACTTCTATGTACTTGTTACTACTCCTGGATTCCTTCGAATCCAGGAATTAAGATATAGTTGTTATTTGTGTAATTCTTTTGTTAATTTGGCTTGCATTTACTTATTTTTTATTGTAATTAATAGAAGGCTTACAGTTATATTTGCCAGATAGAGGGTGCATTGCTTCACACACATTGATTCCCTTTCTCATGTTTTTGTCCCCATCACCCTCCCCTCATCCTCTTCCCTCATCTTGTTTTCCTTCTTCCTTTTCCTATTTCAAATAAACATATATACAATATACCAGATAACAAGGTAAGATACTGTAACAATATGAGAATAACCAAGGAACAACAAAAGATGAGAAATAACATAACACATTAAGAACAACATTAAGTTTTAAAATCTATGTCACTTTCTCAAGGCAATTTTTAAAATAGAAAATAGCAATTTTGAAGTGGTTCTGCTTTCAGGAATTGTTAGCTTTCTGTTTATTCATTTAGTGTGTTCTCAGTGGATCTCTGTATTGACCTCTGTGTCAATCTGCAGCTACTGGTATATTTGCTCCCAGGGACAATGAACTCACACTGAAGTGATATAATCAGGAATGTCTCCCAAGCAGACTTGATTGAGTACTAGAGGAAATGGAATTGATTTTTTTGTGTGTGTGTAGGGGTGTAGGGGTGAGTAATAATAAATCTCTGGTTCACATTCCTTTGAAGCATGGCATTGCTGGTAGGAATTTGGCCTGCTTTTTTACACCAAGCCTTGGTTACAGTGTAGGTACTAATGAGGGTAAACTAGGGACATAAATTATATTTGCAAAGAGAATTTGCTAGGTCAGGCTCTAGTGGCTCATGCTCTGAAGTCTGGAGGTGTGGCTTAAATGGCACCAGTCTTGAGCAAAAAAAGCCAAGGGACAGCATTTTCTTTGAGTTGAAGTCCCACTGGTACTGGTGTGCTCACATGTGCACATGCGCGTACATAGACTTGGTAGCTATCCACAGCTAAACTTGGATACCAAGATATTTTTCTTTTCTTTTTTTTGTGGGTCATGGGGCTTGAACTTTGGGCCTGGGTGCAGTCTCTGAGCTCTTCAGGTCAAGGCTACCGCCCTACCCTTGAGCCACAGCCCATTTCGCATTTTCTAGTGGTTAATTGGAGAGAAAAATCTCACATTCTTTATTGCCTGGGCTGGCTTTGAACCTCGATCCTCAGATCTCAGCCTCCTGAGTAGCTAGGATGACAGGCGTGAGCCACTGGCAGCCCATTCCAAATTCATTAGTGATAAAAATTATCTTTAACTTGTTTAATTGGATCAATTTATTTAATCCAATCCTAGCCTACACTTTTTCCCTCTTTTTGATGACTTTCTGTTTTTATTTTTTTAAGATTACATCTGGGAATTTAAGAACCTTTTTGTTCAGCACAATTACATAGCAGATAACCTCGAACTGCATACAACGCCATGGTCAACCTGTGAATGCCTCTTTGATGATGACAGAAGGGCTGTTACATTCAGAGAAAAATTTCAAAAAAATGAGCATTCGTTTGTCAAGATGTTGCACTTGGAGACTCACCTAAAGGATAGATGTTCAGGTGAGATCTTTACATAAAGGGTAGCTAGGTTTAATACAAGCAAAGGAGCTCCCATTTGTGAGAAATATATAATTAAATGTAAAAGTAAACTATAGATCTTTGCATACAGGTGATCCACATGTTAGCTTTCTGCCTCCAAATCTATGAGATTAATCTATATGATTCAGAACCACTTAAAATGCTTTTCATGTAACTCATTGCTCGATAAAGCAGAAAGAAAAATGGCTTTAATTAGAGTCACTGTTGAGATAAACAGCTAGCTATCATGTAGACATGACTGAGATCTAAAAATGGATACTTTCTACTGTGGTTTAATGCTTGTCCACAAGGCTTCATGCATTGGAGGCTTGGTCTCTACTGTGGAGTTCGGAGGCGAATCTTTAAGAAGTAAAGTGGGAGAAGGGGTGAGTGGGAAAGTGAGTGAGGATAAATGTGGTCAAAGTACTTTACACACATGTATGAAATGGAACAATGAAAACTGTTGCAGTTATTTATGTAGAAAATGAAGAGGAATAGAGGGGGTGAGATTGATGGTATATATTGTATGCATATAGAAATACCACAATGAAACCCACTTTGTACAACTAATGTATGCTAATTAAAAAAAAACATTTAATAAAAAATAGTGGACCTGGGTGCTAGTGCCTCACACTAATCCTAAGGTACTCAGGAGGCTGAGATCTAAGAATCGTAGTTCAGAGCCAGCCTGGGTGGAAAAATCCGTGAACACTTATCTCTAATTAGCTATAAAAAAAAAAAAGTCAGAACTGGAGTTGTGGCTCAAGTGGTTGAGTGCTAGCCTTGAGTGAAAAAGCCAAGGCGCACACCCCCAGGCCCTCATACTGGCACCACTACTGACAGCATGTCAGGTGAACTTGTAGAAGGGATTGTGGGATCGTAGTGTCCCTGAGAGTTCCTGTTAAGAAATAGGAGTTCTCACATGCACCTCTGTAAGTCACTAGGAGACTCTCATCAGAATCAAGCCAGTACCAACACAATGCCCTTGAATCTTTAGAAATGTGAGTTAACTAAATCTATCTTCTCCAAAAGCTAGCTTGCATCACGTATTTCATTATGAACTTATCTGTGTATGTATGTATACATACATAAGTTAGTCCTCGGAGGCACTGGTATTCATATGTTCATACATTCTCCATTAATTAAATATAATTACAACAATTTGTTTTCAGTGGAGAAGAAAATGAATACATTTTGGTTTAAACTGTCACAGAGTTTGGATTGAAGAGGAAGTACAATAGTGAAAATAACAAGATGAATTTCTACAATCTAAGTAAGAAATAGATTTTAGTAGACTGCATTAGCTTCCTAATGCTATTACAGATTAAGTAATATTTGAAGCCCGTTTCAGGTTTTCTGAATTGGAAAATGATAGTGATAGTGATTTTGGAAGCTAATGGAAAGTTTTCCATTGGTCCTGATAGTAGATGCATAGTAGGAAGGGTTGAAGAAAACAGAATGTACAAACCTACATCTGCATGTTATTTTGGGTTTTGGTGGTACAAGGTTTCAAACTCGGGGCCTCTTACTAGACAGGTTCTCTATCTCTTTTTGGTGCTTTTTTGCACTGGTTATTTTTGCTCTGGCTTGTACCTGGACCACAATCTACTATTTCAGGTTTCCTGTTGTAGTAGAGATGACAGGTGCATGCCGCATACCCAGCTTCTTTAAAACCACATTCTTCCTGGATGGCCTGGAACGATGTCTTCCTGGTCTCCGCCTCCCCTATAGCCAAGATGACTGGTCTGAGCCACCACAACCAGCTATTGAGTTGAGAAGGGTTTTGGGAGCTCTTTGTCCTTGTCGGGCCTTATACTGTAAACTTCCTGATGCTAACTCCTCCCAAGTAACAAGTAAACCTGATTGAGGCCTTTACTCTCATGGATCTCATCTCTAACAATGTGTAGAGTTAAGAGGGATGAGATGGGACATCTTTATTTTCTGTGGCTGGATTTTTTTTTAAATAGGACATTTCCAACATATCCAAAGTATTGCTATACCACAGAGATAATATAAAAATTAATGAGAGTTTCCACTTTTCATTCTAAATCTTTACAATCCCCACATATATTTTGAACACAGTCACACCTCACTTTCACCAGCCCTAGTTCCTTTTTTTAATCAGCATATATTCACTATACAAAGAGGTTTTATTGTGGACTTTTATGTATTAGCCATACAAAGAGGCTTTTATCACAGTGTTTCCACACATACATGCAATGTACTTTGCTCAAATTCATTCCCTTTATTACTTATTCTCTCTCCATTTTAATATATTTTAACAGTTTTCATTATTCTGTGTTCACACCTACATATAGAGTACTTCAGTCCAACCCCCGCTCCCCAGAGGGGAGCTCCCTCTTATATACATGTCTTTTTCTGTTTTCTTTTCTTTCTTTCTTCCCTTCTTCCTTCCTTCCTTCCTTCCTTCCTTCCTTCCTTCCTTCCTTCCTTCCTTCCTTCCTTCCTTTCTTCCTTCCTTCCTTTCTTTTTTATTTGTTAGTCCTAGGCTTGAGCTCAGGGCCTGAGCACTGTCCTTGGACTTTCTCAAGCCTAGAGCTCTACCACTTGAGCCTCAGCACCACTTCCTGCTTTTTTTCTATGTATGTGGTACCCGGGTCCTTGTGCTTGCTAGGCAAGCACTCTACCACTAGACCAAACTCCTGGCCCGACATCTTTTTCTTTAAGATCCATTTCCACCTGTTAGAGAACAAAATGTAGCATGATCAAGATAGGAATAGATAAGGACTACCAGTTCTCCCAGTAACACCATTATTTTTTTCTTTCCATAAATCTTCCCTATTGCAATACATGACACCACTATTGGCTGTTCAGCAAGCGTCCAATCCATCAGTGTGGCTGGGATTTTTGAAACAGTCTTGCATTTTCCAGAGTCCAGTCCCCATTTTGTGGCCAGTAATGCCTTTCATTGCAAGATATTCTCTAGGGACCCTGGAGCCTAACTAACTTGCCACATGATTTAACTTCTTAACTAAATCTACCAATACAATTAGAAGAAGTGCTATACAATTGGAAGAACTGATAAAGCTATCTTTGGGTACAAAAAGACTACAGCAAATAGATGAACTTAAGAATGAAAGAGTTAACCATTGTAAGAAAATATAATAGGAGTTCAAAGTGTTTAATTCTTCCCCCTCCCTTTTTGTTTTTAATATATTAAAAAGCAACACAGTACAAATGTCGTTGTTGATAGTAAAAAGGACCCACATTTTCCAGAGTGAATTTTTATAAACAGTTCTTCAATGAAACAGAATCTTGGCACAAAAATGTTTTTGTTAACAAGATTAAAAATTTAAATCAGAAAATGTTAACTTTCTTTCCAGTCAATACCCCCCACCCCCCAAAAAAAGCAACTTATAGAAGCTGGATAATAAACTGTATCCTTACACCCTTTTCTGGCACTTTGAAGAGTTAAGATTTCTGAAGTCTGAGTAAAGCCCATAAAGGCTTCCATGAATCTTTTTTCCCAAAAAGAACATTTTTAGTTAAACATTTTACTTTTTTATCTGACTACACTTTAATATTATTGTTCTAAAAGAAGAGAATTTACATTAATGCTGTAATCTTTAATGTAAGAAAATGCACAAGGAGAGACATTTAACTTTCTGAGTGGCCAGTCTTACATGAAACATGATTTAATTTTTTTTTCTTTGCCAGTCCTGGGCCTTGAACTCAGGGCCTGGGCACTGTCCTTGGGCTTTCTCAAGGCTAGAGCTCTACCACTTCAGCTACAGCACCACTTCTGACTTTTTTCTATGTATGTGGTACGGAGGAATTGAACCCCAGTCTTCGTCCATGCCAGGCAAGCACACTACCACTAGGCTAAACTCCTGGCCCCATGATTTAATTTTTTTTAACTCCAAAATTTTGTTAGCACTGGTGGTTCATGCCTGTGATCCTAGCTACACAGAAGACTGAGATCTGAGGATCATGGTTCAAATCTAGCCTAAGCAGTAAAAATCTGACTTTTCTTTCCAATAAACTAACAAGCCAGAAGTGAAGCTATGGCTCAAGTGGTAGAGTGCTAGAGGTAGCTGCCTAGAGAAGGTCTCAAGATTAGACAACCCAGGACTGGGAATGTTGCCTAGTGGTAGAATGCTTGCCTAGCATGCACAAAGCCCTGGGTTTGATTCCTTGGTACCACATACACTGAAAAAGCTGGAAGAGGTGCTGTGACTCAAGTGGTAGAGCTCTAGCCTTGAGAAAGCTCAAGGACAGTACCCAGACTTTGAGTTCAAGCCCCAGGACTGGCAAAAAACAAACAAAACAAACAAATAAACAAAAAACCACTGTAGAGAACAGCTCTACAGGTTGCATATTTCTTATAGAAGTTTAAAAAACCCATAGCTGCAATTTCATACAAGACGAGTATTGAGGAATTGAACCCAAGACTTCATGCATGTTAGGTGAGCACTCCCAACCCTCTGTACAGTTTTACATAATTTTTAGACCAGCTTAGTCACAACAACCTAAAATGGCACTACATGATAATCTCGTTGTATCAATTTTTAGCATCAAGATAAGCACTATTTTCCATGTCTACTAATGTCTCTTCTGTTATTATAGTCCTAGTTCCAGCCATCAGGAATCCTGTCTTCATAGAAGTCATCTCTGATTTCTCTGTAATGGTAGTCAAGGCCCATGACCAATGTTGGCTATACCCTGTCTGCTAGGTAGGGATGGGAACTGGGTCTTTGCGCTATGATGACCACATATCTTGGTACCACTAGGAGCTTAAAGACTGGTTAAAAGTATGACCATGTGACTGATGAAAATCCAGACTGATCCACGTGCAAAGAACCACATTTCCCACCATTGTTCATCACTGCATGTCTCCGATGATTTTCTGGATCTCTGAATGATTTGCAGTGATGGAGTCATACTATACACAGTCCATTCATATCTGGTAGGAGATGTGGAAGCAGGATTTGCATTTATAACTTGATGCTGGGAATATGATAGACTGACATCCAGTGAGGCAGGTCTACTTCCTGATCTGAACTGAATTTTGATGGGCCTTCCCAAAAGTTTAATTCCATTAAGTAGAAGTAGTGGCATAAGAAACAGATGTTTCATGTTTGTATTTTAACTATTTTTGTATAGTGTAAACTGATACATGCACATTTGTACATTGTGCTTTTTTTTTGTTTTTTTGAGGGATCTATGCAGAGTGATCCAGTCTTTTTTTTTTTTTTTGCCAGTCCTGGGCTTGAGCTCAGGGCCTGAGCACTGTCTTTGGACTTTCTCAAGGCTAGAGCTCTACCACTTGAGCCTCAGCACCACTTCCGGCTTTTTTTTCTATGTATGTGGTACCGAGGAATCGAACCCGGGTCTTCGTGCATGCTAGGCAAGCACTTTAACCACTAGGCCAAACTCCCGGCCCCAGAGTGATCCAGTCTTTTTCCATCATTTGGTTGTGCTGACGACCTAGGAACATTGGTCATACCAAACATGAAATTTTAAAATGACCATTCTTGTAATTAACTTTTAAATGTTTATAGGAGCATGTGCTGTGGAGTAATCTGAAATTTGTCATATTTTTGTCATGAACTGTACTGCTCCTAATTATTGTAATGGAATAAAAATAGTTAAGGATGAAAAAAAAAAGAAACAGATGTTTCATGTTTGAAACTAACAAATGCACACTGCTTTAGTTAAAATCATATTTATTCCTGGCCCAGCCTGCTGGAACAGCTCAAAAAGGAATTCCTTGGTGACTTTAGTTTCAAGGCTCCCCACAAAAAGAGTGTTGAGTTATTGACTTGAAGCATCAAGTATCCATACTTCTAAGAAGAGTATGATGGTTAATCTTGGTCGTCAGCTTGGTAGGACTGAGAAGTTCAAGCACAGCTGTGGTGGTGGTGGTGGGGAAACCACCCCGAATAGATAATTGTCCAGTATTTGTTCAGTAGGTGAATATGTGAACCATTAGTTGGTGAGCATGCTTGAGGTTCCAGTGAGTCACACAAGAAACCTTTCTTGTCTTGTCTCATCTTATCCCATCTTCTTCTCTTCTCTTTTCATATTTATTTAGTACTGGTGCAAAGCTTGAACCCAGGGCCTGGGTATCCCAGTCATGGCTGGAACTCTACCACTTGAGCTATTTCTGGCTTTTTGCTGGTCATTGAAGACAAGAGTTGCACAGGCTAGTCTTCCCAAGCTGGCTTCGAACTAGATCTCAGCCTCCAGAGAAGCTAGTTTCATAGGCTTGAGCCACCAAATCCCTGCTATTTTTCTTTTATTTTTGAAATAGAACCTAAGTACATCTTCAGTCAGTTATAGGTTAGTCCAGACTTAATATGGAAGATATAGGTAAGTCTCTAGGAAGGGATAAAGACCAAAAGCAAGACTTCAATGTAGCCTTTACTAGAAGTGACTGGCAATCAACTAAATCTAGCCATGTTTGTAAGTTAAAGTTCTTATTTGGGTTCAATAAGTATTTCTTTTTATTTATCTTTCATAGGAGTAGTTCTGATTAAAGCCCGGATTGTAGAGCTGGTCTTTCTTATCCCAGCTGCTCAGAAGATCATCTTAAATGCTCACCGTTCTTTGGAGAACATTTTTTCCTCTCTTCCCAGTGTTATATTTACTGGCTGTGCAAAATGTGGATTGGAATTAGAAACAGATGAGAATAGGATCTATAGACAATGTCTTAGCTGCCTGCCCTTTGTTGGGAAGAAAACATACTATCGGTAAGACAACAAAGCCAGCCAAGTGGTGGAAATGTCTTTTATCCTAGGGCTGGAAATGACTGAAAAATTACACCTATCAATGCTTATTTTATATTAGAACTAATGAGAAGCCCAACAGGGAGCATGGCCTAGTGATAGAGTACTTGCCTACACAAAGACCTAGGTTCGATTCCTCAGTACTACATACATAGAAAAAGCCAGAAGTGGTGCTGTGGCTCAAGTGGTAGAGCGCTAGCCTTTCGGAAAGCCCAAGGACAGTGCTCAGGCCCTGAGGTCAAGCCCCCAAGACTGGAAAAAAAAAAAAAAACACAAAAAACAAAAAAAAAACTAATGAGAAGCTACTGTAAAAGCATAAATATTTCCTTATGTGACAAATAGCTATTTTGAGGGGTGCAAGGAAAATAGTGGATTGGACCCAGGACCTCAGGCCTGCGAGGTGACATTGTGACCCATACACAAATGGGAATTTTTGTATGTATTTATGCCATAGTGGGGCTCAGACACACAACCCAGGGCCTTGCACTCTTGCTTGGCTATTTTGTTCAAGGCTGGTTCTCTGCCATTAAGTTACATCTCCACTTTCAGCTTTTGGCTGATTAATTGGTGATAGAGTCTCATGGCCTTATTTTGGCCTGAGCTGGCTTAGCATTGTGGTCTTCAGCTCTCTGCCTCCTAAGTAGCTAGGATTATAGGCAGGAGCTGGGGATTTATTTTATTTTTTTATTTTTATTTTTGGTCAGTTGTGGAACTTGGACTCGGGCCTAGACACTGTACCTGAGCCCAGTGCCACTTCCAGTTTTCTAGTGGTTTAATTAGAGATAAGAGTCTTTAGTGCCCAGGCTGGCTTTGAACTGCTGTCCTCAGATCTAAGCCTCCTGAGTAGGAGTATTATAAGCATGAGCCACACCAGCAGGAATTCTTTTTTTTTTTTCAACATTTTTTTTATTGTAATTAGTAAAAGGGTTACATGATATTTGCCAGATAGAAGGTGCATTAATTCACATACATTGATACCTTTTCACATGTCTTGGTACCCGTTTCCCTCCCCCCCACACCCCCCACCCGTCTTGGTTTTCCCCCCTTCCCTAAAGAATAAATTGGAAGATTTTTTAAAAATCATCTTCACTTTCTTAGGAGAGAGTACTGGGCTTTGAACTCAGAGCTGCACATGATTTCACTGTTTTAGACAACTGTCAGAAAGATTTTTATTTACATTTTTAATCAAGATCTAAGTGTTTCATAAATAATGCATTTCCCCATCCTAATATATAAATAGAATTTAAATATTGACAGCATTGTATGATCTTACCTCTGCCTTGTTTGTCAAAGCTAGTAAATGTTTAACTTAATACCTTAGTTTTCCCATCTTTACTTTTGAAATTAAAGATAGCAAATGCATGTTGTATGGTAAAATGGCTAACTAGCTCAATAGAAAATCAATGTTCAAAGTCTTACACATCTTTTTTAAGCTTATGCATTTATAAAATAGGATACAGTATTTTATGCTCTTATTTCTATTCATTATCTAAAAACTAAATGTAGAGATAGTCACCATTTTTAATTTTCTTGAGTCTAGGTCTTGCTTTATAGCCTAGGCTGGTCTTATATTTATGATCCTCCTACCTCAGCTCCCAAGTGCTAGGATTATAGTTGTTAGCCACTTAAATTTAGCATTTTATCATGACATATTTCAAAAAATGTACAGATGTTTAGTCCGTATACTTCATTTCTATTTGCAAGTAAGTATGTTTCTTCTTTTTCTCCTTCTTCTTCTTCTTCTTCTTCTTCTTCTTCTTCTTCTTATTATTATTATTATTATTATTATTATTATTATTATTAAACTTGGGCTTGAACTCAGGGTGTGGGCACTGTCCCTGATCTTTTGTGCTCAAAGCTTGCACTCTACCACTTGAGACCCAGCTCAACTTACAGCTTTTTGGAAGTTAGTGGGAGATAAGAATGTCATAGACTTTCCTGCTTGTGCTGGCTTCAGACCATGATCCTTAGCTGTCAGTTTCCTGAGTATCTAAGATTACAGATGTGAGTGATAGGTGCCCAGTTTGTATGCTTATTATAAATAAATGGATGTATCTTGCTAGTACCTTATATGTTACTTTTGTAGGAAAGAAATTAAAATGACATCTGGTTTATAACAATTAAAATCAACTTATGTTAGTATTTAAAGCTGTCAATATATGCATAGGTGTGCGTTTTATACAGGAACTTTTTTTTGAAATATCTCTGCCTGTGTAGCTCAGGTAAGCCTTGAAATTGTGAACCAATTACCTCCCAAATGCAGGTAGGTTATTTTATCATCTCAAATGTTCATATTTAATATCATTATTTTTTTGCATTTTTTATTGTAATTAGTAAAAGGGTTACATGATATTTGCCAGATAGAAGGTGCATTAATTCACGTACATTGATACCCTTTCACATGTCTTGGTACCCATTTCCCTCCCCCCCACACCCCCTTAATATCATTATTTAGTATTCTTAGCATGGTTATCATTTGTAAAGTAATTATGGTAGATATTCAACACCATCTTTAATAATTACTTGTGTATATTCAGAATTACATTTTTGTATTCAGAATTACATTTTTGGAATATAGGAAATACATTGCATTTTGTTTTGCGTAGTAGTACACCAATGGTTCAGATTCCCTAGTCAGACTCCAGAGAGGCAGCGATATAGCAGGAGGTCTCTTAAGATGCTGTAGGCAAAGTATAGACTGGGGCTGGAGCATCTGTGATCCACGTGGTTAGCTGACAGGCTTAGATTCTGTCCACACGGGTATCTGCAGGCTGCCCGAATCTCCTCACAAAGAAGATTCCATTCTTCATTTCCCCAGTGCAAGCCAGCCAAAAGAGATTGCCAAGTGGAAGTGCTCCTTTTAGGACTTCTCTATCCTCAGAAGCCTGAAGGCATGCCCTCTGCTAAATTCTATACATTGGAAAAGAGATTTTGTTTTGTTTTGTTTTTATTGCAGAGCTGGAGCTTGAACTCAGTGCCTGGGAACTATCCATCAGTTTTCTTGCTCCAGGCTCATGCTCTCCCACTGGAGCAACACCTCACTTCTAGCATAGTGCTGGTTAATTGGAGTTAAGCATCTACTGACTTTACTGCCCAGACTGGCTTCGAACCATGATCTTCAGATCTCAGCCTCCTGAGTAACTACGATTATAGCCGTGAGCCACTGGCACCCAGCTCTGGAAAGCAGTTTAGTTATGGCAAAATGGACTAGAATATGACTAAGTACACACAAGACTTAAGAGGCCTTGTGTTTGGGAGAGAGACAGTAGTAGCTTGACTGCTGTGCCATAACTCAGTTTTTCAACCTCCCCCCTCTCCCCCAGTGTTTTTCTCCTGGGAACTTTCTGTGTTCTTTCTTGGCTGGAATTCACAAGTCTGGCTCTTTTGTCTTTTTAAGTGTGACTTCATCAGAAAAGCCTTCCTCAGCCACTCTCATATATCTCTGTGCAATTTGTAGTTTTTCAAGTCTTTGTTTATATGCTAGTACTGGGGTCCTGGGGCCCTGTGCCTTTTCTTCTTCCATTCATGTCTAGCATTCTCTCACCTGAACCACATCTCTATGCTTGGCTCTTTGGCTTTCCTGCCCTGGCTGACTTCGAACTGTGATCCTTAGCTTCAGCCTCCTAAGTAGCTAAGATTACAGGCATGAGTCATCCAATTCTCCATAGTCTTTTCCATAGAGTATTTTTTTACTGAGATATAACTCACATGCCATCAAATTAGCCCATCTAAAATGTACAATTCTGTGCATAGTCCACAGGATTGTGCCACCATTACTGTGAACAATTTTAGGACTTCTTTTTAATCACACACTTCCTCCAAAGTCCTAACTCCTCACCCCCTACCCCACAGTGCTTCCTAATCTACTTCTAGCCCTGAACATTTCATGAGAAATAGAAAAGCTAGTCAGAGTAAAGCCTAAGTATATGGTTTGTGGCAGTTTGTGGCTGGCCTCTCCTCTAGCATGTTTTCAAGTTTCCTTTACACTGCAGCATATATTAGCTGTTTCTTTCTTTTTGTTGCAAACTACCAGGTCAGGTGGATAATGATCACTAGTCATATTTTCTCTCTGTTATGCTATGTTTTTCTCTTGGTATATCTAATTCTAAATTCTGTTCTCAATTTGTTTTGGGCAGGCCAGCTTTAATGACTGTTGTGGATGGAAGGTACAGTGTTTGCATCCATGTAGGATCAAAGTTGATGGAGAAGATTCTTCTCAACATCTCTCCAGACTGCCTCCACAGACGAATAGGTAATGTATCAGCACCCTGCGGAAGCTTCTTTGTGAGATCATTAATTCAGCAGCATACACGACCTATTAGAACAAAAAGAATGCTGTGTTGTACATAAAACTTTTGGGGTCAATGTAAAAGCAGAGGTAATTCAGCTTGAGTGAAACGTAAGTTGAGTGGTGAGTGGTAAGTTGAGTGGTGAGACTCGCTCTCCTCCTCATTCAGTGAATAGAGGGAAGCACCTAAATTCTCTTTAAATTCATTTCTGTTCATGGGGCCGGGAGTTTGGCCTAGTGGTTAAAGTGCTTGCCTAGCATGCATGAAGACCCGGGTTTGATTCCTCGGTACCACATACATAGAAAAAAAAAAGCCAGAAGTGGTGCTGAGGCTCAAGTGGTAGAGCTCTAGCCTTGAGAAAGTCCAAGAACAGTGCTCAGGCCCTGAGCTTAAGCCCAGGACTGGCAAAAAAAAAAATTCATTTCTGTTCAGCAAAAACACAAGGACCCTTGTTCTGTAATAGTTTAAGAAGGGAATGTATAACACTATGCATGTGAAGATTGTCCACTGACTCAGCCTGGTACCAGGGACAGGATAAAGGAAAAATATCTGTCAGGTGATCAGTCTCCATTCCTGTCCTCATCAGATTCAAGGCTCTTTTCTGTAAAAGCTAAGACTGATTAGCATCCCCAATGCAAAAATCAGAAGTCTGGAATGTTCCAAAATCCCAAACTATTTCTGAGCGGCAGTGTGATGCCCCAAGTGGGACTTCCACCCCAACATTTTTGTGATAGATTATAGTCCCAATGCAGATTCGAGCTCACATCTGTAATCTTAGCTACTCAGGAGGCTGAGAACCAAGGACTGTGGTTTGAGGCCAACCTGAAAAGCCAGAAAAGTCTGTGAGACTCTTATCTCTAAACAGTAAAAAGCTGGAAGTAGAGATGTGGTTCAAAGTGGTAGAGCACTAGTGCCTAGGTTGTGAGTTCAAGCCCCAGTGCTGGCACAAAAATAAATAGAAAAGAAAGGAAGAGGGAGGGAAAGAGGGAGAGAGGGAAGGATGTGTGTAAGGTGTACATGAGGCATAAATAAACTTCATGCTTAGACCTAATACTTGTCCCCAAGATAAATCATTATGTCCCGTCCAAGACCCAAGCCACGTTTGCACAAGGCTTTTTGGATGAGAGCGGGGCACCTGACTGTGATGCTCCCGAGACAGCATGCCCTGAGCCTTTTCCAGGCTGTGCCCCCTCAGCTCAGTTCCTCACTATGTTCTCAGCCTGGTGGATACTTGAAACCAGAGGCTGAGAAAGCTAAATGAGGAACCAGGGAGAGCGTGAACCCCCTCAGAGTGGAGTGGTGGAGTGGGGTGCTGCCTGGTATGCAGAGGGCTCAGTGCATGCTGTGTTCCTCCTCAGTGCCTGCCGCTGACATCACGTTCGGGATGGTCGCCGCGGACCTTCTCCATGCCCTGCTGGCTGTCCGCGCCGATCCCTGCCTGCTGAAGATCCAGAGCCTCTTTGTGTCGGATGAGAACAGCTACCCACTGCAGCAGGACTTCTTCCTGCTGGACTTCCACCCTGACCCGTGGGAGGCCTGGAGCCTAGGCCGGCCTGAAGCCAGAGGAGGCCCGTGCCGGCCCCCAATGGAAGAAGCACTGAAATGATGTCTCTTTGGAAGTAAATGAGTCTCATGAATTCTCCGGGATTAAAATCATTTAAATAAATGAATTTGAAATATATTTATTAGGTGGGTGCTAGTTGCTCATGTCTGTAATCCTAGCTACTCAGGAAGCTGAGATCTGAGAATCTCGGTTCAAAGCCAGCCCAGGCAGGAAAGTCTGTGAGACTTTTTATCTCCAATTGATCACCAAAAAGCTGGAAGCAGACATATGGCTCAAGTGATTGTAAGCCTTGAGCAGAAAAGCTCTGGGAGAATATCCAGGCCCTGGGTCTAAGCCCCAGGATAAAGACACTTAAAAAAGCCATGAATAAATAATGTACATTTAAATAAATACAACAAATAAATGTATTTTATTAGCACAATAAAATTGTACTAAATGAATAAAAATCTGTGAAGTTTTTATTATTGTGTTTGCTTGTTGCCTAGCATGCATGAAGACACAGGTTAGATTTCTTGGTACCACATACATAGAAAAAGCTGGAAATGGTGCTGTGGCTCAAGTGGTAGAGCTCTAGCCTTGAGAAAACCCAAGGACAGTGCTCATGCCCTGAGCCCAATCCCAGGACTGCCCCACGCCAAAAAAAAAGGTTCATTTAGTTCATTGAAATTTTTTTCTAATTGAAGAGTTTAAAAGTTGGCTTCTCTAACAATGAACCTCAGTAGTTTTGTGGGTTTTTTTCAATAATAATGTGCAAAATGGCATGTGTAGGCATGTGTTTGTGCAGGCACACATTTTCCCCTAGCTTTCAACAAGTCCTCAGACGGATCTGTGACAGAAAAAAAAAGAAAGAACAAAGCTTAACTTGATGAATTTCTTCATGGGGAAGGAAAGAGAACTCTAGCAAGTTAGTCAGATGGATAGAAAGCAATTGTCCTGATCCTGTTTCCAGAGTCTAGAATTTAAACAAAAACAGCTCTGTGGATAATCCATCTATTGGGTGATGTGAAGCCAGCCTAGAAATGATGGCTTCCATCTGAGTTCTTTATTTTCTCAGTTGCGCATGTGTGTGTGTGTGTGTGTGTGTGTGTGTGTGTGTGTGTGTGTGTACATATATGCTAATTCTGGGGCTTGAACACAGAGCCTAGAGCTCTCCTTTAGCTTTTTCATTTAAAGTTGGTGCTTTACCATTTGAGTCACACCTCCTCTTCCATATTTTTCCTGTATTTGTCTATCTGGATTGGCTTCAAACCTCAGTTCTCACATCTTAGCTTCCTGAAGAGCTAGGATTACAGGCGTGAGCCACCAACCAATCCATGTTAGACTAACACCACTGAGAACAGACTCAGAATCATGTAAATTCTGCCCATCTAGTGGAAGCTCAACAAGATAAGCAGTCCAAGTTCCTGCCATACTTGGTTCATCCTGTATTGACCAAAGCATAATCCGTTGGAGCAAGTAGCTCCCCTGTCCGCTGGGAAATTCTTACTCTATTTCTACCAAGACAAAGCATACCCGCTTATATCAACATCTGCCTTTTGCAGAATATTGCAGCGTTTCAGGAATCTTATTCTGTGAACTATTTCTTCCTGTCCTAAGGAATCTCACTCTCAGAAGTTACAGTCTATTTCACTGGGGTTGAGGGAGTCAGACTCCTATGTTCTGAATGACCTGCCCCTACTTTTACGCAGTTGCCCAATTTCCAATGTGGAGGGAATTAGGGGGTGGAGCTTCTGGGACTTCTCATGAACGGGACATCTCATTGAAGGATACAGCAAGAAGGTGCCATTTGGAAGCTCTCATTGGACTTCCATTGCTCTACAGCTATCAGCAATACATTTCTAGTACTGTAAACTTGAGGTACCAGCAGATTTGAGAGACCCCTGGCCTCTGCCTGGTTCTTCCACTTCTAGTCAACTTGGTATCATGTTCCTTCCTTTTCTTTCCCTCCTCCTCTCTCTTCCCCTTCTAAATTTCCTTACCTATCTCCATGAGAAGAAGATGACTATTGGAGAAGTTAAAATTTTCTTCTTTGTAGGAAGGGATTCTCTTTTTTACTAGCATCTACATAGGAAAGTACCTGGAGGTTTTGCTTGAATCTGCTTAGATTATCTGTCCTTCTTATAATATGACCAGGGGCAGGAGAAATCTTAAAGGTTGAAAGGGGTTCCCTTTGTTAGATGGAAGGAGATGGTAGACATAGAAGATGGAGAAAAATGTCATAGAAAAATATTTGCCTGTGTCTTTAAATATGCAAGATAGCTAAGTGTTGGTGGTTCAGATCTGTAATTCTAGCTGCTCAGGAGGCTGAGATCTGAGGATCGCATTTGAATTCAGCTCAGGTGGATGATTTGTGAGACTCTTACCTCCAGTTAACTTGTGTTCTGGACTTAGGGTTTGAGGGTTTCATATTCTTGTTTGCCCTTTTCACTCAAGACTAGTGCCCTACCACTTGAGCCATGTCTCTATTTCTAGCTCTTTGCTGCTTCATTGGAAGTAAGTTTCATGGACTTTGCCACCCAGGCTTTCTTCAAACTGCAATCCTCAGATCTCAGCATCCTGAACAGCTAAGATTATAGGCCTTAGAAACCAGTATCAGGCAGTCTTAAATAATCCATTTGTACCTGGTAAGTTCCCAGAAAGCTAGGAATCAACAGTGGAAACAAAAGGATCATCTTGCCTGGTAGTTTAAAGCTGACTTTTGTCTATATATCAGTTGGAGAGTGAGATAGGCCAGGGAGTCAAGATTTGCCAATCAATTCTCATTCTATCTCTAGAGATATTGAACTTGGTTTGTTATTAACTCCACCCACTTAAGGCATATATTTACTAAGGGTGACCTTTCTGCTTCCACATTGTACTTCATCATGTTTTGAAAACCACTACTGGCTTGAGAGTTTTGTGGAAAGATCTTGAAGGCTGTACAAGTGGATTTATCATATCTCAGGACAGGAAGCTCAGATACCATGTGGAGTTTAGACATTATGCACAGGGCCTAGACATAAAGTCTTTGACTTTATTCACTCAAAGCTGGCGCTCTACTGCTTGATTCACAGCTCTGCTTCTGGCTTTTTGGTGGTCAATTGGAAATGAGAATCTTATAGCCTTTTCCACTGGCTTGGAACTGCAACCCTCAGAGCTCAGCCTCCTGAGTAGCTAGGATTACAGCTGTGAGCACCAGTGCCCAGCAAGCATGAGCAAATTAACTGTGCCAATCGAATCCTCTGAGTGAACCAGCCATCTGCCACTGGAAAGTCTTGAAATACATTTTTGCTAAGATTTCGTGATCTTTGCAAAGTCCAGGATCAGTTAAGAAATGGCACTGGATAGGGCCGGGAGTTTGGCCTAGTGGTTAAAGTGCTTGCCTAGCATGCACGGACACCCGGGTTCGATTCCTTGGTACCACATATATAGAAAAAAAGCCGGAAGTGGTGCTGAGGCTCAAGTGGTAAAGCTCTAGCCTTGAGAAAGTCCAAGGACAGTGCTCAGGCCCTGAGCTCAAGCCCAGGACTGGCAAAAAAAAAAAAAAAAAAAAAAAAAAGAAATGGCACTGGATGGATGCCGAGGGAAGGGATCCTCAACACTTAATTTAGTTTTTTATTTTAATTTTTATCATGTCAACTTATTTTTGCAATGCTAACGACTGAAACTAGAGCCTTGTGCACACTAGGCAAGCATTCTACCAACTAAGCCACACGCCATCCATCTATAGAATACTGTTGGCTTCTTTTGTTCAGCGCAGTATTATTATATAGCCTATGCTGACCTAGAATTTGTGATCCTCCTTCTTTAGCTTCCCTAGTGCTTTCTGGGATTTCAGATATAGCCAAGACAAAACAGTCAGCTACAACATTGTCATTTGAAAATGAAAATGTCCTCAGCCTCTCATTAAAAAAACAACAACAATTTGCAGAACAAAAGTAGAATACTACAGTGAAAATTGACCCTTTATACCTATGCTCACTGGATGTGACCAGTTTGGGCCATCTGCTCTTTCTCTAGTGACCTCCTCTCCAAGTCACAGCCTAAGTGTTCAGCCCCTCTGAAGATACGGTCATTCGTCTGTAGTCTACCACACCTCAACCAGCTCCATTATTGTAAACACTGCAGTGTGCCATATTGTCTGGTGCATTTCTACTTCCCTCTGTGTGCTGGTTAACCCAGAACTACAGGAAGTAGCTCTGGCCCCACACCTCCACATGATTACAGGGCCAAAGCCCACCTCCCTCCAGGACTGTGCTACTCTGAGGAGGAGCTACCATCACTTGTTTCCTGCCGTTCTAATGTAGAATCTTTCCTGAACTATTAGACTATAATGGCTGGATGCTGGCTCACACCTGTGATCCCAGCTATGCAGGAGGCTGAGATCTGAGAATCCCATTTTCAAGTCAGCCCCAGGCAGGAAACTCCGAGAATGTCATATCTCCAACAAACAAGTACAAAGCTGGAAGTCGGGTGTACATCAAGTGGCAGAGGACCAGCCTTGAGCAGCGAAGGAGAGTACTGACACAGACAAATGAGAGCAAAAGGCTCTGAGTTCAAACACCAGTACCAGCACACACACAGACAAAAGGCTAAACACAATGTAAAACACACACACACACACACACACACACACACACACACACACACACACACTATAAGCCTTTAGCTTGGCACAGTGGCTCATACCTGTAATCCTAGCTACTCAGGGGGCTGAGATCTGAGGATCACGGTTCAAAGCCAGCCCAGGCACTAAAGTTCATGACACTCTTATCTCCAGTTAACCACCAGAAAACTGGAAGTGGTGCAGAATCACAAGTACACACCACCTCATCCAGTTTGAAAAGCTTTGGGGGACAGAAAAAGGGAATTTACACACAGCAAAGAGAAATGAGGAGCAGAGAAAGGTGGCTGGTTCCAGCTTGGCATGGGTCTTGCTTGGGCAGCGTGGGGCTGACTGAGGGTTATCTGCTGTGAACGATCTGGGCTAAGCAGGTGGCAGGGGTTCCAAGGCCAAATTGCAAAAATAGATCGTCAGTTTGCTTAGTTGTGAAAGTTACTTAGCAATTCTTCTTTGTTGTTGCTGTTTGGTGTGTGTGTGTGTGTGTGTGTGTGTGTGTGTGTGTTACTTCCTGCCTCAGTTTGCTAAGTGCTGGGATTACAGGCTTGTACCACCATGCCTAGCTTTAGATTCTAGTTATTCCTATAAGGAAGCAAGTATTTAATTAGAGTAGTCAAAAATTTGTAACTTTCTTTTTTTGTTTGTAGCTACACAGGAAGTTGAACTCAAGGCTTCATGCTCTTGCCTTTTATTTTTTCCCTCCCTAAGGCTGAAGCTCTACCACTTCAACCACACCTCCACTTCCAGCTTATTGGAGATGAGTCTTACAGACTTTTCAGTCCAGACTGGCTTTGAACCACAATCCTCAGATCTTAGCCTCCACAGTGGCTAAGATTGCAAGAGTGAGCCACCAGTGCCCAGCAGAGACCATGTTTATTCTGAAGGAGCTAACAATTATAGTAAACCTTTTCCTCATGCAATGTAGAAAGATGTCTGAAAACAGAAATAACAAGTAACTTTTCTCTATACCAACAATGAACAAGATGAGAATGAAATCAGGAAAACAATTCTATTACAATACCTTCAAAAACCAACAAGAAAACAAGAAAAAGACAAGTTAGGAACAAACAACTAAAGAGGTGAAAAACCTTTACAATGAAAGCTATCAAACCCTAAAAAATTATATTGCAGGGCTGAGAGCGTGGCCTAGTGGTAGAGTGCTTGTCTAGCATACATTAAGCCCTGGGTTTGATTCTGGAAGTGATGCTGTGGCTCAAGTGCTAGCCTTGAGAAAGCCCAAGGTCAGTGCCCAGGCCCTGAGTTCAAATCCCAAGACTGACAAAAATATAAAAATATAAAAGAAAAACAACATATATTTAATATTGAAGAAGACACCAGAAGAAAATATATATGTAATATAATATATATATATACAAACATTGAACAAGACACCAGAAGATGGAAAGAACATTCATGTTCATAAATTGATAGCATTACTATTTATTAATTGCAAATTAATATAGAATAGTTTTATGAACACAATGTAGAGACCCGGTGCTTTTTCCTATCGGAACCTCAGTGTCACTTTTTCACAGATATACAAAAATCAAACCGAAAGATCATATAGAAACAGAAAAGGCTCCAAATAGGAAAATTACTTTTCCTAGGCAAGAAGAGCAAGAAGAGTGGCCTCACAATCTCAGACTTCAAAATACACTGAAGAGCCCTGGTGACAAAACCCACACGGCACTTGCACATGCCCGATGCTGAACAGGAGAGGGCGCCAGAGGCACTGCGGATTGCCGCGCGACGTCGGAGCAGGAGGCCACGCCCAGCGAACAGTCCTTGCCCCCATCTAGAGGGACCTGTCAATCACGTCCCTATTTTTCCTAGCTCTGGACACTTTTCCTCTCTGCCGCGCCCCCTCTGCTCACCAAGTTTGTCCATCAGCAAACGGATGCAAGCAGATAATCAGAAATAAAAGGGCCAACAGACAGGCTGTTCATTTGCCCTAGGTTTTATTTCATCATTGGAAATTTACATCACAGAAATATGGAAGGAAATGTGACTGGTAAAGGAAAAAGGGAGGGAGACAGGAAGGAAATGCTGGGTATGCACACACACAGAAGACTTCATTCAATAGATACCACAGGATCTTTGACAGACCCCTCTCCAGGAATGCAGACTGTGAACCAATGGCAGATGATGCAGAAAAGAAAGGCAATATGTAAAAATAATTAAATTTTTCATCATCTGGAATCAGTCTCAAGTTCCAGCTTCACTGCTTTTGTATGAGTGTGTGTGTGTGTGTGTGTGTGTGTGTGTGTGTGTGGTGCATGAACTTGGGCTTGATACCTTGGCTTTCTCTCCCAAGATTGGTGTTCTATCACCTAAGCCACAGGTCCACCTCTAGTTTTCTAATGGTTAAGTGGAGATAAGTCTCAGAGACTTTCCTGCTTGGCTGGCTTAGAACCTTGATCCTTAGATCTCAGCTTCTTGAGTAGCTAGGATTACAGGTGTGAGCCACCAGCATTCAGCTAAATCCTCTTAAAATAAAGCTGAGAATGGAGAGGAGGAGAGCAATTAAGGCAAATAATCCCATACTAAATAGTAGGGGAAAATACAATCTGTCTTTAAATGGCATACTAACTTCAGTAAAGAAATATAGTCAGCGAGTTTGGCGTAGTGGTAAGAGTACTTGCCTTGCATGCACTAAGACCCAGGTTTGATTCCTTAGTACCACATACATAGAAAAAATACACAATGAAAGAATCAGGCTTATGAATCTAATCAGTACTTTTTTTTGCGGGGGGGGGGGGGTGGGGGCAGTTGTTGGGCTTGAACTCAGGGCCTGGGCCCTGTCCCTGAGCTCTTCAGCTTATGGCTAGTGCTCTACCATTTTTAGCGCCACTTCTGGTTTTCTGGTGCGTAATTGGAGATAACAGTTTCACAGACTTTCTTCCTCGGCTGGCTTTGAACCATGATCCTCAGATCTCAACCTCCTGAGTAGCTAGGATTGCAGTGTGAGCCACTGGTGCCTGGTAAATTACTTTTGTTCTACGTACTTATTCAAATCTGCTTAGCAAGTACAAAATATAGAGCAAGGCCAATGACTTTTTATTTGTTTGTTCAATGACTTTTTCAGATTACTGTTATGTAACAAAATCTCCTCTTGTAACTTCTGGTTTCAAAAGCAGGCTCTTCAGTTCTTAGGCTACAGTTAAAAACAGACTGTTGGGTCTTTTCTTTTTCATTCCTTTCTATCATTCCTTCTTTCTTTCCTTCCTTTTCTAGCAGATTTGTGGTCAGGATCATTGCAGGACCACATTCTAGAAAAAGCAACCCACAGGTGACAACCCAGCCTCAAGTGAGTTCAGAATCTGGTTAGAAAAGATGCCCTCAGAGGCTGGGAGTTTGGCCTAGTAGTAGAGTGCTTGCCTAGAATGCACAAAGATCAATTCCTCTCTACCACATACATAGAAAAAGCTGCAAGTGGTGCAGTGGCTCAAGTGGTGGAGCTTTAGCCTTGAGAAAGCCCTGAGTTCAAGCCCCAGGACTGGCAAAACAAAATGGCCTCTCCATGCTCTGTCTACCAAAGGAAGAAATTATCAAAGATAAGTTAGCTGGAGCCAATGTAATGTTTTATGGCCAGAATTCATTGATGGAGTATACTAGAAAACATGATTAAGGATGGAACGCACACACAATAAAATGGATCCATAAATGACTCGGAGAGTGATATTATCAGATTCTTGACTGACTAAGAAAAATAGAGTTTCATTCAATCTCTGGACCCTATGGGAAAGCATTAAATGGAATTTAGAACTAGAAAAAATAGTAAGTTGAATAAAGAACTTAGCATCTACCATAACCACAGTTTTACCCAGCAAAGGGCATTTTCCCTATATGCCAATACTGCAGCTTTTGAACACTGGGCCTTTTGCTTGGCTCCCCCCCACCTTTTTTCCCCATATATATTTTTTATTGTAATTAATAGAAGGGTTACATTATATTCACCAGGTAGAAGGTGCATTACTTCACATACATTGATACCCTTTCTCATGTCTTGGTCCCCATTTCCCCCCCCCACCCCCACCCCTCATCTTGTTTTCCCCCTTCCCTATCCAATTTCAAATAACCAAATACACATATATCCAATATATCAGATAACAAGGTGAAATATTTAACAATATGAGATAACCAAGGGACAGCAAAAGAGATGAGAGATAACATAGTACATTAAGGCCAACACTCACTCATTATAAGGCTTTTGTTTCTATATCCTGGAGGTCCTTTCACTTAGTGCCATACTATATGACCTTATGTATCTAGGTTTTGTTCTATTTAAATCTCTGTTAGGAGAGTCCAAGGTTTCTACTGATTATGACAAATGAGGGAAACCATTGAGCCTATGTTCTTTTGAGTCTGGCTTACTTCACCAAATATGATTTTTTTCTAAGTCTTTCCATTTCCTTACAAATCCCCCCCCCACCGTTTTTTTATGCTGTCCCTGGGGCTTGAACTCAGAGCTCAGGCTCTTTCTCTAAATTTTTTCTGCTCACTGCTGGCACTCTACCACTTGAGCCATAGCTCTACTTCTGGCTTTTGGGTGGTTCAAGTTGAGTTGGACACACTTTTCTGCCCAGGTTGGCTTTGAGTTTTGATCTCCAGATCTCAACCTCCTGAGTAGTCAGAACTGCAGGCATGAGCCACCAGTGCCCAGAAAGGGAAGATTTCTTTTTGCTGGGGTTGTGTGTGGACACGATTTCAGCGGTCCAAGTTGCTCACACTGAGGCATAGAAACACACGTGTAGTTTTTGCTCTGTGTCTATAGCACCACGCTATAGCTGTTCCTTTGTCCTTGAGCAGGACTGGCAGTCTCCTGCCATTTGGATTTTTCTCAGATGAGTCAGATTCACTGGTCCACCCACTTTTCCAACCGTACACTTACAACCTCTCCAAGTGATCCAAGAAAGGCCACTGTGAATCATGAGCCTCAGAAGTGAAGGCGTGGCTCATGCCATGGAGTGTCAGCTTCCAGTGGAAGAAGCCAACTGAGAGTGTGAGGCTGTGAGTCCAAGTCCCAGTAATTGACCACACACACACACACACACACACACACACACACACACACACAGAGTCTGGCATTGGAGGCTTGGCTCAGTTGGTAGTGCTAGCCAATGAGCAAAAGCATCAGGTGTTTCCTGGTATTGGATCAAAGAAAGAAAGAGAGAGAGAAAGAGAGAGAGAGAGAGAGAGAGAGAGAGAGAGAGAGAGAGAGAGAGAGAGAGAGAGAGAGAGAGAGAGAGAGAAGAAAAAGAGAGAAAGAGAGGAAAACACATTTAGTAATGGGCGGGGTGTTTAGCACTGATTGATTCCTGATCCGATGGAAAGAATACTACTTTAGTAATGTGGTTGATAGACAGGTCTAATTCTGTGTGTGCTATGAAGCTGTTAGAACAGTGTGTCTTAGGAGTGGGAGTTTGGCCTAGTGGTTAAAGTGCTTGCCTAGCATGCATGAAGACCCAGGTTCGATTCCTCAGTACCACATACATAGAAAAAGCTGGAATGGTGCTGTGGCTCAAGTGGTAGAGCTCTAGCCTTGAGGAAAGCCCAAAGACAGTGCTCAGGCCTTGAGTTCAAGTCCCAGGACTGCCTCCCCACAAAAAAGATATAGAACAGCATGTCTTATTTGGAAATGTGCAAGTGAAATACAGTAGCAAAAACACTTGCAAGCTAGTCTGTCGGGCAATGCCAGGCAAAACCCAAAGTCTATGCATTAAGGGATCAAAAGTGAAATCAGAGGCACAAACTCAGCTGCTTTGCTATGTAAGGAAAGAGACACACGGGTTCAAAGTTCTGCTTTAGTTATCCAGTAACAATGGTAAATTCTGCGGGACTAAGGGGCCCCTAGAGAGCCTGCTCTGTGACAGTAACGGTGACAAGCACAAAATTTGGGGAGCTTATGGCAGTGACTGTGAGAATTACCAGCTTATTTTTTCTTTTCTTTTCTTTTGTACCAGGGCCTCAAGCTCTTGCTGCCTTCATTTGCTCAAGACTGATACTCTACCACTTAAGCCATACCTCCAGTTCTGGCTTTTTAATGATTAGTTGCAAATAAGAGTCCCATGGATTTTTCTGCACAGGCTAGTTTTGGACAATGATTCCCAGCCTTCTGAATAGGCAGGATTACAGGTGTGGGGACTAGCTGCCCTCAGAATGACCTTGACACTTACCAGGCACAAAACCCATGCAGGGACTGTCAGGTGTAAGAGAAAAGCTCTCAGGCCCAAGGACTACGCCATGGCCTCATTCCTTCACCATTTTCTACCCAAACTGAGATCCCAAGAAGCTCCATGCCACTGGCCAAAGCCAACACATCAACCAGCAGTGGATGACATATGAGAGAGGGGAATTTGGCCCTCTGGGGTGGTGAGTCGTGTGCAAGACTTGACAGGAAACCAGGGCTTGGAAAGCAACACTGCCAGCTTTCCAAGATGCGGGACCCAAGGTCACCTTGACCTTCCATTCAGGCAGGTGTTTGAAACGCCCGAGATCCCATTTCAAATCATGACTGCGATGAGCAGAATCGAGATGTGAGTTCCAGTGTAGTCAGCCCACAGGTAAAGGGGGGTGAGTGTGTGAGGAGGGGTCCTGGCCACAGCTGAGGACAGAGCAGGCTCCTTCGTCCCCTCTTCTCCCCTGTACAGCAGCACTCTTGTAGCCAGACCTCATGTTCGCCCCACAGTTCCGCGGGATGTTGGAGGAGACATCCATGTCCCTGGCTTCCTGCTGCATGCAATTGTAATGGAGCAGTGTGGTCCAGGAGCCACCTCATAGCTCACAGGGGCTGCAGAGAGCATGCCAGCGCTTCACTAATTCCTTAGGTTTGTTGAGCATCTCATTCCAGTGTTCCAGCTCTCTGCCTCTGGAGTACATGTAGGGGCCCAGCACCACTCGACCCAGTGGGAGGCTCTCTTCTGTGTAGTGAGGAAAAGGAAGGAGGGAAGGGGGGAAGGAAGGAAGGAAGGAAGGGATAAAGGAGGGAGGGAGGGAGAGAGAGCACTCTGTTAATCTTGAGCATCCCAACGTATCTGATTTCTTGCTTTTGACTCTGTTTCACTTCCCTGGAAGGAAGTATCAAGTCTCCTTTCTATGCACCTCGAGATCTTCAAAGGGTCCTAAGTTTGCTTTAAAGGGCTGTGTGAGTGTGTGTGCGTACATGCATGCACATGTGTGCTAGGACTGCAGCTTGAACTCAGGGCCTTGTTCTCTTGCTTGACTCTTTTTACTCAAAAATGGCCCTCGACACCTTGCGCCACAGCTGTACTTTTGGTGCCGTGTGTGTGCGCGCGCACGTGTGTGTTTGTGTGTGTGTGTGACTTCATTGGAACTAAGAGTCTGACAACAGGTTTCTGGCTGTTCCCTGTGATCCTCAGATCTTAGCCTCTTGGTAACTAGCATGACAGGCATGAGCTGTAGCACCAGGCAGAAGCTGCTTCTTGTCCCTAGGGAACTCCAACACATCTTTAGGGTGTGCTATTCCCACTGCAGGCCAAGGGGACAGCGGAGGAAAAGAGCCTCTCCAGAGAGATGTCTCTCATGGGCTGCCTTCTGAATTTAGGAGAACAAGCCACAGGGCTGCTTCTGCCTTACTGTCATGCGCACTGGGTCTCTCCCGACACCCTCTCTTTTGCCAGTCCTGGGCCTTGAACTCAGAGCCTGGGCACTGTCCCTGAGCTTCTTTTGCTCAAGGCTAGCGCTCTACCACTTGAGCCACACCACCATTTCTGGCTTTTTCTGCGTATGTGGTACCGAGGAATTGAACCCAGGACTTCCTGTACGCTAGGCAAGCACTTTACCACGAAGCCACCTTCCCAGCCCCTGGGCCCAGCTCCTTACTGTCCCCTTTGGCGCCCTGCAGCACCGTCAGACTGAGGCTGGCTGTGTCCAGCTGAGCAGCGTCAGCCTTGAAGCTGAAGGTCTCATTGTACACGGGATTGATGGAGCCCAGCACAGTCGAAGTCTTCTTGCACTTGACAAATTTGTTGTGGTTCATCAGAGACAGTTTGACAAACACACCTAAGGGGTAGCCATACACCAGTGGGAGGGGAGAGGAAGGCAGGGGCCTGACCTCCACCCATGGGGGCTCTGGCTAAGGAGACCACATGCACAACCTCCATGCCAAGGCCCCACCACACTCTCAGCCACAGAGCGGGTGACCAGAGGAAACAAGGTTGATTAGTCGATGGCCTTTCACCAAGGAAACACTGGGTTTCCTTTCTCTGCCTCAGAAGGCGCCAGGATTAAGCTGGTCCTTGTTTACTGAAGCTGGCTGTCTCTTTTGGGAAGGCCACCACCTGCTGGGTCCTCAAGTCCCCAGGGGTCTCTGGAACAGCTGTTTGTTCAGAGGGCTGGGGGTTGGACTCAGTTGGCTTTGGATCCACCATGGATCCTGCTTTTGACACCCCAGATGCAAACTCCACCAGGCAGCAGCAGGTATCTCCATCTTGTTGGGGGTACCCAAAATGGTCTGCTTAAGAGGGTCAGCCAGGTTCATGTCTCTGTTTCTATTTCTGTTTCTCTCTCTCTCTTGTCTCTGTTTCTCTCTCTCTTTTGGTACCAGTCCGGGCTTGAACTCAGCACCTGGGTACTGTCCCTTAGATCTGTTACTCAAGGTTGGCACTTTGGCACTTGAATTACAGCTCCACTTCTGTTTTTTTGTTTTGTTTAGTTTTTCCTGATTAACTGGAGATAGGAGTCTTACAGATGTTCATGCCTGAGCTGGCTTTGAACCCACGATCCTCAAGATCTCAGCCCCTTGAGTAGCTAGGATTATAAGCATGTGTCGCCAGTACCCAGCAGAGTTGTGGTTCTTGACTCCAGTGCTCTGGGAGGCAGAGAGAAGAAAACCAATCCACGGGCAGGGGGTTCCTCCTGGGGCAGAAAGGTGCCCCGCTGAGGGATAGGTAGAGGTATAGGACAGTTCCAGGAGACTCTGCCCTGAGGAAGGGGTGGTCTCAGGGCAGGGCAGGGTAGGCCAGAATGGCTGCAGCGTGGGTTCACCATAGAAAAAGGCTTCTCCTACCAGATCTGTTGGGCATAGGAGATCATGAGTAGCTGATGATGGGTGCATGCTGGTATAAAGTGTGGTGAGCTGGGAACCAGTGGCTCACACCTGTAATCCTAGCTTCTCAGGAGGCTGAGATCTGATGATCGCAATTCAAAGCCCCCCTGGGCAGGAAAGTTCTTAAGACTCTTATCTTCAATTAACCCTCCTCAAACAAAAAGAAAAGCAAAACACGGTGGAGCTATGGCTCAAGTGGTAGAGTGCTAGCCTTAAGCACAAAATTCAGGGACAGCACCCAGGCCCTGAGTTCAAGTCCCATGACTGACATAGAGAAGTGGGGTGGGGAGGGAGAGGGAGTGAGAGAAAATAAAAAGAAAGTGGGATGGTGCTGGTCAGATCCCAGCCCCAGGGCCCATGCTCAGAGGGTAGGAGATTCCCTAAGAGGGGGATGGAGAAGTGGGGGGACTCACTGACAGCACCCCGGTGCTCCTGGAGCTGGAGGCCCTTAGCACGCAGCACAACCACGGTCAGGCGGCTCAGGTAGTCATTGTAGCCCAGACAGAACTGGAGGTCGCCGAACTCCGAGGGAGGCTGCAGAGGCCAAGATGGAAGCCCCTGATCAGAACCCCATAGTGCCTCCTTCTCCCTCCCAGTGGTCAGATACCGCACTGGTGACCTGCCAGCCCAGTCTCCTTTAGCCCCTACCCTTTACAGGTGGGGAAACTGAGGTGTGGACAGGTGAAAGGTCTTATGCAGTTTAGGCTGGGCACTGTGGATACAAAAAGCTGAACTCCGAAATGATCCGACAGCCAAAAGGCTGAGTAAGCATAAAGTTACACAATGAACACTGTTGTTTCGAATGCAAAATCATGTTGAAAAGTGTACAAAATTATCTTTAGGTGAGCCAGGAGTTAGTAGCCCACACCTAAAATGCTACTCAGGAGTCTGAGATCTGAAGATTGAGGTTCAAAACCAGCCTAAGCATACAAATCCAAGAGACTCCATCTCCAATTAAATAGCAAAAGGCCAGGAGTGAAAGTTTGGCTCAGAGAGAGAAGAGCCAGCCATGTGGGGAAAAGTCAAATGAGAGCATAGGGCTCTGAGTTCAAGCCTCAGTATGGCACTCCACACCCTCTCCCCACCCTCAAAAACCCCAAACTTACCTTCAGGATACATACATATATATATATATATATATATATGTTGCATTTAAAATGTAAACGAATTTTGTTAGACTCGGGACCTCTCCCTAAGATGTCTCATTATGTCTTTAAAATCTGAAACAGAACCATTTGCCAGGCCAGGTGCAGAGGCTCAGGTCTGCTACCCTAACTACTCAAGAGGCTGAGATCTGAGGATAACGGTTCAAAGTCAGCCTGGGCAGGAAAGTCTATGAGATCTTATCTCCAATTATTCAGTAAAAAGCCCGAAGTAGAGTTGTAGCTCAAGTGGTAAAGCACTAGCCTTGAGCAAAAGCAGCTCAGGTACAGCGTCCAGGTCCTGAGTTCAAGCCCCAGGATTCGTAAGCCCCTAAATACATATATAATATGATGTATAATATAACATACTATACATATTATTACATTATGCATTATATACTACACATTATATATATATATATATATATATATATCCATGATCTATTTATCACTTGAGTAGGAATGCAACTGGGGGGGGTGCCCTTCCTGCTCAGGAGCAGGTCCCTGTCCCTTCACCCCATGTAGCTCAGTACCACCCCAACTCACTCCCATAGCTGAGGACTGATGCTACCACAAGTGGCAGGTGGATCCTGTCTGTACCTGGGGTCTGCCCACAGGGAGGCTGACAGCTGGGGTAATCACCACCTTACCTCCAGGCTCTCGGCCTCCAGGTCTCTGCAGATGATCCTGTGGCAGTCACCTGCCAGGGTCTCGCTCTTCAGGGGGAACAGCACGTGGCCTAGCAGCTGGTGCTTCCTCTGCTTATCCACGTGGTACACCGAGAACCTCAGCACTCTCTGGATGACACTCTTGCTGGGTACCTGGGGGTGACGAGGACCCGGCCAGGACCAGACATAAGGGTACAGGAATGCGATGATGTGATACACGACATACAGAGACTTTGGGGCGGGACATTTCAAGATTACACATCTCAAACCCAGGTGTCCTGAGGGAAGCCTTCTGAGAACTGGGACCAAACACTGTACCATAGTGTGGTCCCAGAGTAAACTGGGTGGACCTGCAGTGTCCACCAGCTGTTGGGGTCTTGTTAGAAAGGTAGGATCTTTCCTCACTCCCCCCCCCCCGCCCCCATGGCCCCTTCTCTTCAGAGCACAGAGGTTAGAACCAGGTTGAAGCTGGGTAGAGTGGAGAGTGCTGAGTGGCTGAGTGCCTTGGTCCTGATCTAAGAGGGGCAGATTCACCTCTGAGTTCTCAGGGCTTGGCTCCTGGTGGGATTAGGCCACGCCCCTTTCCTAGCTCTCAGTCTCTGAAGGAGGCGTGAGCTTTGGCTCTGACCTCAGAAACTACACACTTTCTGGAAGCCAACTGACTTCTCCTCACCTCTCAGGTCACCTGGCTGCACAGCTCTTTTGAGAATGTTTGTCCAAGGTTTCTGAGCAGGGTATTGACTTCTGGTGTTCCCTAAGGGCCCTTGGTCACCTGCTGAGGCTCTGAGGTCACTGTGGACTTAGGGCCCTGAGTGCCTTGTCATCTCCTAAGCTAGCCCTCCCAAGGGGCATGCCCTGGCGTGGCCTTGTAGCCTCTGACAGCTTGGGCATTCCTGTCCCACTCCAAGGTGCCTGGGATGGGGGAGGGGAGTTTCCATGCAGAATATCCTGCCTTCCTGGTATAACTTTGGCAAAAATCCCATACTGCCCAGGTTTGGGGCTGCCTCTGAGCCCTGTGGGCCAGGGCCTGGCATTCAATAGGAAGTCTAAAGCACCTATTGCCTACATCTGGGGTGTGTGATTGTTTTTAATTTGTATGTATTTATATGTTTGTCAGTTGTGGGGCTTGAACTCAGGGCCTAGGCGCTATCCCTGAGCCTGTTGGTGTTCAAGGTTAGCACTTTACTACTGGAGCCACAGTGCCACTTCCAGTTTTTGAGTGGTTAATTGGAGATAAAAATCTCACAGGGACTTTTCTGCCTGGGCTGACTTTGAACTGCTCTCCTAGATCTCAGCCTCCTGAGGAGGCTCAGATTACAAGTGTGAGCTACAGATGTCCAGCTTAATTTTTTTTTTAAATTGTGCTGGAACTGAGAGCTTGAACTCAGAACCTGGGCCCTTTTCCTTAGCTTCTTTTTTTTTTCCTCAAAGCTAGCATTTAATCACTGGAGCCACAGGTCCACTTCAGACTTTTTGGTGGTTCATTGAAAATAAGCCTTAGACTGGCTTCAAAGTATGATATTCAGATCTCAGCTTCCTGAGTAGCTAGGCTTATAGATATGAGCCACTGGTGTCTTACTCTGGGTTGTGTAATTTTTTTTGGCCAGTCCTGGGGCTTGGACTCTGCCCTTGACCCTTACTGTGCTCAAGGCTAGCGCTGTACCATCTGAACCACAGCACCACTTCCAGCTTTTTTTGTTTATGTGGTACTGAGTAACTGAACCCAGGACTTCATGCATGCTAGGCAAACACTCTACCACTAGGCCACGTTCCCAGCTCTGGATTGTGTACTCTTGAGACCTCCTCCAGGCAGCCAGCTTCTAGCCTCCCCTTCCAGTCTCTCCTTTGTCCTCCCAGTGAGGCACTGGGACTTCTGCAGGCCCAGATTCTGCTTGCTGGGTAAAGCAGGACAGGAAGCATAGAGGTTCATGGGAAGTGGGCGTGCAAGGCCTTGTTTATTCAGGGGCCTGGACTGTCCTGGGCAAGGCTCTCTCCAGGGACAGCCACCAACACACAGGCCCCTGACTATTCCAGAGGCCTTACCTGGAAGATGAAGTGTTCATCAAACTGCGGGTTGGAGGTTTTGCATTTGCTCTTGGATTGAAGGAAGCGGCGCTCATCGGGTAGCAGGTGGAGCTTCACCAGGGGGTTGCAGGTCCCGGAGGGGGCTTGCAGATGCTGTGCCTTGATCAGGCCTACCAGAAGCCGCTCAGCCTCCTGCTGATACTCCACCGAGAACCACAGCCTGCCCAGGCAGCCAGCGGGGAAGTCAGTCTCACTTGTGTCCTCAGGGAACTTGTATAGCTCTGGGTTGATGGCTCCCAGGGCACATGCTTTCCCTACAAGAGAGGAGCAGAGAGGTCTGGCCACCCAGAGGAAGACAGGGTCATGGGGGCGTGGGAAATCATTGGTGAACCCCCACCTTGGCCCTTGTCTGCTCTGATCCTCAGCTAGGCTGACCCCTCTCTCTACTCCTGTCCTTTTCAGACTAAGTCCGACTCCTCCATCTGGTACAGTGTCTCCAGGGAGTTTTCCAAAGCCAGGCTGAGGGCCTCAGTAGAATCTAGAATATTCATTTCACACCTCTCCCTCTCCTCACTGAACCAACTCTTTAGAGGTAAACATCAGGCTAGGCACGTGGCATGATGCCCAGTGTCCAGCCTGGCTCTTATCTGTGATGTCTAGAGAAAGATTGATTCATTGGGTCTGATCACCAGGGCCTGCTCACTGTTTCTCAGCTTTTTTTGCTCAAGGCTAGGACTCTACCACTCAAGCCGCAGCTCCATTTCTGGATTTTTGCTGGTTAACTGGAGATAAAACTCTCACAGACTTTCTTGCTGGGGCTGGTTTGGAACCATGATCTCAAATCTCAGCTTCCAGAGTAGCTAGGATTACCGGCGTGAGTCACCAGCACCCAGCTAAGATATTTTCTTTCTTTCTTTCTTTTTTTTTCTTTCTTTCTTTCTTTCTTTTTTTTTTTTTTGCCAGTCCTGGGCTTGAGCTCAGGGCCTGAGCACTGTCCTTGGACTTTCTCAAGGCTAGAGCTCTACCACTTGAGCCTCAGCACCACTTCTGGCTTTTTGCTATGTATGTGGGGTACCAAGGAATCGAACCCAGGTCTTCATGCATGCTAGGCAAGCACTTTAACCACTAGGCCAAACTCCCGGCCCTCTTTCTTTCTTTCTTTCTTTCTTTCTTTCTTTCTTTCTTTCTTTCTTTCTTTCTTTCTTTCTTTTTCTTTTCTCTTCACATTGGAAGGGTCAGAATGATTATTGTCTGATGGCTTGGAAGTTCTTTGGGGAGCTCTCCAGAAAAAAAAAAGGGACCCCCTAGGAAATTGTCTCCCTTTCCTAATCTTCTGCCCTCCATCATTCTAGGGCAGGACCCGCACACAGCTCTGCAGCTACACGTGGCTAAGCTCCAACCCATTATTACTTCAGTGACTTGGAGGAAGATAATGCCCATCTCCCCACGCCTCTATGTATAATCATGTAAAACGGGGTGATATTATGTCCCCCACAAAATCATGACAAGGTCAGGTTACTAGCACGGAGTTCAGCTGGCACTTAGTGAATGGAAAGTAGCAGAATGAACGGGATAACTCTGACATCTCTAGGCTAGCCTAAGCTGTGTTCAGAAGCCAGGCTGGTGAAAACAGATGGATTCTTCTCAGCTCCTGCGCATGCTCAGCCACGGTAGTACGGTAGTACGTACCAAGGTTGTCAGTGGAGGTGTGAGGCAGGAGCTCAGGGGCTGGGCAGGGGTCCTGTGAAGCCTGAGCCCTAGCTGGGCTGTCCAGGGGCACCCAGTCTTGGCCTTGGAGAGAAGGGGGCACCATAAATGGCACACTTGACAGCCTGTCCAGAGGTAGGGAAACACAAGACAGTATGTTGGTGGTAAGGGCTGGTACAGCCACAGAGGGCTCAGTGGAGAGGTCCAGTGTCCTGGGCAGGAGGGAGAAAAGACACAGGAGCCAGGCAGAGATAAGAGCATACTTTCCTGTGTCTGTTTGCCCTTCCCTTTCCACTCTCTTCCCCTCCCCTCCTCCTTCCCCTTTTTCTCTCCCCTCTCTTCTTCCTCCCCTTCCTCCATCTCCATCCTTTCCCCTTCCTACTCTTTCCCTCTTCCTCCTCCCTCCCTCCCTCTCCTGCTCCCTCTTCCTGTATGCTTACAGCACTGGGCTGAGAGAGATTTAACATAACCTCTTCTCTTGCTAGATATGCTACCTATTATGCGTACATTCTGGACCTCAGTTTCCTCACCTGGAAAATCCAGTTCACAATGCCTGCCTCCATCAGTGGCCAGGTTTCTGAGGTTTCTTGCAGAGTCTCCCATATGCTGATGGCCTATACGAAGCACTCTACACACCACACGTTATTCCCCACTGCACTCCAAAAGCAACTCCACAGGGCGATCCCTAGAGAACGACCCAGACCAGCCCCCCCCCATAATCTGCCTCACCTGCTCAGCTGGGCCCCCACGGGTGGCTGGCAGAGCCTGTCCTCCTGGCTGTTGGAGGCAGCCACAGTGGACATGTCTGGTGCCTCTGGCAGCTCCTCATAGGTGAAGGTGACACAGAGCCTTCTCCACAGGCAGCAGCTCACCCCAATCAGCAGTACCAGCAGCAGTCCCCCAATGACACCCCCAATCTCCAGGGCCAGCTGTGCTGGGGACAGAGGTCACCAAGCAGGCTGTGAGTCCACTGGAGGAATGCCACTCCCCCTTCCCTCCTACCTCTGGGACAGGGGCAGGGGCCACAGCCCCAGGAGGGACAGGTAGGTGAGCAGGCTGCTTGCTGGCTAACTGCCTGGGTCTCTGTGGAGAACGCATTTCCTTGGAGCTCTTCTGGTTCCTCTTGGCAAGCTGGAAGTCAGCTTGGGGGCAGTGGGAATCATGTATTTGTGTGTCTGAACAGAAAGCAAACCTAGCTGGGGCTCGGGTGACTCAGGCCTGTCATCCTGGCTATGCGGAAGGTTCAAAAGTCCTTGAGACGCTTCTGTCCAATTAACCAGCAAGAAGCTGGAGGAGAGGCGTGGCTCAGGGGGTAGAGTGCCATGCTCGGATGAAAAAGTTAAGAGACAGCTTTCAGGCCCTAGTACTTGCACACACACACACACACACACACACACACACACACACACACAGGGTGGGAGGGATGGAGGGAGGGAGGAAAGAAGGAAGGAAGGAAGAAAGGAAGGAAGGAAGGAAGGAAGGAAGGAAGGAAGGAAGGAAGGAAGGAAGGAAGGAAACATACATCTCCGGTAGAGCCTCTGTCTCCCCGACCTCCTCCTGTGAGGTTTGAGAGTGGAATGCTGGCAGAGGTACCCCAAAAGGGCTCGGATGTGCACCCCGAGCTCGACCTTTGGGACTCTGGAATCTGCTGCAGGACTGGGCTCACACCCCGATCCATCCCTCCCCTCCCCCGGAGCCTCTACTTCCGACGTGGGGGAAGCTCTGGGGCAAGATGGAAGAGGGGTGGCAGGCGTGAGGAATCTCCGCTTCAGATCCTTCTCGCTGGGGCGCCCCGCCCCGTGTTGAGGGGACCCGGGACGCTGAGGACAGTCTAGGGGGCGGCCCGTGCCGGCGAGGGGCTCCCCAGCTCCGGGGTCTGAACAGGGTGGGTGGCGAGAAGGCGGGATCGCCTGTACCTGTTTGCCTAGTGTGGCCCACCTTCCACTCCATGCCCGGCGGGAGCCGGGTGAAGGCTGGCGGGGGCGCCGTGGACGGTGGGCGGCGAGGGTACTTACCCGCCATGGCGCTGCTCTGGCCGGCTCCTTTGGGGAGGGGGCGCAGCCTGGCCGGGGTCCTGCGGGTCTGCACGGCGCCGGCTCTCAAATCTCAGCCCTTCCGCCGGGATGGCGCGGGGAGGTGGCGGCGGGTCCGGGCTTGGTGGCCTGAGGCAGGCGGGACCCGGCACCCCGACGCCCCGGCTCCGCCCCACGCCTGGCCCGGGCGGGGCGCCGAGCGGCCACTGCGCTCGGGAGAGGAGAGCGCGGGACTCGGCCAGGCCGGTCGTGCTCGGGCCAGCCTGGGCTGAGCAGCTGCGAAGATCGGTGTGATCTTAAAGCATCGGGGCCCTCAGACGCGCTTGGCACGCGCGTGTCCACGGTCAGGAAGGGGCCAGCACGCGCCTCCACCTGCCCCCAGATCCCGAGCTCCTCCCCGATCCGGGGTGGAATCTCCACTCTTGTCCCTGGCTCCTGGGTCACCTGCCAGGCAGAGTCAAGTGCCCAAGCCCATCTAACCACTGTCCTCGAGGGACTCGACGACCAGGAGCTGAGAGTGGGGCGATTCTGTACTCCGGCTTACTGCCTTCCAGCTCACCAGCTGTGCATCAGGGGGCTGCTTTAGCACCTGGGTTTACTTTCCTTATTGGGTTCGTAATAATATATGTGAAAGTGACTGGTCCACAGGTGTACCAGTGTATAAGGGGGCCTTAAAAAGAGTAGCAACAATGCCTGTAATCCTAGCTACTCAGGAGGCTGAGATCTGAGGGTCTCGGTTTACAGCCAGCCAGATCAGGAAAGTCAGTGAGATTTTAAAAACATATATATTTTTTAATTTGAAAATGCTAAAAACAGAGGGGTTACAGTCACAGAAGTGTGGTAAAGAGTACATTTCCTTTTGGAAATGTCACCCCTTCCCTCTCTCCCAGTGTTTCCCTCCACCCCCCTCCACCCAAGTTGTATAGTTCCTTTTTTTTCCCCCACCAGTCCCAGGACTCCAGCTCAGGGCCTGAGCACTGTCCTTGGGCTTTCTCAAGGCTAGAGCTCTACCCCTTGAGCCACAGCACCACTTCTGGCTTTTTTTCTGTGTATGTGGTACCAAAGAATCGAACCTGGGTCTTCATGCATGCTAGGCAAGCAGTCTACCTCTAGGCCAAACTCCAAGCTGTATAGTTCACTTTCCATATAGTATCCAGTGAGTACCATTGCTGCATGTGTTCACCCTTTCATTTTTGTGCTTCCCCTTACACTGCCAAAGACATATAGACAAATAAACAAGACAAGAAAGAAAGAAAACACAGTAAAAAGAAAGAAAAAAATCTCTCGTTTCCATTTCCTGGAGTTCATTTTGATAAATATTATTTTGCATGATCAGTGAGACTCATCTCCAATCAGTCATCCAAGCAGCCAGAAGTAAAACTGTGGCTAATGTGGTAGAACATTAGCCTTGAGCAAAAAGGCTCAGGAGCAGTGCCCAGGCCCTGAGTTCAAGCCTTAGAACTGGCAACACACACACACACACACACACACACACACACACACACACACACACAGAGTAGTGCTATGTGTATCCACTGCTCATCTGTGATTGGAGGGAGGTCATTGCCTGAATCCTCTCACTATGCACAGCTCCTATAATTATGGCAATTATCATCAGAAAGCACGGCCCACACTGATCAGGGATCATGAAATCTGTCTTGACACAGGCTCCTTTAAAGGCACTGGGGGTCTTCATTCACTTGAGGATGCACGCTGTTGTCCTGCCTGCATAGCTCCCTCACTCTAGAGAGGGTTTGGGGGTGAGCATTTGAGACCTGGAGGTACCTGTAAGTAGTGATCAAATGAAATGGGAGGTGTTTGCTCGTGTTTTCCAGCCTCACAGGTGATGTCTGATGCTGAGCACCGGCCCTCTTCCTGCAGTCTCCTATGTCCATGCACCAAGGTGGAACAGGTTGATTGCTCTCTGGGAATCAGCAAGCTTGAGGCTTCTCCCCTCTGGCTGGAGGTGGATGACTGGGGAACGGAGGTGTCCTTTACCACTTGGAGTGAGAATTCAGGAACCCTCTGTGTACATGTGCTTCTGGGATCTGGATGGTGATTTGTGAGAAAGAACCAGGCAGGCCCAGTCCTGGTCCTTTACCTACCAGCCTCTCCTCCGGCATCAGCAGGAGTTTCAAGAGACCCCAGAGCTTAATTTTTGTTTCTAGAGGTGACCATGAGATAGCAACTGGGAAATGAGTTTCCAGTTCCACCAAACCTCCCTCTTTTGCTTCGGGTCAGTACATATAGGCCTTAGTTTCCTGTTATAACTGTAACAAGTGGGCATAGTTATAGCAGTTTTAGACACAATGTATTAATTTGTCTTTCTGGAGGGTTGGAAAGCTAAAACAATCCTCCTTTCCCGCCTCTCCCTCCCATTCCTCTTCGTCTTTCCTCTTCCTTTTTCTCCTCTTCCTCCCTCTCCTCCTCTTCCTCCTCCTCCTCTCCCTTCTTTTCCTATCTCTGGGCTTGCTGGGTTTCCTTGCTCAGCTGATGCTCTGCCACTGACACATGCCTCCAGCCCTGATTTTTTCTGGTTAATTGGTGATGGAATCTCATGCATTTTTTTTTTTGCTTGAACTGCAGTCCTCTGAACCTCTGTCTCCTGAGTTGTAAGCTTGAGCCACAGAGCTTGTGTCCATGTTTTTTTTTTGTTTTTGTTTTTTTTTGTTTTTTGCCTCTGCCTTCTAAGAACTCCCAAGTCTGCATGAGACACACAAGCCAATCCAGGGTAAGTTTATGATAGGAACATTACATAAACCCATCTGCAATGTCTCTTACGTAGGTAATCTACTCATAGTGTCTGAGGTGTGTGTGTCTTTGAGACCATTATTGGCTGACTTCAGTGTCCATGCAGTGACTTTGAGGTGATGACTTACAACCTTCCTCCCTCTGTCTGTTCAAGACTTGGGTTCAGACAGCTATTAAGTCCTACATGAAAATTCTATGGTAATTCTCTCTCTCTCTCTCTCTCTCTCTCTCTCTCTCTCTCTCTCTCTCTCTCTCTCTCTCTCTCTCTCTCTCTCTCTCTCTCTGCATGCATGTGCTTGGGCATGCCATGTATTCTGGTACTAGAGCTTAAACTCAGGGCCCCATAGACTTTCCTCCCTGGGCTGGCTTTGAACTGTCATCCTCGTATCTCAGTCTCCTGAGTAGCTAGAATTACCCACACGAACCACCAGAGCTCAGCTATCCTTTAGCGCCTTTGATCCTTCTACTGGCTCCTCAGCTGGATACCAACTTTTAGGATAGGGCTTCTGTTCTTGCTGCAAGCATCCAGACATCCCAAATAGTTGTGAATATTCCAAGAGGTAGGAGGGAATGGGGCTTTCTGCCTTTCCCCAATGTTCGGGCCGTTATCGCGCAGGCTAAATGCACACTATGCCAGTGAACCTGGCATCAGCCCCACAAAAATGGGGCGGTGTCTTGGATAAAGAAATCAATGAGGCGCAATCACTCACACCTGTCTTCCTAGCTACTCAGGAGGCTGAGATCTGAGGATCACAGTTCAAAGTCAGCCCAAGCAGAAAAGTCCAGGAGACTCATGTTTCCATTTAGCTAGCAAAAAGCTGAAGTGAATGTGTGGCTCAAGAAGTAGAGTGCTAACCTTGAGCAGAAAAGCTCCAGGAAAGGGACTCAGCCCTGAGTTCAAGCCTCAGGACCAGCATCAAATAGAAAAGAAAAGAGATCAGAGAGGGTTCTTGGTTGTTCCAGTAAGTGGTACAACAAACCCAGTACCTGGCGTCCATCATTCCAGCCTCCCTACTGACTGGCTGAAGGCTCACCCAAGGCTCCAGGAGACCATTTCTCATCGAGATGCCCTTGACCTAGGCCAAGAGCCTCAGGCACTCTGGTCAGTCTCCCCTCCATCCACAGTTCCACAGTCTCCCAGAGACCAGCGTGGTCGAGAGCCAACTTTACATAACGGAAGCGCCACCCAGGGCTGACTATAGGCCTGACCCTACTTCCTGTTTTCTCATCTTGCTCGCTTCTGGGTGTCTGGAGCTGGGAAATTTGGAAACAGCAGCACACATGGTTTCTCTCTTCCACGGCCAAAAGGATGTCATATCTCCATTGGTAAGTACATTTCCAAAGAGAGTTACAGGAAGCCCCAGAGTTTAAAGGTCTGCGAATGCCTGCAGGTGATTAATAATTCAAGGCAGTGGATGATTCATGGGAAAGGACACTTGCAATTAACCTTAAGAATCATCTGAGGAAGTGTCATCTTTCATCACTTAGAAACAGAGAGGCCAGAGTGGGATAAATGTCACACTAAGGTGTCTAAGATGGTCTTTCTTTCTCATATTTACATAAATTCTACTCTGGTTTTGCTAGACCCTTCTTTATGAGATATAAAAGGGTTCCCACTACCAGCCTTCTTTCCTTCCTTCCTTCCTTCCTTTCTTTCTTTCTTTCTTTCTTTCTTTCTTTCTTTCTTTCTTTCTTTCTTTCTTTCTTTCTTTCTGTGCTTGACCTATAAGAACTTATAGGACTGATAGGGTATGCACTCTGTCCCTGAGCTTTTGTGCTCAAGGCTAGCATTCTGCCATTTGAATTACATTTCTATACCCAACTTTTTGGTGGTCAACTGAAGATAAGACACTCTGTGGACATTTCTGCCCATGTTGACTTTGAACCTGGATCTTCAAATTTTAGCTTGGATTTTAGTTAGGATTGCAGGCACGAGCCCCTGGTACTTAACTTGGATATTATATTCTTATATATTATCTCAAGGCTTGGTTGGCTTGATCTCCAGCTTGTAGTGGGGTTTTTTTTTGTTGTTGTTGTTGTTAGCATTGGTGTTTTGTACTGTACTGGTACTGGGCTTGACTTCAGGGTCTTGCACTGTTGTTTGGGTTTTTCACTCAAGGCAAGCATTCTACCCCTGGAGCCATAGTTACTTCTGGCTTTTTGACATAGCAAGATAAATGTACATTTATACTTAGACATTAACTGTCAGACTTCAAAGGATATGGTAAACTGAGTTATGGTCTTTCAAAGGTATCAACTAGCCAGCAGTGAAGGAGAGAGATTTGTCAGCTTCCTTTGATGGGGAAAGGCTGGAGCTGTGAAATGGTCTCCCACTAGGGGGCAGGTGGAGTAGCTGGCCCCTCCCTTCTAGCTCAGAGAGCTTGGGGCTTCACTGAGACTACACTTAGACCAGCAGCTAATGTGATTATAATTCCTGACTTGGGCGTGGTGAGGTGTGAGAAAGAACAGAGCAAGCTGTTGCTGTGTGGAGAAGTAGCTATACATCCTCTCCTGGTGGGACCAAGACTTGTAGACCACATACATTATTTGGATTTCGAGTATAGTCCTGAATGTGATGGAAGATGGATACTGGTCTTTATCTGGGTAGACTTTTGGGACACGGAATATGAGCATTCTTCTTCAATGATCAGATCAAGATCCACATGAATGATAGAGTCAATGTGTGATTGTCTTGGTTTTATTCATGTTGCTATAACCAAATACCTGAGACTGGGAACTTTACAATAAAGAGAGGTTTATTTGGTTCATGATTTTGGTGATCGGGTCTAAAGAGCATGTAGCCCACGTCCTGACGCATGCGCCTTGGCTGTCATATTATGGCAGGGCAGTGAAAAGGACACCATTTGAGAGAGGCCAAGCACACGGGTGACTTCACTTAAAATATCTGCTCTCTTTCAGGTACCAGTGGCTCATGGTCCTGATGACCATAGCTTCTCATGAGATTTGAGGATTGCAGTTTGAAGCCAGCTTGGCCAGGAAAAGCCCCTATGACTCTTCAGTTAACTACAAAGTGGCTCAAATGGTAGAGTGTTGGCCTTGAGTACAAAAGCTGGCAGGATCCAAGCTCTGTTCCTGCCCCAGAACACACACACACACACACACACACACACACACACACACACACACACACAGCAAAAAAAGAACCTTACTTTCTTGAAAACTAACCTAGTCATTGAAGACCTGCCCCTTTCTTAAAGATTCTACCACCTCAAATGGCATATTGGGAACCAATCTTCCAGATAAGGAATACTAGGGGAACAAGCTCCATTCCATCACAGCAGTGATAATCTTAGCTATTGGGCCAAAATCTGGTCAGAGGACTGATGGAAGCAGCACAGTGGAAAGAAGGGGACTTTCTAGAGGCTGAGGGAACAAATTGTTTCTGATTATTTGATTGGATCAAGGGATTCATCTTCGGAGCAGGATAGGGGTTGGGTCCTACATATCAGAGTGCCTATGAATTGAACATTTAACTTCTTCCAGACCCAGAAAGCATAAGGTCATTCATTTTATGGACATTAGGAGAGAACTCTGCAAAACCCCTTTCCCTTCTCTGCTCTTCCCTCAAGAGTTTTCTGTATTCATTGAAGGAAAGGCCAAAGATGCTGCTCAAAGCACTGCTCAGGTGGAGCTTTCAATATAATAAACAATTAAAAGGGCTGAGCTCACAGGGAAGATCAGATCATTCTTTGGTTACTGGTTGTTGTTGTTGTTGTTGTTATGGGGTTTGGATTCTGGGCCTGGGCGCTGCCCTTAAGCTTTTCAGCTAAAGGCTACCATCCTACCCCTGGCCCTGGGAGTTGTCCCTGAGCTTTTCAGCTCAAGGCCACTGTCCTACCCCTGGAGCCACAGCGTCACTTTTGGTTTTCTAATAGTTAATTGGAGATAAGAGTCTCACAGCCTTTAGTGCCTGGGCTGGCTTTGAACTGTGATCCTCAGATCTCAGTCTCTTGAGTAGCTAGGATTACAGGCGTGAGCCACTGGGTCCTGCTTCTTTGGCTCCTTTCTATGAATAAATGCATGGTTCCATGTCTTCCCTTTCCAACACTAGTATTATGCTTCAGTACCCTTGCAACATGGGAGAAAATATGCTTGATTGCTATTGCATGTTGAGCTTGGTCATGTGGCTTGCTTGGGCTAATGGGATATTAGCAGGGATGATAGTGCAGAAGCTGGACATGCTCTGTAATTGGCCTTGCTCTCCTGGGCTTTAGTCATTACAGTAAGAAAAGCATGGCTCAGGGAGTGCTGATTGAAAGCCAATGGAAAGTCAGGAAGCTGGTCCAAAAATGAGCCGGGAATCAATGGGTCCAGCCTATGCCAGCTGAACACACGTGGGAGAAAGAGACAGATACTTATGAATGAATAAATGCCGCAGAAATTCTGTAGCAGAAATAGCTGAGTGAAGCACCATCGCTTTCTGATTCCTTTGATAAGAAGAAATATTAGGCCGAGCAGTACCACTATCTGTGGTCCTCACCGTGCTTTGAGGCTTTGGCCCAGGATTGGATGGTCTTGACACTTCTCTTCATCAGCTGGCTTTGGTCGTGTGTGTGTGTACACTGGGGCTGGAATCCAGGGCCTGGGTGCTGTGTCTTAGGTTTTTAAATCAAGGCTGGCACTGTACAACCTAAGCTATGCTTTCACTTCTGACCTTTTGGTGGTTAATTGGAGATAAGAGTCTCATGGACTTTTCTGCTCCGATCTTAGCTTCTTGGGTAGCTTGGATTACAGGAGTGAGACACTGGTGCCCAGCTTTGGCTTTGGTCTTCTAAGTGATTGTGGCTGTAGAAGTGACGGGGCTGAGGACTGAGTGGTAACACAGGTAGAAGGGGAAGAAGACTTGTAGAAGATTTGGAGGTCATTGACACCCCATGTTCTCAGCCCTTCTGTTACAGCAGCACCTCTGAGATGCTCTGAGAAAGGGCTATCTTCCTGCTGAGTGTGAGTTCACCCTCCATGTCTGGCTGGCTTCAGTTCCTCTATAACTCCCTCTTCTGGCTTCACTGAGTAGCGACTGACCTGAGCCAATGAACAGCAAGCAACTCCAGGACAGAACATGTTCTCGAAGGATTTACTTATTATTATTATTATTATTATTATTATTATTATTATTATTACTAGCCAGTCCTGGGGTGTGAACTCAGGGCTTGAGCTCTATCCTTGGGCTTCCTCAAGGCTAGAGCTCTACCACTTGAGCCACAGCATCACTTCTGCCTTTTTCTCTTTCTTTCCTTTCTTTCTTCTCTCTTTCTTTCTTTCTTTCTTTCTTTCTTTCTTTCTTTCTTTCTTTCTTTCTTTCTTTCTTTCTTTCTTTCCTTTTTATTTTGTGGGTTATGAGGCTTGAACTCTGGGCCTGGGCACTGTCCCTGAGATTCTACCCTACCCTTAAGCCAAACCCCACTTCCCATTTTGTAGAAGCTAATTGAAGATAAGAGTTTCAGGTCCTTTAGTGCCTGGGCTTTGAACCTTGATCCTCAGATCTCAGCTTCCTCAGTAGCTAGGATTACAGGTGTGAGCCACCACGCCCGGATACTTCTGGCTTTTTCTCTGTATGTGGTACTGAGGAATCGAACCTGGGTCTTCATGCATGCTAGGGAAACACTCTAGCACTAAGCCAAACCCCTAGCCCTTAAAGGATTTGATTCTAGTGAACGAGTCTTGAATGACAACAGAAGAACCTAACCAAGGAAAGGGCCAGCTCAGAATAAGTGGTATCCAGAGAATGAGAGAACAGGAGACATTGGGTCTGGCTAACAGCTGAATCAGACCATCCCTGAAACAAGAATATCACTGGACTTTTACTTAGATAAGCAAACAAATTCTTATTTGTATGCAAAATCAGAATAAATGCCATGTGCCATCAAAAGCCCAGATGAAATCAAGTACTGGTAGCTTGATCCTGCAATGCTAGCTACTTGGGTAGCTAAGATCAGAAAGATCTCAGTTTGAAGCCAGACTTGGCAAAGAAGCCCAAAAGACTCCATGTCCAAAATAATCAGCAGAAAGCCAGATTGGATAAATGCATGGCTCAAGTGGGATAAATGCATGGCTCAAGTGGCAGAATGCCTGCTGAGCAGACAAACCTACCAAATTTGAGGCCCTGAGTTCAAACTATGGTTCAAAATCTTCAAATGATACACTTGTTACAAATCTTTGATTTGTAAATCAAAGTTTCTTTATGTAGTCCTCTTTTCTGCAAATAGAGTTCTCTTGAATTAGTGTTGCATAATTACGCAAATGTGTATGTGCACGAATGCATGTGTGTATGTATGTGTACGTGTGTACATCTGGACATGATAGAAACAAATGATTTCTATATAAGGTGACCAAACCCTTGACAAAAAATACTGTTCTTTTAAAACAATTAATATTACTTCTTGGCTTTTTGGCTAGGATGAAGTGTAGTATCTGTTCTTATCCGTTTAATATCTGATACGTCCTCTATCCAAGAACAATACATTAAATTTGGGGGCCTTGGAGATGGAATAGGAGCTTCCTTCTTTCACTCCACACATTGACCTAGTATTGCAGTACCTTTGGGAATTGTGCATCCCTTCGGAGAACAGGAAGGAAAGAAGGAAGGAAGGAGGGAAGGAAGGGAGGGAGGGAAGGAAGAATCCATACCAAAGTAGGCATGATGATATACATTTGTAGTCCTATAAGGAAGGGAGAGGTAGGAGGATTGAGATATGAGGTCTCAAAAAATATGAGATCCTGTAGGGAGCTGGTGGTTTATGCCTGTAATCCTGCTACTGAGAAGGTTAAGATCTGAGGATCTCAGTTTGAAGGGAGAGACTTTATTTGCATATATTTGTGCAAAAAAAAAACCCCAAAACAAAACAAAACTGGAAGTAGAAATGTAGTTCCAGTGGTAGAGACTAGCCTTGAGAATAAAAGGAATAAAAGCGAAAGGAGAGAGTGACAAAGAGACACAGAGAGAACCATCTGGAGGTGATTCAAGGTTTCAAATCAATACACGCCCTTGTCAGTAGAGGGTGCTAGCTGGTTAAAAAATGAGAAGCAAAGATAGGCGCAAATTAGACAAGAAAGCTTCTGGATGAAAATGATAGGTCTATGGATATTGCTGGAAGCATCTCACTCATTCGGGGGACTCCCAGTTCTGCTCAAGTTCATGTACACTCTTAGAACAAATTCACTTCCTTCTCCCACTAAAATAAACTTCAAATGGCTTCCAACTTACCATTTGTGACTTCCTTTTGGGAAGACTTTCAGGTTCTGGGGGGGCGGGGGGGGGGCGAGGGAGACTGTGTATGTTTTGGTATTGGGACTTAAACTCAGGATCTTACGCTGTTGGTTGGCTGCTTCTTCTTCTTCTTCTTCTTCTTCTTCTTCTTCTTCTTCTTCTTCTTCTTCTTCCTCCTCCTCCTCCTCCTCCTCCTCCTCCTCCTCCTCCTCCTCCTCCTCCTCTTCTTCTTCTTTTTGCTCATGGCTAGAACTTTACCACTTGCAGCTGTTTGGTGGTTGGTTGAAGGTAAGAGTTTTTCAGATTTGTCTGCCTGGGCTGCCTTTGAACTCAGATCTTCAGATTTCTATCTCTTGAGTAGCTAGGATTACAGGCATGAACTGTCAGCGCTCTGCTTCCAGGAGGATTTCTTTGTTGTGTATCCTTGGTTATAAATGGGAGGCATGCTTATCTTGAACAATCTCTCTTGTCAGTGATTGGCTCAGGCCTACTCACACGCCCCTCTTCTGAGACCCACCCAAAGCACAGGGGTGGAGAGGAGAGGGGTGAGTAATCTTTAGAATGTAGGTTGAACTGCAAGAAGAAAGTCTTCAGTAAGGCTGGCTTAAACAAGACAGAAACGTCTTTTCTTGACTATAGGTAAGCATCCTTGGAGCCTAGGGTTTTTTTTTTTTTTTGTTGTTGTTGTTGTTATTTTTTCCCATCATGTATTGTTTCACTATGCCTGGACAATAGACAAGGGCAAAGATGGAAGCCTACTTTTCATTAAAGGCATCAGCTCTTTTCATGTCAGCCCTTCTGACCAGTAACTTGACCAAAGATAGATTCTGAAAGATGTGCTGCTAATCTTGCTCTTTTCTTGTCTCTCTCCTTTCTTCCTTCCTCCTCCCCCTGCCCCATTCTCTCTCTCTTTCTCTTTTTTGCCAGTACTGCCGTCTGAACTCAGGGCCTGGGAACTAGCTCCTGAGCCTCTTTGTGCACTAGGCTAGCACTCTACCCCTTGAGCCACAGCATCACTTCTGGCTTTTTCTGAGTAGTTTATTGTAGGTAGGAATCTCACAGACTTTCCTGCCTGGCTGGCTTTGAAACGATCCTCAGATCTCAACCTCCTGAGTAGCTAGGATTATAGGCATGAGCCGCTGCCACCTGGCTTCTTTTCTTCCCTTTCTTTTTCCCTGTCTCCCTTTCTTTCTCCTCCCTCCCTCCCTTTCTTCCTTCCTTCTTCCTTTTTTTCTTTCTTTCCCAGAAAGCTAATTAGAAAACATCTCTTCCTTTAAACATAGGATATGAGAGCAATTCACAATCTCAACACCAGTCTGTCCAATGGACCAGCTGACTGTGTTCTGGCCCTCTGATGTAAAGAATATTCTCTCTTTGGTGGCAGGGGGACGTGGGGGAGCCAATCCTGAAGTTCTATCTTGTGTACAGCTCCCAGCTGGGGAAAGACAGCGGGCACTAGCAGGTCTGCAGGTATTTCATCACAGTACAGAATCTTCTAGCATATACCCAAGTGTGCATCTGTTGTAAGGATAAGAGAATCCATGTCTACAAGGAAAAGTGAATTCCAGGTCCTCCAGGAGCAGGACAAATGCTCTAGATGAGAGCCCCTTCCCCATCAGGACTTTTCCTTAGCAGCAGTCTTTAGTTCTGTGGTCTCTTCATTCCCTGTCTTTTGTGGCCATTTCTGAAGAGGCATCAATGGCTATTCTTCTTTGGGTTGCCTAGCTCTGTAGCTCACTCTGCTGGTACAGGTTAGGTGGCTTGGAGAAAGGTTGCATTGAGTCAGAGATAAAGACTGGTATTGGCCAAGCACACGGTGTCTTTGGCAACATGGATGTCTCATATTCTCAGTTGGCTTGCTCCCATTTGCTTTGTTGTTCTTTTGGAAAAGTAGCAATGTTCAAGACAAAAAAAATCCATTCATTCTTCTCCCTCTTGAGATTGCCTGAGATACTCAGCATGGGTGAAAGGGAATAGCCTTGGTCTGGTATTTGCCACTAACCCTCTGTCATGATCAGGTTGAGGACCCTTGATAAAAAGTGCAGGAGAGGCTGGGAGTTTGGTCTAGTGGTAGAGTGCTCGTGTATCATGCACGAAGACCCAGGTTTGATTCCTTGGTACCACATACATAGAAAAGCCAGAAACAGTGCTGTGGCTCAAGTGGTAGAGCACTGGCCTTGAGGAAAGCCCAAGGATAGTCCTCAGGCCCTGAGTTCAGTCCCCAAGACTGGCAAAAAAAAAAAGTGCATGAGAGAGCCAGGCATTGGTGGCTCATACTTGTAATCCTGGTTACTCAAGAGGCTGAGATCTGAGGATTGTGGTTGCAAGACAGCCAGGAAAGTTTGTGGGATTCTTATTTCCAATTACCCCTATCTGGGGTGCTCCCTGGGAAGCTCCACAGCCTGGGGGACCTTAGGAGGGAAGCCTCCTAGTCAAGCCACAGATGGAAGAAGGGGCTAGTGGGCCAGTCACCAAGGCCAAGGTGATGCTGGAGACCATTCCAGTCCAGTCTAGCCAGGCTCTCTGTGGGAATCTAATAAGGCAGACATCCAGCTGGCTTCCTTGAAGTACACAATAACATTCTCAGGGACCTCTCAGGAAGCTCAGGGACCTGGGAGCCCCAGATTTGAAACTTGAGTCTGGCACTAATTGTTAGTGTAGCCACACATACCTCCTTCTTTCCACTCTCCCTGACTCCTAGTAATGGGGCGTGAACTCAAGTCCTGGATACGGCCCCTCACAGAACCTTTCTTGCTCAAAGTTAGTTCTTTCACGATTAACTTGCAGTAAGGGTCTCACAGACTTTCCTGACTTGGTTGGCTTTGAACCTCAATCCTCAGATGCTAGACTCCTGAGTAACTAGGATTATAGGTGTGGGCCACTGGTCTTGGCTCTTCATTCCTCCTTAGGGATAGGGGATGGAGGTTCAAAGACACTGCAGGCCCTGGTGTTAAGTAGATGGAGTTCCTTGAGGGGAGAAGGGGTCTCATGGGATAGAATGGGGCTCCCAGATCCCCAGTGGGACCACGAGATTGTAGGGTGTGAAGAGCTCTGGCGATGGACCATGGAGGGAGAGAGGAAGGGCATTTTGGATTGTGGGGAGTGCGGGGGCTTGAGTAGCATCGGCACAGTCTGGAGGTCACTGTGACCTCCACCTTTGGAATTCTTGCCGTAGGGCTGGGAAAGGGAGGTCCCAAGTTGAGCTGAGTTGGGAGGTCAAGGGTAGCAAGAGGAACAAGAGGGGCAAGGATAGAAGACAGACAGTGGTGTCTTTTAGGAACACTGATGAGATGATCTTAGGGAGAGTCTAGGACACTTGAGTCTTAGGGGCTGCAGAGGATACTCTTCAGACTAGGCTGGGCACAGAGTTCAAAGGCTCCATCAGGCTTGGAGCCCTGGAGGCTAGAACTGAGAAGATCGGACTGTGGGATCCAGGATCCCGAGAACCTCTAATCCAGATTCAGGGCTAGGAGTGGCGCTAAGGCCACCAGTCCTGGAATCACAGTGCTCGGGCCCTGGAGGAAGGGAGTCTCCAGAGTGTGTCTCTGGGAGGCAGGTGAGGGTGATGAAGGGGCGGGAGCATGGAGGAGGTCACCCCTCAGCGTGTAGGCCCAGGTGTCACCGGACCGAGGTGCAGGAGTCAACGGGGCAGAGCGATGGGAAAGCAAACCCCAAATTTACTTGGGGAACAGGCTGGGGGATTATGGGAAGCAGGTCTGTAAGGCAGGGGAGGCCTGGAACAGGGGGAATCATGAAGATCTGGTAGAAGAAACCAGACAGTGGCAGGGGGTGGGGGCTGGGGAGGCAGCAGAGAGAAGGGGCGTGGCGCGATGGGCTGGGGGCGTGGCCGAGACAAGGGGGCGTGGCCTCACGCCAGCGCGGACGGAGGGGCACAGAGGCCGACCTAGCTAGGAAACACCAGGCAGTGGGGGGAGGGGCGGGAGGCAGTGGAGCACAGGGGGCGTGGTTAGAGGGCGCGGGGGCGGGGCCGGGGGCGGGGCCGGACGCGACGCGGGAGGAGGACGCGGGGGCGGACCCAGGTGAGCCCGGCCACCTCCATCCCCCCGCGTCCCTCCCCGGTGCCCCAGTGCCGGCCATCCCTGCCGGTCCCTCCCAGCATTGGCCTCGCGGCCAGCCTGCTATTGGCGGGCGGTGTCTGGAGCTCTGACCGGGTCCCGCCCAGCTCCATCTTGGGCCGCCGCGCCGGGCACCTGTGGCCGCCGCAGGAGCAGCGCTTCCGCCGGCCTGCGTGGCGCCGGGAGGGCGCGAGGGTGAGAGGTCAGCTCCCTGCGTGTCCGTGGGAGGCTGGGGAGGGGGGCTAGGCGGCGCCTCCCCCTTCCTGCACCCCAGAACCCACTCCTCACTTCTGCCCGTCCCCCCTCATCCGCCCCCCGCTCGATGCCAGTTGTCCCCAGGGCCGCATCCCTCCACCGCGTCGCCTCCCGCAGCCCGATCCTGCCACCTACCTCGCCGTCTCCTCTGCTCGCCCCTGCAATTTCCCTCACTCTGCCCCCCCGGACCCGGCTCCTTCAGCATCCGCCCTTCCCTCTCCCAGCTCTCCTCTCTTCCAGCCGCATCCCCCCTCCGCGACACCCCGCCCCCCACCTCCGGTCCTTCCCCTCCAGCCCCTGCATCCCTGCCCGCCGGCCCTCTGCCCCGTCTCATGTTAGGCTTCTGTGCTGAGAAGGTCTGTAGCCTGGTCTCAGGGGCTTTGTTGAGGTCTGGGGGGCTTTGCTGAACAGGCTGGGCAGTGGAGCCCTGCCCGGGCGAGGCCACGTGGGATGATGTGTTTGGGCCTTCGGCCCACTGCAGGGCGGCCTGTGCTTGGCCTGCAGCTTGAGGCCGGGTGGACATTGTTTCCTGTAGGCTTGGGCCTGTGTCTTGGCCTCTGGCTGTCCACGGTGGGGCAGGTGTCCATGCCCCATCCTGGGGCATGTGCTGGCGCTGCTTCTACGCTAGGGCAGCTGGCCCTGGAGACTTACCCTCCTCTGCCAGAAGAGTAACCTCCCCAGGAAAGTGAATGGTATGGTGTGTGTGTGGGGGAGGGTGGGGGGATGGTAGTAAATCTCTCTGATGGGCAAACAGTGTCCTTGGGACCACTGACCCCACACTCACCCCAGAGCCTTTTACCTAGTACCGCTTGTGGTCAATGTTTCGTTGCTCTTAGGCCTGTGTTATTTTGTCCTTAGGCACCGTCATCTGTTGGGGGTAGTTTGGTTGCATACAGACCTTCCCTTTTAGGAGAACTCTGGTGCATTGTTCAGCTTTGGCCCAGATGGTTGCTTTCGGCCCTCTTTTGGCTCAGGAATGGATTTAAACCACCTGATGGAGGATCCAGCACCCCCATGCCCTCTGTTCTACTCAGTAAGGGATTTGTGGGGTGTGTGTCCCTACCTAGTCCTTGAGAGTTAAGTTCCGTATTTTCACTATGACTGGCTTCCCTGCCCCGCCCCTCTTGCCTTTTGTGGGTTTGCTTTTTCCATTGTGTTTTCCTGAACACACAGGTTACATCCCAATGCCTGGATGGTTAATAAGGGACATACGTGGTTTAGGGTGGGCATCTTGAGAGCCCAAAGGCCTGGGCTCCTCTGATTGAGAATTAGAACCTCTGACCACATAATCTCAGAGTCTCTATTCTCTTTTGTGCCAGTACTGGGGCTTGGATTCACATCTTGGGCACTGTCCCTTACCTTTTCTACTCAAGGCTGACACTCTATCATGTGTACTGGAGTGCTCTGAGCATATGTGTTGTCTTCTTTCTGCCCTATTTCATGCATTTTGGTGGTTCATTGGAGATAGCAGTCTAGTTGGATTTTCCTTGATCCTCAGATCTCAGCCTCATGAGTAGCCAGTATTATAGGCATGAACCATTGTTGGATGGACTAGTCTGGAAGTTTCTGCAGAATTTGGAGCATTTACTCAAATTGGCTTGGGTTGATTGCTTTTTTTTTTTTTTCTTTTTAAATGTGTACTGAGGATTGAACTCAGGATGTTGTACTTAATGAGTAAGTTGAACTACACCCCAGCCCAGCATGGGTGGATTGCTCATGCGAGGATGTTCTCCAGCTGTTGACAGTAGAACCTCAGGCAGCAGATCAGTGCAGCATTGACCACCAAACATCAGCTCCAGCCATTATGACTATAGCATTAAATGAGGCAGGAAAGAAAATTTAAGTATCTAGTACCACTGTTCCTGGATGCCTCCTTGGGCCTGTCTTTTATCGTGTGCTAACACACCTTCCTGGGGGCTCTTTTGAGTGAAAACAGAATCTTTTCCATGGTTTTAAACTACAGGCAGTAGAGGCTTGCCATTTGGGGCCACAGTCTGTGTACTGTCTGTGTTTATGTCTGTGCGCATGTGTACACATGCCCATATTTTCCAAGATAAAATGGGTGCTGGGAAGCAGCATGGCAATGGGGACTCTGGGGCCAGTCTCTCTCAAGTGGTAGGATGGGGGGACGGTATTAAGCATGAGAAGCAAGATGAAGCTGATCTGGGGGGGGATGCCCTAAAAAGGTCTCCTTGCCCCATAGTACAAGAGGAGAAAGAGAAGAGCATTAATTATGTGTAGTCTTCACAACATGCAGGGTGGGAACTACTTTGATTTTACAAAGCAGGGAAAATGAGGCATTTACCTGAGGGCCTCTTTCATGGGGAGCGCCTCTCTTGGCGCAGCATAGTGTTGGCCACAGGGAGTATAGAAAGGCCTTCTAAGCAGGGGCAACCAGGAGCGACTTCCCTCAGCCCTTTCTCCCCCACGACTGGGGAGCCAAGGCTGTACACTGTTGGGGTTCTTTCTGTTTTGGGTTCTTTGACATTTTGAACCATTTCAGGATTCAGTGTAATTACTTTCCATTTGTAGATTAGCAGGGCAAGGAAGTAAACCCTCCATGGTCATTGATCATCCTGGGAGAGATGGCTAACTGGGCACTGACAGTGCCTACGGAAGCCCAAAAAGACCTCTCCCCCACCCCTCTCCCTTTTCCCTAGCTTTTTTTTTTTTTTTTTTTTTTTTTTTTTGCTCAAGGCTGGTGCTCTGCACTTGAGCCACAGCTTCCCTTCTGGCTTTTTGCTGGTTCATTGGATCTCACAGACTTTGCTGCCCAGGCTGGCTTTGAACCTTCATCCCTCAGATCTCCATCTTCTGAGTAGCTAGGATTAGGAGCATGAGCCACCGGCTCTCAGCAAAGAAGACTGTTCTAATGTGTTCTTTCTAGGTCTTAGTGGGACTGGGAGGTGATGGAAGTCGTGGGTGTCTCTGGTGGTGTTTCCTCTGTGGGCCAGGGACTAACTCGGTTCTTTCTGGCTTTATTCCCTAAGAGAATCCTAAATGGTGGGGTTCACTGCAAGACTGTCCTGACAGGACGTTCTTGGGGTTCTTGCAGACACAGCCGGCAGGTTCTCTTCCTGCCAGTGGCTGTTGATGACCACAGAACTTCTGGGCAGCATATGACCACCTGCCTCCCTTCCTCCACATGGCCTGAGAAGCGGTGGGGTGGGCGTGGAGCTAGGTTTTGCCCCCACTCATTCACTTATTCCACCGGCATCCACCAGCCCCATTGGCAGTGCCAGGTACAGCCATTCCTGGGGCTCTGGGCACCGATGCTGGAGGAGAGCATTAACCTTAAGTGCCAGTAAAGTGTTGTGTTCAGAGAGGCAGGGTATGGTGCACACGCAGGGACTGCCTAGCGAGGACCCTGGCCAGCTGGGTGCCTTTGGGCAGGTCACTAAGCTTCTGAGCTCTCACTTTCTTTGTAGTGTGGGACAATGACTTGCCTCATGAACTTGCTGTGGCAGTGAAATGAGAACGTGCTTGCAAAGGAAGTGGCACATGCTGGCACAGGAATGGTGATCAGGGCCATTGCCAACACCATTGACTTTATCATCTGTGCTGTTTATCTGTCCATCTTAGCGTCCTTGACAGCAGCTCTTGGGCTACAATCCTCTCCTGGCTACTCACCCCTTTCCTGATCCTCCCAAGTACTCACAATGGCTTTGGCTATTGGGTGCAGCCGGATGGGACCTTCCCTACCAGGCTGAGCTATGTGCCAAGCTACGTGGTTTAAGATAGCAGCCATTAGCCACTGGTAGCTCCTTAAATTCTAATGAATTAAGATTAAATAAAATTAGAAATCCAGTTCCTTGATCAATGTAGCTGCCTGTCAGTTGTTCAGGAGCCATGAGCGACTGGTGCCTAGGGCCCCAGACAGCAATGGGAGGAGACTTTCCGCCACGGTAGGACATGTGGGCTCCAGACTCTGGTTTCAGAGCCATACTTGCTATTGTCTTTCCTGACACAGAAACTGTTGCCTTTGCAGTAACACAGAAACTGAGTTCTGGAAGGGTTTCTACATTTCTGTTTGGGTGGCTATGCTCACCTGACCTGGGTAGTTTCTTTCCTGACAGTTCTTATCAGCCCAGGGGTGGAAAGGCAGGGCCAGGATTGCCCAAACCAACCTGTGTTGTCTTCTGTACCTATTCCTAGCTCCTCCTGCCCTGCAGGAAACCCTGAGGTTGTCTTTCTCATTCAAGGCTTTGGCCAGGTCTGGAATGGCCCAGGCACTCTGACTCTTTGGACCCTGCTCAATCCCCCTCCCTCACTGTTCCTGACTGCTCTGTCTACCTTGTTCCTGCTACCTGGTCACCTTCTTTCTCTCTCTCCCTTGACTTCCATGACTGGCCCTCCTGAAAGCCTCTTCCCAGCATCCTCTGGTGTGAGCTCAACTGACTTGGCAGGCACCTCACCTCAGACCCCGTCTTGGGCACTCGGCCCGTTCCTCTATGGGCTTGCCCTTGGACTTGCTTCTTCTCTCAGAGTCAGGCACGCAGCAGACAGCTCTCTGTGCCAGCTGCATTGTGTCAGGTCAGTGCAAGGGTGCTGGTCAGATGGCGAGGAACAGGCCCTAAGGCTGGCTTTGCCAACTGGCTGATGGAGAAGCTGACAGCCAGCCAGACTGTTCCATCCAGGCCTGGAGCTGCTCAGTCAGGGATGTAAGCAGCCTGGCTGGAGGGTCAGGAAAGATTCCCAGGAGGGGCACTGAGGTGGAACAAGACCTTTACTGACAACACTTATGTGGCCAGCCAATAGGGAGCTCCAGGGGTACAGGGGGGTCACTGTGTGGCTGGTGGATGTAGGTACACTGGCCACAAGGGAGTTGAAATTTTGTGGAGAATATGTCAAATTCTTGTTGTTTTTGTTTGCAGCCATGGGGCTTGAACTCAGGTCCAGGGCTCTGTCTCTGAGCAATTTTGCTGTACCATTTAGATCCATAGTTCCACTTCTGGTTTCCACAGATTTTCCTGTCCCGGCTTGATTCAGACTGTGATCTTCAGATCACAGCCTCATGAGTAGCCAGGAGCTACAGCTACCAGCATGAACTACTAGTGCCTGGCGATATGTCTGAATTTTGATGTTCAGTACTTTAACTCATTGCTGGACCACCACTTTCAGGGAACAGCCAGATCTAAATGACTCTCACGTTCTCAGCTGCAGAGCCAGCCAGCATGCAGTAAGGGCTCGGGAGATGGCTGCAGAACCAAGGAGCAGTTGCTCAGCAAGTCCCATGCATAAAGGGCTTGAGGGGACTCTGAGAACTCTATTACCCTTTACTGCTGCCCAGACTGAATCTTAGAGACATAGCAGGTCAGAGAGGATGAGTTGGGGACAACAGAAGAACCTGGACAACCCTCAGTCCTATGTTCCCTGCTTATAGTCACCAGTCCAGCTAGAAAGGCTATATTAATCTACAGTGTTTCTCCTGTGCCAATCAGTTCAACGCTGTTGTCCCAATCCCATGTCCCCAGTGTTACAGGCCCGCCCCTAGGTGTAGCCAGCCTGTAAAAGTCAACATCTGGTGGGTTGGAGGCCTGGCTCAAGTGGTAGAACACCAGGCAATGAGTGAAAGCAAGGGTCAGCTAGTGAGATTAAGTTCCAGTCTGGGACTAAAAAAGACAAAACCCCCAAACAAAAGAAGATCTGGCATGGTGGTGTCCTCAGGACTCCATGCCCAAAAGAAATAATCATTAGATGTTCACCGTGGTGGCCCTGTGTGTCGTGTGGGATGGCCTTGATTTGAAGTGTCTTATGTCACTGGCTGGCTTATGGCTCTGACCAGTCAGGCAGGTTGGGCTTGAAATTGCCTTCTTGCTCTAGGAGGGTTTAGGGCAGAGTTCAGCATACAAATCTACTCCACTCACTCGCTTTCTCTTTCCCTGCAGGCAGCCATGAGCTCCAGCCACCCTGAGCCCAGTGCCCGATCACCCCAGAGTCCCCGGGCCCAGCCTTTGTCCCAGAGCTCTTCCAGTCTGCTGTGTGAAGGCCGGGAGCAGAGGCCAGAACTCCGCAAGAGTGCCAGCAGCACTGTGTGGCAGGCCCAGCCAGGCAAGGCCAGCACTCATTCTCAAACCCCAGAGGAAGAGGGATGCCAGACAGAAAGCACGGAGCAGGTTCAGGCCTTCAGCCCACAGCCACAGCCTGCTGCTGTGGGCCGCTGGCGGAGCAGCACCGTGGGTAATGTGTCTGCCATGGGCTCCGGGGATCTGTGTCGCCTGCGTGCTCCCAGTATGGCTGCTGTGCAGAGAAGCCACTCTGACCTGGCCCGTAGCAGCCAGGCCCGAGGTCATGGTGGGGCCCGGAAGGCCAGTCTCAGCTGCTCCGCTCTAGGCTGCTCACCAGTCCGAGGGGCTCATCATCTTCCCAGTAGTGTTTCTGGCCAGGGTGACCAGGCCCATGGAGGCCTGGGAAAGGACGTGGCCCCAGAGGATGCGACTTCTAACTCCGCCTGGATGCTGGAGGAGAGTCAGGTGTGGGAGCCATCCTTGAATCTGGAGGGTACAGCTGCCCACGGCAGTGGCCCCCAAGTCACGCCCAAGGCTTCTGGACAGCCAGCTGCCACCTCCTGCCATGCTCTGTCCCCAGCTGCTCTGCTTGGAAGCATGAGGGAGACTGGGGCTGCTGGCTGTTGCCATGTCCTTCCTGCCACAGGCATCCTGGCCTTTCCCAAGTTGGTGGCTTCTGTGAGCGAGTCTGGACTGCAGGCTCAGCAGGGGTTGAAATTCCACTGTAAGTTGCCTGCGGGGCTCCCCGGGCACTCCCACTGCTGCGCCCACCCTTGGGGGACCGCAGGCTTAGCCACAGATCCGGGCTCCAGGACCAAAGATGTGTGGACCATGACCTCAGCTAGTGACTTGGCTCCAGGGCTGTCCTCAGCCCAGGATGCGGGTGTGCAGGCGGCCCCAGTGGCTACCAGCAAGGCTGTGGCTACCAGCCCATCCCTGGAAGCTCCTGTGTCACTGCACATCTTCCCAGAAGTCACTCTGGGGTCCAGTCTGGAAGAGGCGTCGTCTCCTGTGCGGGATGTGCGGTGGGACTCCGAAGGCATGACATGGGAAGTGTACGGAGCCTCAGTGGACCCTGAGGTGCTCGGCGTGGCCATCCAGAAGCACCTGGAGATGCAGTTTGAACAGCTGCAGCGGGCGCCAGCAAGCGAGGATAGTCTGTCGGCGGAGGGCCGGAGGGGTCCCCTGCGTGCAGTCATGCAGTCCTTGAGGCGCCCCAGCTGCTGTGGCTGCTCTGGAACAGCCCTCGAGTGAGGAGCAAGGCCCTCAGGCTGGTCGGGCCTACAGACTTGGCCCTCGGGCAGGATCGACAACCATGGGGACCTGTGCCCCTTGACCCCCCGCCACAGGTGGGCACCTGAGCACTGACTGCTGACCCACTGCAGGACTCAGCCTGGGGCTTCTGGCTCCACACAGCTGGGCTACTTTGTTGTTGTTTTTCAGGATTTGAGTCCCAAGAAACATAGGTCAGGGTTTCTGCACTGTGAATAAGTAAGATCCTGGGTGTTGTGTAAAATCACTTTATTCAGTTTGCCCTCAGTACTTTCCATGTCTCCCCCTTCCCCCAGGACTCTATTGCCAAAGGCCTCTTCCTGTGTGCCATATACTGTGCTTGTCACCTTATCTGGTTGAGTCTTTTACCTCCTCACCCCATTTTACAGATGGAACCACAGACATTTGGCAAAGCTCTATACAGTGAGCCCCCCATGGTGGACTGCTTACACTGGTTGCGTAAGATTCATGCCCAGGGTGGCAAGTTAGGCACAAGACAGATTTATCGAGGTCATGTTCTATGGGTTCTGAGGAACAAGATTGAGGCAGCCCCTGCCCTGGCCAAGCTCAGGGAGTGGGGTGGGGGAGGGCAGGAGGAGTGGGGCTACCTGGAGGCATTGAGGTGCTTCTAAGATCTAGCCTCCCTGTGGACAACAAGCGGTCACCTGTCCCCAAATATACTGCAGGCCTGAAAGTACACCATTATCCCCTCATTGTTTTGGCTTAACTCTTGATTCCCAGTGGGTGAAGCTGCTCAGAGAGGAAGCCTGCTGGGGACCCTGGGCTGGGGGCTCAGGTCACGCCTGATAGAATTTGTCTGGTACTGAGGGCCTGCAGGGGCCAAGGAGGCCTGTGATCTATGCTTACTCCTCACATGCTGTGGACAGTGAGGGGCAGGAGATTTGGGGGAGGATGGGACACAAGGGCTGCCTGACTTCATTACTCAGGGGCTTCCTTCCTTCCTTCCTTCCTTCCTTCCTTCCTTCCTTCCTTCCTTCCTTCCTTCCTTCCTTCCTTCCTTCCTTTTTTGCCAATCTAGGGGCTTGAACTCAGGGCCTGAGTGCTATCTCCGAGCCTTTTGCTCAAGGCTAGTACTTTGCCACTTGAGCTACAGCCCCTTCTCTGCCTTCTTTTTTTTTGCCAGTCCTGGGCTTGAGCTCAGAGACTGAGCTCTGTCCTTGGGATTTCTTAAGGCTAGAGCTCTACCATTTGAGCCTCAGCACCACTTCCGGCTTTTTCCCATGTATGTGGTACCAAGGAATTGAACCTGAGTCTTCGTGCATGCTAGGCAAGCACTCTACCACGAGGCTAAACTCCCAGCCCTTCTAGCTTCTTTTGATTGTTAATTGGAGTCTCATCCCTGCCTGGGCTGGCTTCGAACTGCAATCATCAGATTTCAGTCTCCTGAGTAGTTAGCATTACAGATATAAGTGTATAGTGCCTGGCAGGCTTATAGACTTATCTGTTTTCTCCCAAACTCTTGGATTAGAAGCCAAACAGAGTCCAGGCTCCAGACTTAGCCCCATAACTGCATGGATCAGCTTCTAACTATTTGGGAAAGAAAGTGGGGACCAGGGGGTGATGGGCTACTTCCTGGGAAACCAAGACCTGAAATTTGGTTTCTCTTTTCCCTTCCCCAAGGATTTGGTGCTCACTAGAGGGCGTGGCTTCATCTTGGAGGTGGGAGGGGCATTCTAGCAGACCAGAAAACAAGGTGAGAGAGGGAACCGCCAGACCAGAAGTCTCACCATGCGTGTGCCTTCTCCACGGGAGCACGTGCAGATGCTTTCAGGGGCTCCTGGGCCAGCCTCTCTCCCTCTGGTACAGAGCAGGAGCTCACACTCTGGGCTCTGGAATTTTGAGTCCCCCCTCCCCCTGCCCCGTGTCCAGTTCTGTCCAGAGGCAGCCTGACTTGAGGACAGATGGGAGAGTACAAATAGCCACGAGGACATGAGCTGGGGTGGGGTATCTTGACATAGGCCACAACTGAGAAGGATCTTAAGGACACATTGAGGATGGGCAGGTAGGTGAAGAGGGGACAGCCAAGTCAAAGGCTTGAAAGTGCTGCATTGTGGGAGTTCATGCCATGAAGGCTTTTTGGGGTGTTCAGGCTGGGAGGCTGGCAAGGGTCTCCACTGTGAAGATACTGGTGTGACTGAGCAAAGCCTTAGGAGAGCTGTGGAAGGGCGGGGCGGGGGGGTTGTCAGGTTTCAGTGTAAAGACTCTTGAGTACCAGTGGAGTGTGAAAGAGGCAACAGTAGGGTGGGTGCTGAGGAGGGGCCTGGGAGGGGCCTGTGAAGAGGTGATCATTAGGCTGCTGGGGGCTGGGGGGTGAGTTCCACAAGGCTGAGGTTCTTCCAGATTTGGCAGACAGAGGCTGAGGCCACTGGCTGGGACAAGCAAAGGTAGATGGGCAGGCTGGTAGTGGTAGTGAGAGGACCACATGCCACAGAGCTTGGCTGGCATCAGTGAAACCCATTTCACAAAGAGACTTTCTCCATCATATGCAGATCCTGTGAGTTCCTTGAGTAGCCTAATAGGTGCCAATCCTACTTCCATGTTGCAACTGGTACCAGGATGGAGACTGGTACCAGATGGGCTGGGCCACCCACCACTTGATTACGGCCGAGATTGAAATGAGCAGGGTGTGTCCTGGCTGGAGCCCCAGAGACCTGCCAGTGAAATTACCTGCTGGGGCCGGGCACTTCTGCCATCAGGTGTGCCTGAAGCAGCTGCAGCTTCATTTCTGGATTGGGCCTGGAGACTCCACCTTACCTTAATTACTAGGCTGCCCTTCCTCAGTGGGCCAGGTTTGTAGAGCCAGACCGGGGCTTTCTTTGCACTGACCAGACCCTCTGGGTCACTTTCAGGTCCCACTCTGGGAAGTGTTGGGTTTCATTATCTCTATGTTTTATTTCAAATTCAAAATAAATATAAATTAGTCAGATCAGAGCCTTGCCAGGTCCCGATGAGAACCAGGCATTGATCTTGGCTGATCTTATTTAGTTTGTTCTAATAAATCCTGTCCTGTAGAACATAAACTGCAGAGCTCTGTGTCCTGGCAGGAATTCCCTCTCTATCTTCCGTGGCTTCCTCCTTCTGTCTACTGGCTTTTCTGTGGTTGTCTGTGCCTACCTAGCCTGTGGCCAGAACATGGGTTCATATCTCCTGTCCTGGTCCCAGTCTGCCATTGCTCTGCCAAGGAACCATTGCTTCAGAGGAAGGAGGACTGGAATGCTGGCTCTTGCAGGCTATCATTCGCAGTGCTGGGATGGTATGAAAGCAGAGGATGGTCCTCTTTCATTAGGATGTCATCCCCATGTCAGCTGGTTTGGGTTTCTGTCCCCTGAATATGCTAGATCATTGTTGGACGGAACATGTCATTGTTGGGTGTGAGATCTTGGGTAAGTCCAAACCTTGAGGATCCTAAACGTACTCAACTATAAAATGGGGCAGCAGCAGGCCCTCCTCTCTCATTGCTTATTGTGAGGCTCGGTGGCATAAGCAATGCAGAGTCACAGTACACACACTGGTGGTTGTTGGTGTTTGGAGCCCCTGACACAGGAAGGTCCAACTCAGCTGTCATCACAGCACATAGCCTGTTTCCTTAATGCTGCCTCATTCAGACTGGCTTGCTGATACACACCTGAAATCCCAGCTACCTGAGAGGCAAAGGCAGAAGGATCACAAGTTAAGGTTAGTTAACCAAAGTGAAGAAGACTCTGCAAAAAACAAAGTACAAACAAAACGGCTGGGGGTGTGATTTAGTGGCAGATCCCTTGTTTAACATGTACAAGGTCCTTGGTTCAACTACCAGTGTTGCAGGGGAAAGTTCCCATTCAGAGTCCCATCTCAGGCTCTTTAGCTTTTGTGTGTGTGTCAGTCCTGGGGATTGAACTCAGATCCTGGGCACTGTCCTTGAGCGTTTTTTTTTTTTCTCAAGGCTAATGCTCTACTACTCTACCACTTGAACCACAGCTGCTCTCCTCCTCCTCCTCCTCCTCCTCCTCCTCCTCCTCCTCCTCCTCCTCCTCTTCCTCCTCCTCCTCTTCTTCTTCCTCCTCCTCCTCCTCCTCCTCCTCCTCCTCCTCCTCCTCTTCCTTTTGTGTATATAGTTAATTGGAGGTAAGAGTCTCAAGAATTTTAATGCCTAGGCTGGTTTTGAACCATGATCCTCAGATCACAATCTCCTGAGTAGCAAGGATTACAGGCATGAACCACTGGTCCCCAGCCAAGTTTCTTCTTTTTGTACCCTGCTTGGTACATGTGTTGTCTAGCCAAGGACCTCTGAGAATATGGTCGCCACAGCCTGATTCAAGAAGATGACCCCCTCCTTCACCACTAAACCAGAACTGGATTCTCCAAAAGCTCATGCTGATATGAGAATCATGGTGAGTATTGGAGAGAAAGGAGTGGAGAGACAGAAATGAAACAAGTCCAGTCCAGATCCCACAGGGGAGCCCTAACCCCAAATTTCACCTCAAAGTTAGGGTCACTAGGACTGAAGGACAAAACTCCAAGCACTTTCAGCTTTCTGGCATGCAGCCTGGGAAGTTCCAGGGGTCCTGGGTGGTCTCTGTAAGGAGTTATATAGATAGACCATCTCAAACAATGGTTCATACCGAAAGTGCCAGAAGGAGTCAGACATCTGGGGTGCTCCCCTGACAGTGCATTTATGTAGAAAACAACCCATCACCCAGGTTCACATGGAGTTTGTGGCCCACCAAACACTTAGAACTTTCCTCCATGAATGCTTTGCTTCAAAGCCATTCTGTTCATTTGTATTCACACCATGTGACTTTGGTTATAGGCAAAGCTTTTGTCATTTGCCTCCTTTGAATTCCTTCCCATTTATCATTTTGGCCTGGCCCAGTTTTGTCATCCAAGGTGATGACTAGTCCTTTATCAGTTTTCATCTACTTGTCAGGCAGGGCAGGGCCAGCATGGGTGCTGGAATTTGCCACAGGGGCACCCTGTAGGTCAGGGTGTTCCATAGATACTTCTAAATCTACACAGTCATCATGGCCCGTCTTACTCCAGGCAAAGTTGATGGTCAGATCTAGATCATTAGCCTCAGCTCCATTATCCTCATTGATAGGACAGTCCAAGGACTCTTCTTTCAAACAAGGAGGAAGGTTGGCATAGTCTGGCCAAGGGCCTGGATCTTACCTGCTTCTGAAGTTTGAGATCAAACTTCTAAGATTTGCACTCTACCCTCTTGTCCCTTTGGGGGAAGGGAGCAGCCCTATTCTTGACATCCTTCCTGTTTAGCCTCCAGCTTCAAAGGCTGCTGCCAGTATACAGGCCTTTTCTGCAATTACTGGGAGGTGACTGTCAGGATCAGGCAGGCCAGGCTCCTTCTCAGCCATGCTCTAGTTGTTTCTTCGTTGAGCCTTCTGGTCAGCTCATGCTTTTTGGTAGGAGTATTTCTAAATTGGGTGGGGCTCTTAGAAAGAAGTGGGTACCACAGAATTGCAAGAACACACGGCAAGTTCTGTTGCCATAGCTTTAGAGAAGTAATAAGCAGGAAAGGCATCTGAGGGTAGTTGATGTTCATTGAAAACCAAAGCCAGCAGGGCAACAGTGGCTCACACCTGTAATGCTTGATACACAGGAGGCTGAGATCTGAGAATCGCTGTTCAGAGCTAGCCTGGGCAGGAAACCCTGGGCATGAGACTGACACACTCTCTCTCTCTCTCTCTCTCTCTCTCTCTCTCTCTCTCTCTCTCTCTCTCTCTCTCTCTCTCTCTCTCTCTCTCTCTCTCTCTCTTTTGGTAGTTCTGGGGCTGGAACTCAGGGTCTGAGCACTGTCCTTGGACTTTCTCAAGGCTAGAGCTCTACCACTTGAGCCTTAATACCACTTCTGGCTTTTGTCTATGTATGTGGTACTGAGGAATCGAACTCATGTCTTCGTGCATGGTAGGCAAGTACTCTACCACTAGGCCAAACTCCTGGCCCCTGGGCATGAGACATTTATCTCCAATTAACCAGCAAAATGCCAGAAGTGGAGCTATGGTTCAAATGGTAGAACCCTGGGCAATACAGCTCAGGGATAGCAGGAAGGTCCTGAAATGAAGCTCCTGGATCTGCACACACACACACACACACCCCTAACAAATCCCACAATAAACCAAAGTAGTATGGGCTGATTGAACTGAGGGTCAGCTAGTGAGATCTGACTCTCTTGTTCCAAGACTCGGGTACACACCATCTCTGCATTCTTGATCGTGCTGATCAAATATTATGCTGATATTCCCCCTTCTCCAAGATTTAGATTTCTCAGCAAGAAGGCTCGTCTGGGCCCATAAGTATGAGCTCTGCAAACAGATATCCTAAAATTGTTTCACAGCCTGACTTCATCAGAAGAGAATGCAAACAGGCCGTTCATATCTGCAGCTCTGGATGGAAGAGTGCGTTTGATTTTAAAGTGCCACTGGACTTCTTGTCTAGCCTGACCTGGCCTGATACCTGTTATTTTCCAGCATCTTTCTGTAACAAAAGACACAAGGTGCGTTCGCTGATGGAGCTTGGATGGTCCTCCACATTCCTTCTGCAGCCTGGGCCAAGTGTGGCAGTTTTGGTGGTCCTGCACCCACTCTGCCTGTTTATTCTCTTTCAGGCTCTTCTCTTTTGTCCCAGTCCTTATATCTTCCAGGCCTGTCTGTCTCTCCACCAATCCATTGTCTTTCTCTGGCCTCCTGCCTCCTTTGTGCCGAGAGGCTGCTCCATTGCTCCAAATCTTAACCTCTCTCTTTACATGGCCTGGGACACTGCTGGACATGGATCTCTGGGTTTTCAGAGGCCTAAGCCCCTCCGTTCCACCTGTTCTTTCCCTTTGTGGACACACATGAAATGATTCATAATTGCCAAATTGCTTCCCTCGAGAGGGAGGGCTTCCTGGAGTGGCTCTGTTTTGGGCCAGAAAAAGCAACTGGTTTTCAGTGATCTTGCAGAAAGTGAAAGGAAAGAATCTGATCAGATTGGAGAGGTATCCCATGAGCCTGAAGTTCGAGTGGTCCTTCTTGATGTGGGTGTGGGTGTGGGAGTGGGTATGGTGGGGTATGGGAAAGTACAAGGCTAACTGACTTGCACATTGGGTAGGTGGTATCTACCTGCTGTCTTGAGGCAGGTGATTTCCTCTCTTATTTGTTCAGAAGCTTCTGTGACATGTAATTGGCTTGTAATTGGATGTAGCCTGAGCTTCCTTGGGGACATACCACATTGCCCTACCCATGTGCCTTTTTTTCTGTGGGGAGCTGGGCTTGTGTCTAGGAGCCAGGGTCCAGGGCTAGGGCAGGGGATTGGACTTCAACATCAGCTGGTCCATCTCCCTTCCAGGTCTGAGGAGAGTCAGCAGAGGGAGCTTCTGGTAAGGCTGGAATTTTCCATGTGTTAAATTGGGTTCTGGGAGCCAGCTGGGGCAAGTAGGATTGTCTTCCCTCACCAGGCTTCTTCCATGTTCTTGCTTCCTTGGTACCTCCAGCCCAGTCACTAGGCACTGGTGGCTTATGCCTGTAATCCTAACAACTCAAAAAATGAAGATCTGAGGATGGCTGGTTTAATGCCACCCTGGGTAGTAAAGTTTGTGAGACTCTCATTGCCAATGAACCATCAAAAATGCTGGAAGTAGAGCTGGGGCTAAAGTGATAGAGTGCTGGCCTTTGACACAAAAGCTTGGGACAGTGGCCTTGAAATGCTCCTTCTCAAATCACACCTGCCCAGGTCCTCATTTCAAGCCCCAGGACACACACCCACACTGACATCCCCCCCCCAACTTTTTCAGTTGACTCTTAGCACTGGATCGGGGCTTCTTTCCTATTCTTGCCGCCCACCCTCTGGAGACTTGCCAGGTTATGGTGGCAACTGCTCTGGCACCCAGGACCCTGGCATGGGTGAGGTGGGCAGCTGGACTCCACTCCCCCTACTGGCCACCTGAGGCACAACCAGGGAGCCCTGGCCAGGATGTGTTTGTTTTTATTTCCTCACTAGGAGTGAGGTGGGTTAGGGTTGTCTGTCTGAGCCCTCTTTCCTCTGGGCTCCTTCAAGCTGTGTGATCATGTGATCCCACCTTCTGCTACCTTCAAGCTACAGGATACAGGGAAAGCTGGTGAATGCCACTGGACTCATTTCTCCCTCTGTAAAATGAGGATTGTTATGTACACATTCTGTGTATGTGGTACCGAGGAATTGAGCCCAGGGTGTTGTGCATACTAGGCAAGCATTCTTCCACTAGGCCATGCTCCTGGCCTACTATACATATTTCTTAAAACAATTTTAGGAAGCTTCTACAGATAACAGAGGTGAAGATGGGGTGGGATATCTTGTCCTTAATCATACAGCTAGGGGCAGAACAAAAATTTGAAGTTGAATTCTACTTTTGTCAGTCCTAGGGCTTGAACTCAGGGCCTGGGTACTGTCCTTAGGCTTTCATTAAGGTTAGAGCTCTACCACTTGAGGCATAGCACCACTTCCAGCTTTTTCTAGGAATGTGGTACTGAGGAATTGAACCCCAGTCCTTCGTGCATGCTAGGCAAGCACTCTACCACTAGGCCAAACTCCTGGCTTGAAGTTAAATTTTTCTTACTGAGAAAGTCATGTCGTTGCGGGGGGACACAAGTGTGTCCTAGTGGTAGAGTGCCTGCCTACCATGCATAAAGCCTTGGATTTGATTCCTTGGTACGTCATATACAGAAAAAGCTGGAAGTGGTGCTATGGCTCAAGTGATAGAACTCTAACCCCAAGAAAGCCCACGGACATTGCCCAGACCCTGGGTTCAAGCCCCAGAACTGGCAAAAAAAGTCATGTCCTCACACAAGAGTGAGACAGAGGTTTTCTTCAGGCAGAGGCTGGTGGGGATATGTGGCCTCAGTAATCTTTTGGTTGGATTGAGGTTAGGGGTAAATTGTCCTGAATGGAGAAGCAGTTGGAAAACTAAAACAGAGTCTCCTTAATTGTTCTAGTTCAATATGAGGGGCTGGAGCTGAACCATCCCAAATGAGTACTGGCTCTTGTATAGCGTAGATAAGAGAGCCACACAGGTGACAACTGCTCAGTGACACAAAAGTATCATTTACTGATATGAGTGACCTGGGCAGCTAACCCCGATGTCATGTCTCACTTAGGATTCAGTGTCTGCCCAGAGTGCTAGGTTCAGGGCAATGCAATGATGGAGTTATAGAGGATAGAGGAGGAAGGGGGAAGAGACAGTGTCTGATTTGATGTCATGGTAGTGCTTCTCTGTCTCTTCTTAGCTATTGTAGGCTATGGACCGTGCCCCCCACCCCCCATTCCCCTTGCTTGCTTGCTTTCTTCTAGTCCTGGAGCTTAAACTTAGAGCCTGAACACTGTCCCAATGCTTTTATGCCCAAGGATAGCACTCTACCCCGTGATCCATAGCTCCACTTCTGGCTTTTCTGATCTTTAATTGTAATAGAAATCTCATAAACTTTCTTGCCTGGGTTAGCTTCAAACCATTATCCTCAGATCTCAGCTTCCTGAGGAGCTGGGAATACAAGTGTGAGCCACTACAGGTTTTTTCACATTCTGCCTGGGCCCAGAAATCTGATTAAAGGTCATTACATAGGACTTCCAACAATTCTAGGCTCTCAGTCTCCATTCAGAGACTGAAACTTTTTTTTTTGTGGTCATATTTTCTCACTGTGCTTCTCATGGGTTCCTTTCACTGGCCACAGCTGTGTGGTCACTGTCCAAACATGGGCCTTTAAGTCAGTCTGACTTTAGTCCTGCCTGGACACCATCCTGTGGGAGCCACCAGTCTGCAGTCTCTGATTCTGACCTGGGCAGGGGACTGATAGGAACTCCAGACTCCTCACCCGTGGCTTAGGTATAGGAATCCTAAGTCAGATAATACATAAAATCAACCATAAGGGGGTTGGAGGCATGACTCGGTTGGTAGAGTGCCAGACAATAAGCAAAGTATTAGGTACCAAGTTTGAGCTCTGGTCTTGCAACCAAAGGGAAAAGAAAGAAAATCACCAAAAGGGGATGACTTCCTTCTTCTGTTCTCTAGTGTCCCCATCTATGAAGTGATCGCATTCAGAGGCCACCTCCCAGGACTGTGGCAAGCATGGAGAGAGCTCTCTACCAACTATGGAGCTGCCAGTGGATGGATTTTTGGATCATTTTCCCAGTCATGCTTGGTGCTGATGGCTCAAGTCTGAAATCCTAGTGCCTGTGGTGGCTGAGATTTGACGATCAAGATTCAAAGCCAGCCCTGGCAGGAAATCCATGAGACTCCTACCTCCAATAACTACCCCACCCCCACCCCTGCCAAAAAACAGCTGGAAGGGAAGCTGTGGCTCAAGTGGTAGAGTGCTAGTCTTGAGCAAAAATGGTCAGGTTCAACCCCCAGGCTGAGTTCTAGCCCCAAGACAGGTGCATGCACACACATGTGCACACACACTTTGTCATATATAAGCTGGATGCTGAGCACTGTTTAGGATGGGTCATATGGGAAGCACTAAAGAGTATCTTTACTGTCAACAATCTGGTAGTCTCATAGTGGGGGGCAAGTATACCTTGGAATGTCACTGGCACTTGTGATGACAATTCCTCTTACCATTGGGATGCATGACAGGGGCTTGGCTGAGTCTGGGGGAATTGAGAGAGTTTCCTCAAGTCAAGGACTTTCTGGGAGCCTGCTTCACCCCCAGAATGTTAGCAATAGGAGCCTCCTATTCTGAACAACCTTTCCATAGGCCTGAGGTAAAACAAGGGAATTACATATAGATGGTTTCCAACTTAGATGGTCCCAGTTAAGATTCCTGAGGGTGGCAGGAAATTAAATCTATTGCTAAGCCAGCCACTTCAATGGCAGGAGGTAACTCCTGCTTAGTCCTCTTTCTAGTGATCAAGGACTGCAACCTTATCTTCAGGGCCTCACAGACTTGGTTTCTGGACACAAGGGAGTGGAGGAGGATAGGACAGTCCCCATTATCCGGTGGGTTCTGCTTTCTTCTGATTCTTCTTGTGTGGGGCCAAGGCGCTGCCACCGCTAGAGGGTGCTGCTCTTCCCTTCCCCAGCAGAGACAAAGGCTCCAGCAGCCAGTCCTGCTACCATTTGTAACAGGGGACAATATGATCTTGGAAAAGGAGCCTTGGCTTTGGGTTCAAATGGTAGCCTTGCTACCTTATATCCACTGGTGGGAGACTTTAGAGGCACCGTCGCCCAGGGAGGAGGTGACAATGTCTGGGTACTGGTCTGGTTTATACAAAGAACGAGAATCCATCCACACAGCTTCCTGTTGGAGTTGAGTGGGTTCTAGACACGATAGGCCCCATTTTGTGTATTCCTTCTCAGAAAGAAAGAAGAATTGTTAGATTGATATGGATAAAAAGTGGTGGGCAGCTAGGCACTTGGGACTCATGCCTATAAGTGTAGCTTCTCGGGAGGCTGAGATCTGAGGATCATGGTTCTAAGCCAGTCCAGGAAAGTCTGTTAGGACTTATCTCCAATTAATCACAGAAAGATGGAAATAAAGCTATGGGCCAGAGAAGTAGAGCACTAACCTTGAGCCAAAAAGCTCAGGGACAGCTCCTAGGTCCTGATTTCAAGCCCCATGACATACAAAAAAAAAAAAAAGGGGGGTTGTGAAGGCTCAAAAGAGCAGGAAAAAGAAGAAAGAAGAGAGAAAGAAGATGAAGAGAATGAGGAACAAGGAAGATGAAGTAGATTAAGAACAAGATGCTGATGAATAAGTTGGTTCTAATAATTTCTTCCTCTGTGTAAAGCGTTTGACCTTCTTGTACATAACACACGCCTTTTAAAGAAAAACACTGAAGTGTAAGGCTGTGCAAGATTTGTTTTAAAACTTGACAGTGTCTTGTATAATTAACACACTACCAAATGGGCCTTTAGTGCTCTGTCCTGGTGGTATTTTTCAATAGTTACTAACCTTTCCTGGGATAGTATAGGGCTTGTAAGTTGTCATGGGCATTTCTTTTCGTTGTTGTTGTTGTGGGGCTTGAACTCACAGTCTGAGCACTGTCCCTGGGCATTTTTGTTCAAGGCTAGTGCTCTCACACTTTAAACCACAGTTCTATTTTCAGTTTTCTGGTGGTTAATTGGAGATAAAAATTTCATGGACTTTCCTCACTGGACTACCTTTGAACTGTGAGCCTCAGATCTCAGCTCTTAGCCTGTTGAGTACTTAGGATTACATGCCTGAGCCACCAATACCCAGTAGGGAGGGAAATTTTAAGCAGATTCTTGTTGGTGCACAGCGCATATTAGTCACATATTGGGGTAGTAACTGTTTCATTTCAGTTGTCTCTGATGCAGCTTATACAGAATAAGTGCTGTTTTGTTAACTGAAAACCATTCTTCAATTGTAAAAAGAAAGTTCCAGCTGCTTTGTTGGCATTCTGAATACTTCTAAGTAAATATAGTTTTTATTTTTAAAAAGTGGAGGACATAACACGTGGCAAACCACGTCTCATCATGGCAGTTTTTGCTTCCATAGTGCTTCTATTCAAATGCTTCTTTCCATAATGCCCTGGGTACCTGCTTCGCCAAAAGAAAGAGCCGAGGTGGTGCATGTACAATCCATTCAGCAATCAGTGCAAAGCCAAGAAGGAGGAGATATGGGAGGAGCACTGAACTACGAACCATGGTAACCAACTTCTAAGGGACTCCTCTTTGGGTCCCCTCTCTAAATGCTCTAAATGGAGAGTTTCACTATTTTCCTTTTGTAGCTTTCCTTTATGCTTTCCAAGAAACTTACTCTGTTTATTTTAAACCACTTTCCTCTCTCTCTCTCTCTCTCTCTCTCTCTCTCTCTCTCTCTCTCTCTCTGTGTGTGTGTGTGTGTGTGTGTGTGTGTGTGTGTGTGTGTATGGGTGTTCTGGTCCTGGAGCTTGAATTCAGGGCCTAGGCACTGTCCTTGAGCTTTTTATTCAAAGCCTGTGTTCTACCACTGAGCCACAGCTCCATTTCCTGCTTTTCTTTAGGAAGAGTTGTTAATTGGAGAGAAATCTCATGGACTTTCCTGCCCAGTCTGGCTTTGAACCATGGTCTTCAGGTCTCAGCCTCTTGAGTAGTTAGGATTACAGGCCTGTGCCAAGCAACTTTCTTGCCTTTTAATTAATGGGGGGGGAAGGAAGAGGAAACATAATTGTCCTCCTCCCCATCCTCCTCCCCTTACTCCTTGCCCCTCCTCCCCTCCCCCTCCCCCTCCTCCTCCCTCTCCTCCCCCTCCTCCTCCCTGTCCTCCTCCCCTCCCCCTCCCCCTTCCTCCACCTCCTCGCCCCTGTCCTCCTCCCCCTCCCCCTCCCCCTTTCCTCCCCCTCCTCCCCTTCTTCCTCTCCCTTCCTCCTCCCCTCCCCCTCCTCCCCTTCCTCCCCCTCCTCCCCCTCCTCCCCTTCCTCCTCTCCCTTCCTCCTCTCCCTTCCTCCTCCTCCTCCTCCTCCTCCTTCTTCTTCTTCCTCTTCTTCCTCTTCTTCTTCTTCTTCCTCTTCTTCCTCTTCTTCTTCTTTTTCTTCTTCAGCGAGCCCTGGGGCTTGAACTCAGGGCCTGGGCACTGTCCTAGAACAATTTTTGCTTAAGGCTAGCACTCTGCCATTTGAGCCACATCACCACTTCTGGCTTTTTTCCGTGTATATGGTACTTTGGAATCAAACCCAGGGCTTTGTGCATGCTAGGTGAACACTCTACCACTAGGCTACATTCCCAACCTGTCATTTGGTTCTTTTGTGAGAAGATGCTGTATTGGCCTATTCAGGGATTCTAGGATAGAGATAAGAATTATGCCTTAGAGATGAGGGAGTGGGGAGGCAAAGTTTCAGCCAACAGCACCTCCTGCCTCTGTTGCAGGGTGACAGGCACACGTCATGCAGCCAGGACCCAGAAGCTGGGCTGTGAAGGAGGGGCAGATCTTTACAGAAAGTGAAGCAGGAAAGAGCGGGCCTGAAGGAAGACAAGATGGCTACACATCCACTGCTGGCGAGCGGAAGTGTGAATGGTGGCAAACCGAACTCCTATCTGAGATCTGGCTGTTGACTCCACCTATAGCTTCCTTTCTGCTTTAATGCTCCATCAGGAAGACAAGCAATGATAAGGAGCACCCCTTGAGCTAGCAGGATGATTAAAGAAGGTAACTTCTGTAGCCTACACAACTCTAAACAGAGCTGTTGATCTAGCAAGGGTCACTGACCCAACTCCAGGGGCCATTTCCTCAGGGAGCCATGGAAGGTTTTATCGGGAATGTCCAGAGTTTAGGAGGTGCTTAAAGTGGATATGTGCCCTTCATCAGGTACTCTAAGCACAGTGCCTCGGGGAGAGAATGGTATTTAGCAACCCTTGCGACACATATTTCAACTGATTTGTAATGTCCATTGGTTTCAAAGGAATTGAAAAGGATATATTCTCATTTAACCCAGGGCTCTGCTCCTACCCCTGGCAGCCCACCTCTTCTCCTCACTCCCTGGCTGGCACACTCTCCCAAAGCTTCTACTCCAGAGGTTTTGCTCTTGTCCAAGCCCTAAGTCTGGGCCAGGGATCTAACCGGCCACTCTGTGGAACAATTTACTTCCTTGTTTCCAGGCCCCTTGGCTAGCTTCTCTTCCAGGGTAGGAATCCTGTCCTGTTGGGCTCTGTGTGGCCAGATGGGGAGTCAGGTAGGTGCAGAGAGGTCTGTGGTTAAGGCTGCTGGTGGAGGGAGTTTATAAGGAGGCACCTTCTTCTGGTGTCCATTTCATGGGTGAGGAAACTGAGGTTGAGAGGGGCGAGAGGGGAGGATGCCGGGGAGAGGAGAGGAAGAGCTAAAGCGGAGAGACAGAGAGAGACAGGCGTGGGCTGGGGAGGGACTCAGACCGGGCTGGGTCCAGAGTGGCTGGGGTGGGCGTGGCGGAGCCCGGCGTGCAGCCCCGCTCGGGCCGGGTCTCGGGGGCTTGCGGCGGGCGTGGCTGCGGGAGCGTCCCGGGGGCGGGCGCGGAGGGCGGCTCCGATCCACTCGCCAAAGCGCAGCCACCATAAGAGCAGGTGAGGCCTGCGCCGCCCGCCTCGCGCTCCCCCCTTCGCCTCTGGGGAGCGTAGTCGGGGGACAGACACCGCAGGGACCCTGACTCCGGTCCTCTAAGAAGCGAGCGCTGCTCCCGGGAGCCAGGACCCCCGGAGCCCGGGGGCTCAAAGGCTGGGGCGCATCCTGTCCCGCCGTGGACCCCGGTTGAAGGAGCGCGGGGCTGAGGTTCTTCCTCCTCCTCTCCGGGACGCCATCGGAGTAGGTAAGGGGCACACCAAGTGCTTGGGTGTTGATCACAGGGACGCTGCAGCGCTCTGGAGAGATTGCAGAAGACGAGACCTTCCTGTCCTTCCATCGGACTGGCTGGGAAGGGGCAGGGGCAGCGCGTGTCCTGGGGTGTGTGCGTGTGTGGTGGGGTTACAGCCAAGCCCTGCTCTCTCCTGAGCTGCCTGGAAACTAAATCCCGTCCACATTCTGCTGACCTTGCTTGGTAACTCTGCCTCTCGCCCTGAGCCGCTGTGGCTCATGCGGGTAATCCTAGCTACTCAGGATCGCGGTTCAAAGCTCCTGACACTCTTATCTCCAATGAACTCCTCCCACCCTACAAAAAAAGCTGTAAGTGGACCCGCACTGCCTCCGGTTGGCACCCCCTGGAGTGTGTCTGGAGGACCTGAGGCCCTAGGTTCTTAGAGTGGGGGTGGGGGGCCCAGCAGCCCTGAAGGGGATCACCCAAGGTGAGCTGAAGGGTTGCAGGAGGACATAATGGGGTTCTTTGGGGCGACAGCCCAGTGGACCCGGGGTACTCTGTCTACCTGATCAGCAGAGGCATCTGGAGCATTCGGCCACTGAGCCACATGAGTCTCATCCCAGCTCCCTCCAGCATGACCCTGGTGCCAGGAGATTTGGCTTGGTCAGGAGGCCTGGGATTCCCATCTCCATCCCTGCCACCTGTCATACATCAGCGTGCCCCTTGCATTGGGACGCTAGCTCCACTTTCCTTTCCTCTTTTCAAAACTCATTTCTGTTTGGAAAGACGAGTGTTAGGGACTACAGAGCTAGAACAACCAGAGTTCTAGCTCCACCTCCACACTTTACGAGGGTGGGGCTCTGCCTAGGACCCCCCATGTCCAATGGCAATGCCTGTGTCTCAGAATAAAGTAGCTAGTAAGGCCCTGTTTGCTCATGCTGTAATCCCGGTTTCTCAGGAGGCTAAGATCTAAGGATCGCCATTTCAGACCTAGCCCAGCCAAAAAGGTCTGGGAGACTCATATTCAATCAATGAGCAAATAAAACTACTTAAAGATAATAAAAATATAAGGCGAGCAAAACTTTTTCACACCAACCAGCAAAAAAACTGGTGGCTCAAGTGTTAGAGAGCCAACCTTGAGTGAAAAAACCAAGTGAGAGCATGAGACCCTGAGTTCAAACCACTTACATACAAAATAAGCTAGCTGGTACATGCACGCATGGAGCACATCTTTAGCATACAACAAATGCTTTGTATCAGGTAGCAATTATCAGATGCTGGTCTCTTACCTTAAGCCTTAGGTAAGAGCTCCATCTCTCCAAGGAGATTGCCTGGGGCTGAAAATAGCCAAGAACCATCTCCTGACCCTTGCTCCTCCATGGATTCCATCCTAGAGGTGTAACTCTGAATCCTGTTTGTTTGCCTTGCAGGCATCATCTCTGACTTGGATCCCTTAGTTCAAGAACTACTGGATCTTCTCACATTCACCATGAATACCTCACATGTCCCGGTTTCCTGGGGTGGAAACAGAAGCCACCCGTGGAGCATCCTGTACAACTTCTCTGACCACTGCCAGGATTCCATGGACTTTCTGGCCTTCATTGTCACCTGCTATAGCATTGAGACCATAATGGGGATTTTGGGAAACCTCTGTTTGATATGTGTAACCATGAGGCAGAAAGACAAAACCAACGTGACCAACCTGCTCATTGCTAACTTGGCCTTCTCTGACTTGCTTATGTGCCTCATCTGCCAGCCACTCACGGTTACCTACACCATCATGGACTATTGGATCTTCGGTGAGGCCCTGTGCAAGGTGTCAGTCTTCATCCAGTGTATGTCGGTGACAGTCTCCATCCTCTCACTTGTCCTTGTGGCCCTGGAGAGGCATCAGCTCATAGTCAACCCTACAGGCTGGAAACCCAGTGTCCTTCAGGCCTACCTGGGGATTGTGATAATCTGGTTCATAGCCTGCTTCCTTTCCCTTCCTTTCCTTATTTACAGCATCCTTGACAGCATCTTCCATGAGGAGCACCCCAAGGCTTTAGAGTTTCTGGCAGACAAGGTAGCGTGCACTGAGTCCTGGCCCGTGGCCCAACACCATGTCATCTACACCACCTTCCTGCTGCTTTTTCAGTACTGCATCCCATTGGGCTTCATTCTGGTCTGCTACCTGCGCATCTACTTGTGCCTGTGGAGGCAGGGACGCGTGCTTCCAAGGGGCGCCTGCAGCTCACGAGAGGGACAGATGAAACGGGTCAATGGGATGCTTGCGGCTATGGTGGCTGCCTTTGCAGTGCTCTGGCTGCCCTTCCATGTATTCAATACCCTGGAGGACTGGTACCCGGAGGTCATCTCCGTGTGCCATGGTAACCTTATCTTCATGGTGTGCCACCTGCTCGCCATGGCGTCTACCTGTGTCAACCCTTTCATTTATGGCTTTCTCAACACCAATATCAAGAAAGAGATCAAGGCTTTTGTGCTGACCTGCCAGCATAGCACTCCTCTGGAGGAGTCTGAGCCTGTGCCTCTGTCCACAGTGCACACGGAAGTTTCCAAAGGATCCATGAAGCTAAGTGGCAGATCTAAGCCCATTTAGCTGTTTCTAGGGCTTCTTCTTGCCACATTCCTTGCCAGGGTCTTTCACTTAGTGAAGTGGCCATGTTATAGGTGGGTGTTAGGGGGAGGGTAGGATCTCATCATTTTTGCCTTTTGGGGTTGAAGATAGACTGGCAAGGTAATGCTTTTTGCATCCCTATGTTCAGAGGATCTAAACCATTTGCTTCTGGGAGAATTCTATTTCCAGATTGGGGAGGTTGAGCTTCTGGGTGTCACAGCTGCAGATGGCTACCTGTAGCTGGCAGGGTTTATTCTGGTAACTCAGCAACAGATTCCTGGCCTGGGAAGCCACTGGAGAGTGAGAGTTTGAGGCCACTAAGGAGTGTGTGAGAGAAGGGACAGATGCAGATAGAACTCCAGACATTTTTCAGGCCTGCTCCTGGGGAGACAGAGATGCAGGTGGATGTGCTTTGTAAGAATTTAAGCCAGACACTGATGGCTTATAATTGTCATTCTAGCTACTGAGGAGGCTGAGATCTAAGGATGGTGGTTTGAAGCTAGCCTGGTCAGAAAAGTTTGTGTGATTTTTATTTTCAATTAAGTCAAAGTGGAGCTATGGTTCAAACAGTAAAGTGTTAGCCCGGAGCATAAAAACTAAGGGAAAGTGCCTAGGCCCTGAATTCAGGCCCCAGGGCTGGCACACACACACACACACACACACACACACACACACACACACACACACACACACACACACACAGAATTCAGCAGGGTTAAAGAGTTATATCCATGTTGTTTTGGAAGGCTATGGCAGAGAGAGAGAGAAAGAGGGGAGAGAGAGAGAGAGGAGAAAGAGAGAGAGAAGGGAGGGAGAGATAGAGAGAGAGAGATAGATATGGGGGGATCGTTCCAGATTTCCATTTTTAATCAGTGGTAAAGGAACTATTCATCACTGAATGTTAAGTCAGGGAAAGGTACCCTAGGGTACCAGGGCTCAGGATGCTGTTCCCATGGACACTTGGGAACAAAGCTCCTTTATGATGCTAAAATGCCTAATGACAGAGTGACCAGGCTGGGCATCTGGTAAAGATGCTTTGTATTAGAAACAGGAACAAGGAACAATAGTAGGAGTCTTACTGAGTGATTTCTGTGCCTCTCCTTTTTTTTTTTTTTTTTTTTGGTTGGTTGTAGGGCTTGAACTCTGGGCCTGGATGCTGTCTGTCCCTGAGCTCTTTAGCTCAAGGCTAGTGCTCTACCACTTGAGCCACAGCATCACTTCCAGTTTTCTGGTGGTTCATTGGAGATAAGAGTCTCATAGACTTTCGTGCTTGGTCTGGCTTTGAACCAGGATCCTCAGATCTCAGCCTCCTGAGGATTACAGGCATGAGGCACAGGCACCCTACTTTGTGCCCCTCCTCTTCACCTTTCTAGGTTTGCACAGCTCACATGGGTGGCTATTTCTTACTTCTGATCCCAGATGGTCTGTGGGGTTGGTTGGTCACTGGTATCCTAGGCATTTGCTACCCAACGTATGGTCAGAAGTGCAGCAATCTTGGAACCAAGGCAGAATCTTTGCAGCCTTTCCAAATTTGCTGGATTAACTCTGTATATTATCAAAACCTCTGGGCTAATTGTTGGCATTTTAAACCTGAAATAGCTCTGCTGTATGAGTTAGGTTGTCTGGAACCTGGAGTTACTTGGTGAGCATTTACAAACTCCCACTGTGGGATCTAAGGCAGAGATGGACACATGCCTTTGAATTTAGAATTGTGAAAAAGTGTGCTTAGTTTTGGGTTATATGTTTTCTCCCCAGTTGCATGTGGTTGTATGTTTTGTGAAGCCTTTTTATTGTTATAATAAATTCTTGCCAAATATTTAGTCTGCATCACTATGTTTATATCCAATATGCCCTTTTGTATTCTTCTCTATTTCATTTAAAATTATATTATCAATGGTTTTTCATCATGCTGGATATCCTGTGTGTGTGTGTGTGTGTGTGTGTGTGTGTGTGCATGTTTTGTGTGTTTGAGTGTGTGACATTCCAGGGACTTGAACTCAGGGCCTCAGAGCTGTCTCTGTTTTGCTCAAGGCTGGTTTTCTGTCACTTGAGCCACAGCTCCAATTTTGGCTTTTTGTTGGTCAACTGGAAAGGACAGAGGTGTGTATGTTGACACTATTTCATAATTCTTATCATTTTTTTTTGCCAGTCCTGGGGCTTGAACTCAACACGGTCTAGGCACTGTCCTTAGACACTTTTTTAAATTTTTGCTCAAGGCTAGCACTTTGTCACTTATATTTTTAAAATAAATATTTTGTTTACATTATAAAATTTTATTCACTTATCAAATAAATACTTCAGGTAATACCATATAGCCTCTATGGCACAATGGTAAATAAATGCACATTGTTCTTGTCCTATGAAGCATATGTCCAATTTATGATCTTTATTGTATCCTTAACCATCATCTGTTTGGGAAATATTGAGAGTTTCTAGACCTACCACATAGCTGCATATAGATACTTTCTCATTTAGACAGAAAGAATTTTATTTTTATTTATCTTTTTTTTGCTGGTCCTGGGGCTTGAACTCAGGGCCTGAGCACTGTCCTTGGGTTTTTTCAAGGCTAGAGCTCTACCACTTGAGCCACAGTATCACTTCCACCTTTTTCTATCCATGTCGTATCGAGGAATCAAACCTGGGTCTTCATGCGTGCTAGGCAAGCACTCTACCACTAGGCTAAACTCCTGGCCCTTTATTTCTTTTCTTTTTTTAATTATGTTTAGTTGTATAAAGGAATTTCAACTCACCATCTCAGTTTATGCACCCTTCCACTGTTATCTTCATCTCTCCCAACTGACTCCATTGTCACAAATGTACAACAAATATTATGACTGCATTCATCCACTCTTCCTTTCTACTCATCTGTTTCCCCTTGTACTTGATCTCCTTCTTTCCTTCCCCCCTCCCCTCTTCTTCCCCCCCTGCCCTGCATATGTTTCCGCTTCATGGTATTCATTTTGTTAAGCTTTAGTTGTTCAAAGGAGTTACACCATTGGCATCCCCCCACCCCCATGCATGATATACTTTAGTCAATTTGTATGTATCATTTTTCCTTTCTTTTTATTTTGTTTGTTTGTTTTTGCCAGTCCTGGGCTTGAATTCAGGGCCTGAGAACTGTTCTTGGGCTTTCTTAAGGCTAGAGCTTTACCACTTGAGCTACAGCACCACTTCTGGCTTTTTTCTATGTATGTGGTACTGAGAAACTGAACTCGGGTCTTTTACTAGGCAAGCACTCTACCACTAGGCTAATCTCCTGTACCCACCGTGTGTGTGTGTGTGTGTGTGTGTGTGTGTGTGTGTGTACACGCGGGTGTCTTGGGGTGTGATAGGACCCTACTGCTACCCCTCTACCCTACCAGTGTATAATGTCTCATCACCATCTAAATAGCTCTCAGTCCTGACCTTCCTTCAAAACACAGATCCAACAGCATCGTTCACTGCTGCATTCATCCAACAAATGCCCCCCCCCCGCTTTTTTTTGTATGTGTGCTAGTAGTAGGGCTGGAGCTCAGGGTTTGGGGGCTGCCCTTTAGCTTTTGGCTCAATGTTGGCTCTCTACCACTTGACCCACATTTCCACTTCTGGCTTTTTGCTGGTTAACTGCAGGTAAGAATCTCATAGACTTTCTGCTTGGGCTGACAGAAATGGACTTATCCTTAGATCACAAAGGATCTGTGATCCTCAGATCTTAGCCTCCTGAGTAGTTAGGATTACAGTCATGAGCTATGAGTGCCTGGCTTTAACAAGTGTTTACTGCTGGCTTATTATGTGTCAGGCACATGGTGGATATGACTAAAAATAATGCAATTAAAACAATAGGTTCTACGGATGGCTACAGTTATGTGCTGAGGAGTCTACCCTTAGGGGTTTAAGTAGACACATTCACCAGTCCAGAGGCAGTGAGCCACTCAAAGGAAGAGCCCAAGACACCCATCTTACTCCCCTATGACATATTGCCCTCCCTTGGATAGAGCAGCTACACAACACACATTTGCCAAGTGAAAAATTAATATTATGGAACTGATTTTGTCAGAAGAGAGTTTCCTAAAAAGGGATGCAAGGTTCTTCATGAATTTGTACACTATTGAAGAGCAACCCGAATTTCTGTTGGCTTTAGAGGTACTCCTACTCCCACCAACACAAGGTTAAATGGTCTTCACTTGGGGTCTGCAGGCTTGAGTGTGCTTGGAAATGTAGCTGTGTAACCATGAACTTGGAAGTTCTCCGATGTTTAAATAGGACTGCTTGCTTGAAACTCTTAATATTTGAGTCTGAAATAGTTTATCAGTGTAATTGGATGCCAGCTCAAAGCTCTCTTAAATATATGTTCTTTCATTGATAAAATTGTGAATGGGGTGTTTGGTTATCCATTTTTTGACTGCCAAGGTAACCAGACTGGAAATAGGGTGTGAATTCGGAACAAAGAACTCCAACATACTGGTAAAAACCTGGCTAGCCATATCTCCTTCGCAAGGTCATGTGTTTTGTGAGGCTGGCAGCCTGTACCTGCCTTGTAAATGTCATTTACTGCCCCTTGTGGGGTTTATATGAATGGTAGACTTTCCCCAACAAAGCTTCCCCTTTCTTTATAACTGACCCTACCTCTACAACCCACATACCTGCAGTGATGGGAGACTCACATCTTGCTTGTTTGCTTTTGGAGTTGGGAATTGAACCCAGCCCCTTGTGCCTGGTAGGTAAGCAGCCTACCACTCAGCTACAGTCTCAGTTTACCTGATGCATTCTGAGCATTGATTGTTGCCCTGGATCTCTTGGGCCAAATAGTCATCTAGGCCCCTGGAGTCCAAGAAAGGGCTGGGTGAAAACAAATTCTGGAGTCCTGAGTTATAAGGCACTTCCCAGTGGTTTGGACATTCTCATTTCAAACATGTACCACTATAGCCCGAAGCCAGTCCTGAGCTGGTTTTATGACTTCCTTGAGTTCTGATTGGGAGCATCATGAGAAGGAGCCTGACTGGGAAGGTTTGCTTCAGATGTTGGGTTCATCAGCCAGGGGAAAGAAAGGTGAAGATCTTGATTACTGCAGCCCTCTCTTGCCACGTGGTGCAAGAATGATAAGAGATGGGATCCCAGCAGAAAGAGCAGAGAGAGTTCATGGGAAATTGAGAGAATTAAAGGAGGTATTATCTGTGGAAGCGCCTGGCAGTTTGTTCTTGGTTCACAAAGAGGCCACTTTTCTATGCTTAATAACATTGCTGGACAGTGATGGCTCAGGCCAAGATCTGAGGAGCATGGTTTGAAGCCAGCCTGGGCAGGAAAGTCTGTGAGACTCTTATCTCTATTTCTTATCCACTTAAAAATGCAGCTAGAAATGGATCTATGACTCAAGTGGTAGAGCACTCGCCTGGAGCATAAGGTACCTGGAGGGAGCAAATGCAGAAAACAAGACTGGAGAGCACAGGCAAGTGTAGGGCTTCCTAAAGTTGGGAAGCTACTGGAGGGGCCTGATTGCATTGCTGTCTCCTGAGCCTGGCCCAGGAGGTGTTGGAAAGCTGTAGAGTGGATTTTTTACAGCTATAGGAAGGAACCTGGAAGGGTGCTGCTTCCAGAGTGAGGTGGCAGATAGGGATGCTAAACCCTTCCTCCTCCCCCTGCCTCACAGTGTTTTTCTGGTGACCTGGATTGGTAGACTCTACAGGGAACAGATAGAAAAGGAATTGCAGATTCCCATCCTCCAGCCATGAGGTGGACTATATACTAGGCATCTGAAGCTGGAGAAATCAATAGCTTACTTACTGGCTACTCAGAGCAGTCCTTGTGTAAGCACTTTGTTCAAGCCACGGAGCGGAGAGGCATGTGGCTGTGGTATTCCCTTTGCATGGCTCCTGGTTAGCATCACTGGAGATTTTAGGCCTGGCCCATGGCTTAAGTGCAAGCTTAGCCATCAGAGCCATTGGAAGCCAGTACATATTCATGTCTTGCTAAGTCTTGTTCATATTTGTCATACTTTACAGGTGCCAGCTCCAGTGCATTTTCTTAGGGTGTAGGTACATGCCCAAATCTCCAAAGACATCTGATAACGTTGGCAAAGGCAAACATTTTACATTTCAGTTCCGTCCACTTACACCCTTGCCTTAATCTTGTGATACACTCTAAACATGCTGGTGTGGTCATAGGGTTCAGAGGCTTTGGGCTTAGCCTGGGAACTGCCAGGAACTGGCCTCCAGACTTCCATGCCAATGAATTCTAGCTAACTCAGGTCTTGAAGCTGCCCAAGAAGACAGCCATTGGCCATGTGTATGGTCACTGAGCACCTGAACTGTGGCTAAGCAGGAGGCTGAGGATTGAGATTCAAAAGTACCTTCGGCTGAATCTGGGAGACAATCAAGCCTAGTGGACCACTGTCATGTCACCAAGTGTGGCACAGAGGTGCTGTTTCTCCTGACTGTGAAAATGGAGCTGGAAGAGCCAGGTGGATGACCAGGATTCTGTGCAGCTTATGACAGCTGCATCCGGGATCCTGATCCTGCCAGTTGTAGGGCTCGGGCCTGGGTTGCTCTTCCAGACTCCGCTGCCAGCCCAGCTTGGTCCTGAGCACTGCCCCTGGAGTGGGTGAATACATTCATTCCTGAGCTTATCTTGGTGGGTTTCTGCCAACCAAGCTTGTTTCATCCAGCAGTGTGTGGGCTGCCAAACAGTTTTTCCTTGTTTATGTAAGGAGTTTGGGGCCCTCAGGCCATTTCCACAGCCCTTTGCTCAAACTTGCTGAGGAGAAGCTGCTCTCACTCAGAAGCACAGTCCTGATGAGTGCAGGGTTCTTAGGTGGTGGGGGTGATGTAAGGGTTGCACCTCCCTAGTCTTCTCACAGTCCCCTGTCCTGTCCCCACAATGCATTGCTCAGCTTTGTCTCTAACACAGAAGTTATGGGGTGGGGGTCCTGTGTCCAGTGCCAATTCCCACGCTTGTCTTCTCTCTCTCTCCACCAGTCTAAAGGCTTAAACTCAGGAATTAGCTGCTATTTTCCCTTCAAGGCTAGTGACCTACAACTTGAGCCACAGCTCTGCATCTGGCTTTTGGGTGATTAATTGGAGGTAAGAGTCTCAGGGACTTTTTCTGCCCAGAGTGGCTTAGAACTTGGCCTCCTGAGTAGCTAGGATTACAGGTATGAGCCATTAGTACCCAGCGCTTCTCATTTTATGTCTTCTGTGTCATCTCCTCATGTAGAAGGGCCAGAAATCACCAGGTCCTGCAGTAATCAAATTGAGAGTTTGGATCAGAATACTTTTAGGAATCTGTCATGTCATTGAGCATGGCAGACAGGGGCTATGGCTCCCTTTTAGGGAATCTTCTAAGAGCCCATGATTCCTTTATCTTTGTGGGAGATAGAATAATTTCACAGCCCTTCAACTTCGGCGTGGACTGTAGCAGAGGCAGGACCAACAAGTAGTGCACCTAGCGTGAGGAGGGAATTGAAGAATTTTGCTTGACTCTCGTTCTCTTCATTTGAGTCTCAGTCTGTTACCATCTTCTTATCCAATCTCAAATCACTGAAATGATGGGGGTGAGAGGGAGAGAGAGGAGAGAGAGAGAGAGAGAGAGAGAGAGAGAGAGAGAGAGAGAGAGAGAGAGAGAGAGAGAGAGAGAGGGAGGGGAGGAGAGAGAGCGAGAGAGAGAGAGAGAGAGAGAGAGAGAGAGAGAGAGAGAGAGAGAGAGAGAGAGAGGAGGGGGGGGAGGACGGGAGGGAGGGAGGGAGGGAGGGAGGGAGGGAGGGAGGGAGGGGGAGAGAGAGAGAGAGAGAGGAGACATTTTGGGAACTGGTAGGCCAGTACCAGACAGAGCAGAAGTAGACTGATGGAAAGTGAAGACTTAGGAGCCCAAAAGAAAAGGATACAAACCAAAGAGCAGTTTATTATAGAAGTGAAAAGAACAGAAGGGTGTCCTAGAGCTGGGTGACTCTTGATGGCTTCACTGGTCTCCCTTGGTCTTCTTTATCCCTTCTCAGTGCAGAGCCCTGCCTTGTCCTGAATGGATTCTCCACTGCCCTCTTTCTGGTAAGTTGCCTCTGCATTTGTAAGTTTCCCTCAGATTCCAGGAGCAGTCTTGATTTTGCACTCTGCACACCCAGGCCATTCATTCCATGGCCAGTTAATTTATTCATCGAAATTAGCATTAGCCACAGTAGGGCTGTGTGATTGACTATCAGAAGCCAGATACGAGCCATGTTGTTTTCAGTGATTATTGACTTCTTCGCAGCACACGGTACGAAGTAATGATTATAAATGTCCAAAAGGCTGAGAAGTATGGGACATGCGGTGAATCACATCACAGCGTGTCAGACCTGGGGTTCAGCCCTGGGTTGTGTGACACTGCTCCTGTATCAGAATGTCAAGGCTGAGTTTATCCAGGTGTCTCCTGAACTTATCTGTATCTGGGCAGTGTCAGAGAATCTATGCCCAAGGAAGTGACGTCTTCAAAGCATATGAGGATTCCTCGCCTTGGGAGAGTTTTCCCTCCCATAACTCAAAGCATCACAGACTCCTCATCTGCTGGCTCCCTAACTTTTCTCTTCTTTTACAGACTGTCTCTGCAACCACAAGTTCACTGAAGTCTCACATTAGGATAATTCTTCTCATGACTTTACCAGCTTTCCCTTCAGAGTCCAGTCCTCCTGGCTCTCCTTCCCTCTCTCCTTCTCCCTTCTCCCACACCCTCTCCAGGGCCTAGACACTGTCCTCAGTATTTTTTTTTTTTTGATGAAGGCTGGTGTTCTATCACACCCTGCAATCACACCTCTGCTTCTGGCTTTTGTGCTGGTTACGTGGAGATAAGAGTCTCATACACTTTCCTGCCTAGGCTGGCTTTGAGCTGGGATCCTCAGCTCTCAGCCTCCCAAGTAGCTAGGGGTGAGCCCCTGGCTCTTGGGTAGTACCCCGGTCTCCTGCTTTTCCTTTCAGCTGCTCAAAATGCCCTCCCTAAAATCACATGATTATTGTCAGATAGTTTGGGTCCTCACGCTGCTTGTTCTTTGGAGCCTTGCCTCCTGGACATCATGTCTCAGAAATCTACTCTGTCTTTGTCCCTCCTCCTCTCATCTTCCATGACATATCTGTAGGCCAGTCTTCCTAACCCCAGCTGCTCCTCTGTCCCCCATTGACGGGGCTCATGCTGGATCAGGCTTGGTTTCCACGTCTTACACCATGCACTTCTAATTAGGAATTGCGCATGCGTTCTTGACTTCAGCTGCCAAAGACAGGCACGTGGATCCTAAACTCACCTCTCCTTTATGCTCCATTTAACAGCCATGTGGATGTCCATAGGACGTCTCCTATATACCTCAAGTGCAAGTCCAAACAAAATGTGGGCCACTCCCAGTGTGCCTGCTGGGCTGTCATACGCCACCTGACTGCCTCATTAGGAATATTTGATTCATTCTTATTCTTTTGCTTGGTAAGGAATGGGGAGGGGGATTTGCCTATTTCTGTGTCCTGTTTTGCATTCTGGTGAGACCCCATTTACACCAAACATAGATCTCATTCTAACTCACTTCTTTGGTCGTTCCCACTGTCTTCCCCATCGAGTTTCTGCGTGCAGATACTAGGTCTGAGTTTTTGCTTTTCCAGGTCCTCATTCAGATGGCCTTTCCCAGTGTGCTCTCATCTCCTCCTCTATCCTCCTCTATTCCAGCACCTTTCTCACTTTTGGCTCCTCTGCTATTGCCATGCTTTGTTTAGTCTAATGCCCACCGAATCCCTGTGTACTTTCTACTTCTCAGTTTACCTTCTCCGAAAGCTTTCCTGGGCTCTGTTGTTTCTTGTCTGTACCCCCAAAGTACTGTGCCACATCTGCGCTGGGCACACAGGGAGTTTGAGTGCTAGAAGGAAGAGACTTGCCACCTGTCACCCCTCAAACACAGGGATTGAGCTTTATCTCCTAGGAAGTCACCAGCCCAGTGCCACCAGCCTTTACCTGAACTAAACGCCCTATGAAAGGACAGTGTACTGGTTTCTGTCATGAGGAACAGACAAATAGAAAGAGAAGCTTGCAGATGATCCAGTTGGGCCTCCAATTGGAAAAAAGCAGTCCAACAACCTCATCTTCATGATAGAGCAGCTGAGCAAGCTGATCAAGCCTACCAGTCACTGGCTGTAATATGGGGAAAGAGTTCTCTTTTAAAAGCATTTCAACTAAGCTGGGCACTGGTGGCTCACACCTGTAATCTTAGCTACTGGAGGCTGAGATCTGAGGATCATGGTTCGAAGCCAGGCTGGGTAGGAAAGTGTCCATGAGGCTCTTATCTTCAATTAACCACAGAAGAAGCTGGAAGTGGTGCTGTGGTTCAAAATGGTAGAGTGCTAGATTTGAGCAAAATGAACCCAGGGATAGTGCCCAGAATTCAAGCCCCAGGACTTGCAAAAAGAAAGCATTTAAACTAACTGTCTGCCAGTGGCTCATGCCTGTAATCCTAGCTACTCAGCACGTTGAGACTGAGGTTCAGAGTTCATAACCAATTGGAACAGGAAAGTTCCTGTTTTCTTCTGGGTCATGGGGCTTGAACTTGGCCTGGGTACTGTCCTTGAGCTCTTCAGCTCCATCCCTTGAGCCAGGACCCACTTCCCATTTTCTGGAGGTTAATTGGAGATATGAGTCTCAGTTCTTTTTGTGCCTGGGATGCCTTTGAACCTTAATCCTCAGATCTGAGTAGGTAGGATTACAGGTGTGAGCCACCGCGCCTGGCATGGTACCAGTTTTGGGGTTTGAACTTAGGGCCTGGGCATTGGCCTTGGGTTTTCTCAAGGCGAGGGCTCTACCACTTGAGCCACAGTACTAATCACAGGGTTTTCTATGTATGTGGTACTGAGGAATTGAACCCGGTCTTTGTGTATGCTAGGCAAGCACTCTACCACTAGGCCAAACTCCCGACCCTTCCTGAAACTTTTATCTCCAATGAACCACCAGAAAACTGGAAGTGGAGCTGTGACTCAAAGTGGCAGAGTTCTAGCCTTGAGTGGATAAAGCTCAAGGATAGTGCCTGGCCCTGAGTTCAAGCCCCATGACCAACATAGAGAACCAGGAAAACAAAACAAACAAAAAACCAATTTAAACTAGACTTTAGAGTCTAGAAGAACAAGGCTTGTTTACCTATACTTAAGAATGTAAGATAGTATGATGCAAGGTAATTTCAACAGAAGAAAAAGATGCAGAGAGATAGGGAGGGGGAGGAGGAGGAGGAGGAAGGGGAGAAGAAAGAGGAGGAAGAGAAGGAAGAAAAGGAAGAGGAAGAGGAGGAGAAGAAAGAAATGGAAAAGGAAGAGGAGGAGGAGGAAGAGGGAGAGGGGAAGGAGAAGGAGAGGGGAAGAGGATAAGGAGGAGGGGAAGGAGAAGGGAGGAGTAGAGATGGGATAAGGGGGTGGGATGGAATGGAGCAGGCAGATGAACAGACATTGTCCCTTGTCCTGGTGTGCGCTGGGAGAAGCCCCTTTGCTTCTGTCTTATCTGGTCCTGCTTCTCCTTTTCCCTAGGTGGAACTGTTGGCACAGAAATATAAGAAATCTGCATGTAGCAAGATAGAGACTCATTCACTAAGACCTCGTGACTGTGAAAATATCCAAACTTCCTTTTGTAAGCTGGCACTTGGCCATATGTTTAGGAATATTCAACAAGTGTGGGGCCAGTTCAGATGTAAGCAAATGGGCCTTCTTCTCAGAGGCCAGGTGCTCTGTCCCTCTGTTTTTCCCAGTCTCCTCTGCTGTGCTTTGGTCATTTCTATGGTCATTGTCCTTGGGTGATCATCACTAAAGTGACACCTTCTTTGGCACTTATCATGTGCTGGGGACATGCATTGTTTCAACGAATGAGAGCAGAGAATGGCTCTTGTGTGTTATCAGTGAGTGGGGTCGACACCTGGGGCTCCTGCAAGATGGAAAGGCAGCCCCCAGCAGCTCAGAGCTCGTAAGGAAGATTTCCATTTGCTCATTAGATTCCTGTACAAGACTTTTCTATGTGTTATTGTGTAATGAAATGAAATAAATAATCACATGTCGAGCCAGGAGAGAAGGCTAAATAATCTATGATCTGACAGGTTAATGGGCTAGGCTAGAAAATGTTTATGACTTGTTAAATATTTAAAAAATCTGGATATTAAAGCACAGAGCAAGTGGCCCACTATTTTATAAGCATATTTCTGTCCTCATGGAAAGCCATCAGGTTTTAAAACCAGGAAGGAATAACCAATGATCATGGGGGTTTTGGTGACATATTTGCTCCCTGTGTTGTTTTCACATATCCAAAGTTTTCTACAATAAGCTGATGTTATATTGGTGATCTGAAAAAGCTACAAACAAACAAAAAGAAAAAGCCATGCTAAGTGTCAGTGGTGCATACCTGTGATCCGAGTGACTCAGGAGGCTGAGATCTGAGGATCATAGGTTCAAAGCTAGCATTTGCAGGGAAAAAAAACCCCACAAGACTTTTATCTCCAGTTAGCTAGAAGTGTGTTTCAAGTGATGGAATGCCAGCCTTTAGTGAAAAAGCCAACCAAGAATGTGAGGTCCTGAATTTGAGCCCCAATGCCAAAACAAACAAAGAAGCTGCTTCCTTACCTGGGTGGGAAAGGCTATTCAAGAGGCATTTTAGGAAAAAAAAGAAAAGAAAAGAGGCATGGCTGCATTGGTAGAGCACTAGCCAAGGAGTGAAAGCTGCAGGTACTGAGTTTGAGTTCCAATCTCAGCCTAAAATAAAAGAAGCTGGCTTCTTACTCTTCTGTCACAGAGCCTAGTTTGAATCATTCCTATAAGAAACAAAGCCTTTCCTTCAGGGCTATGTCATGAGAAACACAGACATCAGGACACAGCATGATTCCTGAGGGAACAGGTGACTTGCCTGGCCACATTTTGTGGCAGCTGATTACTCTCCTACAGGTCCAAGGAATGCATTTAGTCAGTCCTTTGCAGCTTTATTATCTCTGAGGATGAACGTGTTCTGTGGTTAGTGTGAACTCTCTTCTGTCTGGCTGGAAGGCTGTGAGTCAGTCCGAATGGACTGTTATCACCAAGAGGCCTGCTCACTCCAGATGCAATGTTACTGAGATGGCGCTAGAATGCAGGTGACAAGAAGCAAAGGGTTGCTGCAGAGAGAGAGCCATGCATGGGTAGTTAGGCAGCTAGGGGGACCCTGGGTTGTGACCATCCGTCCTGGGCCTCAGGGTCCTTTCCTCAGATGTCCATTCTGGTGACTGGTATGAATATCCAGCCATTCTGCCCATCTTGGGGATTAGCAAACATCTGGTGAACTCTGGGAGTTATGATACAGCTTCAAGTGGGTTTTCTCAATGTTAATTGAGGATTCTAGTTTTTCTTTGGGTTTGGACTTCAGATCCTAGGAAGTTAGAAAGTATCAGGATTGGCATTCACTTAAGCCAAATATGTCAAATTATACTCAAGAAAGTAGATCCCAGTTGGCCACTGGTAGCTCACGCCTGTAATCCTTGCTACACAGGAGGCTGGGATCTGAGGATCATAGTTCAAATGCAGCCCAGGCAGGGCAGTCTGTGAGACTCTTTATTTCCAATTAGCCACTGGAAAACCAGAAGTGGCACTGGGGCTCAAAGTAGTAGAGTACTAGCCTTGAGCTGAAGAGCTTGGGGACAGAGCCCAGGCCATAAGTTCAAGCCCAGGACCAGCAAAAAAAAAGAAGCAGGTGCAGAAGGATTGGGCCACATGGGGAACTAGGATCCCTGTAGGAAGCCCCTGACTTGTTTCCATCTACTCAATGTCAAGAGCCAGCTGGGGACACGTCCTGCCTTCTTGGTTATGACTTGGTTGCACTCTAAGCATGGTTCCTCATGTATGTGATGATAGTCATCTCTGAGAGGTTGGAGTGAGTGTAGTGAAGCAAAGGTTTCCTCTGTGGAGGGGTGAACCTCAGGGCCTCTCCTTCCTCATCCCTCCAGATGCTTAGTGGAAGTCCAGAACTCAAGGGGATGAGAAGGGGGGCAGAAGGAAGGGCAGGCAGGGTTTGATTCCATGATGCAGCTCCTGGGGTGTCCCTAGGGGAGGGTCATAAGTCAAGAGTGGGACTTTAAGAATGGATTTCTCCCTGTATTTCTTGATCAAGCCAGGCTACGGAGTCCCTGCAGATTCCCCTAGCTTTATTCTGCGAGCATGGAGTCCTGGAGGTGTTGAAAGGGGAGGGCTCCGGGAGGCTGAGGGCCCAGTGGCATCAGTAAGAGCCCTGTTATCTTCCCAGAAATATTCAAATAGATAACAAGGATGTGTGCTTGAGTACACGCAGAAAAACCATAAGGATCCATATTTAGAACTGGTACCAACTTTAAAGACAAAACTGGACAAAACAAAACAAAAAAAATACCCAAGGAAAACTATGTAACACGAACAAGACAGAGAAGCGGAGACTTTTAAACAGAATCAGACATTGACATATAACAAGAAAATTGGACTCAATCAGATACACTTAACACAAAAACATGAGCTCAGATGAATGTACTCTCGGGTATGCCCTGTTATGGACAAGAAACTCAGAAGGGGGGTCAAGGCGTCCCTTGACCACCCAGGCCTCTGTTTCAGGCCCACAGTGCACTTATTTATTTATTTATTTTTAAAATAAAACAAAACGGACAGGGGGTCGGCCGATACTTACCTCCAGAGGCCTTTGCTTTTCACCTGGGCATCTTTTACGAAAAAGGTTGTTAAAGGAAAATCACTGTTTCTAGAAAAAAGCAATCTTTTATCTCAATAGTATAAATATACAAATTATTAGGAATTGATGAAAGACTTGGGAGCCCTGGTTGGGTGCATACCTGTGATTCTAGTGACTCAGGAGGCTGAGATCTGAGGATCATAGGTTCAAAGGTAGCACTTGCAGAGAAAAAACCCCCCACAAGACTTTTATCTCCAGTTAGCTAGAAGTGTGTTTCAAGTGATGGAATGCCAGCCTTTAGTGAAAAAGCCAACCAAGAATGTGAGGTCCTGAATTTGAGCCCCAATGCCAAAACAAAGAAGCTGCTTCCGTACCTGGGTGGGAAAGGCTATTCAATGGCTCACTATGTACTTGTTGAGTTGACTTGAAGCATTAGCTCCAACACATGTGTTTAGCACTAGCACACAGGAGATGAGATGGAGAAGCCATGGTCACCTTGGCTCTGAGCTGAAGTTACTTCTCAAGCCAAAAAGTACAGAGAAGAGACTTTTCCCATTAAAGTAAGAGTGTGAAAGTCAGGATCAAGTTTCTGCTTTGTTTGTGGCTTGCTATTATTTTACCTATAGATTTTACTAAGCACCTGAACTTGAAGCTTCTTTTGAACAGTTGGAATGGTGGCCCTCTGCTCTGCATTTGTGTCTGGTTACTCTTTTTTTTTTTTTTTTGCCAGTCCTGGGCTTGGGCTCAGGGCCTGAGCACTGTCCTTGGACTTTCTCAAGGCTAGAGCTCTACCACTTGAGCCTCAGCACCACTTCCGGCTTTTTTCTATGTATGTGGTACCGAGGAATCGAACCCGGGTCTTCATGCATGCTAGGCAAGCACTTTAACCACTAGGCCAAACTCCCGGCCATCTGGTTACTCTTGTGAGACCTGGCTCTCTGGGCAGGCACACTGCCTGTGGGAAATAGGACCCTTTTCCCACACCCGTTGCATCTGTCCATCCTTGTTGATGGATGTGCAATACTCACCTGAGCACTCTGGTTAGGAAGAGATGGGGAAATCACAAAGCTTTGCCTAATAAGGAAGACCTCATCTCCACACAGTGAGGACTCTGTGGCAGGGCTTCATGCAGAGACTCCCTAGAGGCAGTAAGGATGGGAGGGGGGGCTGTGACAGGCACACACTGAGGAACTTCTTGTGAGATGATGTCAGGTGTGAGATGGGATCAGGGACAAAGTGTTTGAATGGGAGAATAGGGTTCTAAGAAATGCTTAGGCAACTAGGCCGGGAACAGAGCTAGAGGAAGCGCAAGCCACACGAGAGCAGTGGTGAGGAGCCCAGAGGCCTTTCTGTAGTCATTTGAGTGTTGTTTCAAATTTCCTCGACCTGAGAGATAAAAGCTAAGGCTGGACCTCGCTGACTAGCTTGATTGACATCAGGGATTGAATCAGCCCCAATGGACAAGTGGCTGTCCACTTCAATCTTAGTGAACCTTGGCCTTTGTGGAAAAGTCCTAAGTGAGCTCCTTCAGGTGGCATGCAGGCTTGCTGGGAGGTCTCTGGGTATTTGCCTTGATCAGGGAATCTCTTGATGAAGTGCAGAGCTTCATCCAATGCCAGACACAAAAGGGTCATATCTAAGATGGATTTCCATGCCACTCAAGGGTGAAGTATGAAACAGGAGCTCATGAAGAAGGGAAGTCGAGGCTGGGGATGAGAAGGAGAGACTTCGTGGTCTCTTCTTTCTCCTCATTTCTTCTATGGCTTCATTGTTCTTTGGCCTCATTCTCTCTTCCTGCTGTCTGGTATTCATCAGCCAGAAAATCTTGGAATGATCAGTTTAAGCACTCCACAGAGATTGAAGTCATTAGCAATCTCATTCCATATTTCCGGAAGAAGGATTTGGATCAACTTTTCTACAAAAGAATCCCATGGTTGCCCCAGGCTTGGAGCCCAGTTTGGAAAACTACCTGGAGTGTTTAGAGAAGGAACTCATATGATCACCATACCTACCATGGAGCTCAGGCTGCTTAGCCTGGCAGAGCCTGACGGTGAAACTCTGAATTCAGCACCCACCAAGCCCAGGCAGAGCCCTGGCATGACAGGGAACTGGTGCTTAGGCATAGTAGGGAGTTACTTCCAGACATCCTGCAGTTATGGGCATCTGTGCTTTCTTGTTCCTGGCCAGAAACTCTTCTGAGCACAGCCTTGGGCAGCCCTTTGCAGGCGCTTCAGTCATTGGCTGGTTCAGCCTCCTGACCAGAGCGGAGGATGAGACAAAGGGAAATTGTTCAGGTCCATACAGAGAAAAAGTGGCAGACATAACCCATGACTGGTAACAGGTGTCCCATTATGGTGTTCCCAGAATGCTTCAGGTTCCTACTCAAATGCTTCTTCTTCCCACCATAACACCGTGGGTGCCTGCTCAGCCAATGAAAAGAGCCAGAGCTGTGCATGCACAGACCATCAGGCATTCAGCACACAGCCAGGGAAGGGGGGATGGGAAGAGCCCCATGCTCTAGTCACTGCCCTCCCTGAGGTTGCTATTGAACTCCTTTTTGGGCCCCTCTCCAGATGAAGAATTTCACTATTTACATTCACAGCTTTCCTTTCACTTCAAATCAACATATTCAGTTTAAACACTTTCCTGTCTCCTCATTCTTCAAAAGGCAGAGAAAAAAAAATCCCTAGCTGGGCGTGGTAGTTCCCATCTGTAATCCTAACGACTCAGGAGACTGAGATCTGAGGATCATAGTTCAAAGCACTAAAGTCCATGAGGCTCTTATTTCCAATTAAATGCTAGAAAACCAGAGGTGGTACTGTGGCTCAAGGGGTAGGGTGGTAGCCTTGACCTGAAGAGCTCAGGGACAGTGCCCAGGCCCAGAGTTCAAGTTCCATGACAGACCAAAAAAAAAAAAATACACCAAAATCCCTATTCCTAGACAGTGTCAAGGATGAATGAAAATACTGGGGTCATCCTAAGCTCTAGGAACCTTGTCCTTAAGTTGCTCATAGCCTTATTACAGAGATGATCACACGTACCTCTGTCAGAAGGAGAGGGAAGGTCTCTGAAACAGGATAGCAACTTCCCATATACTATGGGAACGAGCCAGGGGCTTCTGAATATCTGGAAGGTGAAGGTGTTCACTATGGCCCAGCAAAGCTCATCTGGCCTGTGAAGTTGGAACTAATGGCAGACAATGGGCTTTTAAATTTATTATTATTATTATTATTATTATTATTATTATTATTATTATTGGAGATTCTGGGGCTTGAACCCAGGATTTTGTGCTTTTAGCTTTTTTTTTTTTTTCGCACAGAGCTGGTACTTTACCATTTGAACCACACATCTATTTCTAGCTTTTTGTTGGTTAGTTGGAGATAAGGTGTTACTTGAATTTATCTACCAAGGCTGGCTTCAAACCTTAATCCTCAGATCTCAGCCTTCTGAGATTCTAGGCTAGGATTATAGGCATGAGCCACTGGCATCCATCCTGAAAGTACTTTCTTGGTAAGGTTGGGGCTTCCATTTTACCTAGGAGTGGTGTGGAGTCATGGGATATGGTAGGTGCTGATACTGGATCCTGAACCCAGTGCCTTATCTCTTGCTGGTCTTAAAAAATTGTGCCATGGGGCTGGGGGTTTGGCTTAGTGGTAGAGTGTTTGCCTAGCATTCATGCTAGGCAAAAGACCTGAGTTCAGTTCCTTGGTACCACACACATAGAAAAAGCTGGAGTATTTCACCTTGTTATCTGATAGATTGTATATATGCATATTTGGTTATTTGAAATCGGATAGGGAAGGGGGAAAACAAGATGAGGGGCAGGGTTGGGGGGAGGGAAATGAGGACCAAGACATGAGAAAGGGTATCGATGTATATGAAGTAATGCACCTTCTGTTTGGTGAATATAATGTAACCCTTCTATTAATTACAATAAAAAATACATGGAAAAAAAGAAAAAGCTGGAAATGGTGTGGTGGCTCAAGTGGTAGAGCTCTGGCCTTGAGAAAGTCCAAGGACGGTGCTCAGGTCCCAAGACTGGCAAAAAAAATTGTGACAGTCCTAGATATTGAACTCAAGGCCTGGGTACTATCCCTGAGATTTTTTTTATTCAAGGCTAACACACTACCACTTGAGCCACAGTTCTATTTCCAGGTTTTTGGTAGTTAATTGGAGATAAGAATCTCATGGACATGGATCCCCCTTTGACTATGAGCTGTGATCCTCAGATCTCTACCTCCTGATTAGCAAAGATTACAGATGTGAGCCACTGGTGCCCAGCTTACTTGGCTTTTTAAACTCAAAATGGAACCTTGAGCCACATATCTGGTGGCTAATTGGAGATAAGAGTCTCGCAAATTTGTCTGCCTGCAGACAAATTGATCCTCAGATCTCAGCCTCCTATCTAAGATTTCAGATGTGTGCCACTCGTCCCTGGCTTCCATTTGATCACATATGCCATCATCCGGAAGTAGTTGCTGCTGTTGTTAGCCTGGTAAAAAGTCTCAGGCTGGAAAGGTGAAAGCCACGGTGACCCTGTAAGTATCCAAAGCTGGAGTCCGCACTTCTCCCTTCCCAGCTCTTACTTCTTCCACTAATAATGAGGCCATGACCACTTTGTCCTTTCAGCTTCTACCTCTGACTGACTCCTGAATTATCCCTCTGCAGAGAACTCATTACTGTCCGGAATGTGGCTCCATCCTCCCTACCTTGGCTACTAATGAGCCTGCTAATCTGATTGTCTACAAATGAATGTGACGTGAAATTAAAAGATGCTAAGAGACACTGCCATAAATCGCATGAGCTGGCTTCAATTTATTATGTTTTGGATTCAATTATACTTTTCCAATCTGCTCTAAACGTCAATCCAGCTGTTGGCTACAGAGAAATGGCTGGAAGCAGCTATTAAAGTTTTTTTTTTTTCTAGTTTTCTCCATTCAGCTTGGACTCTGGCAATGAGCATGGGATGGAAAAGGTTGACCTGGATGTGGGAAGGTCAAGGGAGTTCAAGGCCAGCTGCTGAGTCTGATGCCTGCCAGCCGGCATATTTCCTGTTGGGGAAGGGATACAAAGCAATGTACTCGATTAAAATGGTTTAAAAATTATTTTTAGTGCATAAACACTCCAAGAGACTACATGAAAGGGAATGTTGCAGTCATAGGCTTTTTGGTGTGACTGGCCACAGGGGATATGGTGACCAGAGGTCTGATCTCAGCCTGGTCACAAACTCTTTGTATGATTTTGGTAAATCATCAATTTTCCTCAGCCTCCGTTTCCCCATTTGAAAAATGAAGGAGTTGAACACAGAAAATGATTTTTCCAGCACCCTGTGGTCTGAATTGTACCTTTCTTTTTGTTTATGAGTGTCTACCAAGCATTTGACATTTGGACCTGATTTCTTCAGCTGCCTCTGGGGCTTTCTTCAGAGCTGGTCAGAGGTTGGAATTAGCCAGTGGGAAGTTCTTACTGGAAGCAAAAATATAGGCAGAGAGAAGTCATGATTGTTTCTGTCTCTCTTCATCTCTTTTTTGCCAGGATCACAGCTTGAACTCAGGGCTGTGTCCTTTTCCTTGACTTTTTTATGCTAAAGAGTAGCCCTCACCCACTTGAGCAATACCTCCACTTCCAGTATTTTACTGGCTAATTAGAACTAAAAGTCTTAAAGACTTTTCTGCCTGGGCTAGCTTTGAACTGTGCTCCTTATATCTCAGCCTCCTGATTAGCTAGGATTGCAGATATATGTCACCAGAGTGTGGTAGGGCCATGGTACCTTTCCCACCATTCAAGATTGCTATCCCCTAAGGTCCTACATGTCCACACTTTTCTGGCTTTGGGGACCCCTGATTTCCTCCTTATCCTTTTGGCCTATGAGTTTTAACACATCCTAGAGTTGCTTATTTCTGTGTTTCTCAACATCTCTGCAGGTTCTTGTTACCTTGCCCCTGAATCCAAAGGGATATTCTCATGAACATTTCATCATTTGAGCCGTCTGGCATGAATGTCATTTCCTGTCATAACCTTGAGTAATGTGGATTCAAAATACATTCTTGGAGCTCGGCACTGATGACGCACACCTGTAATCCTAGCTATTCAGGGGGATGAGACCTGTGACCTGAGGATTGACGTTCAAAGACAGCCTGGGGGCAGATAAATTGATAAGACTCTTATTTTCCCATAACCATCAAAATGCCAAAAGCGAAGATGTGACTCAAATGTTAGAGTGCCAGCCTTGAATGAAAAAGCTAAAAGAGATTTCAGAGCCCTGAGTTCAAGCCCCAGTACCAGCATGAAAAAGAAAAAAGAAATTCAGTTTTTGATTGAACTTCCTCATGGAGAGTCCACTAAGGAGAGAGCTTGGGATGGGGCCAGAAGGGAGCAGGGAGACTCTATTTACGGAGAGTGGCTTGCTTTAAGGCTGACTGGATGAGAAGAGGATGTAGCTGGTGGTATTGGCAGGTTCAGGCATAGGACACACCCTGGATGCCAGGTCAGAGTGATGATGGTGAGGGCCTGATCTCAGAGAGTGGATGATGGTACTGGAGGACAAAGGGCATGAGGGAAGGCTGCCCATCCACCATCTGGATTTGGCTGGGCAAGAAGCCACTGACAGAGGCCCCTGACAGTGTCCTCAGTGACCCCTAAAAGGGAGGGACTTTGGAGAAGATCCTGATGATACCAGAGGGTTTGTTCTGGAATGGTTCTCCCAGTGGTACAGTGGCAAGATGTGATCATGATGGAAGAATTAGGAGGAATAGAATCCCAGAGCAAGGAGAAGGTGAAGGAGGAGCTGGTGGGTGGCCAGAGCTTGCTTTTGGGCCAGGGACCAGACCCAGGATTGGTCCTCCCTCCAGGAGGGTAGTGTATGTTTTCGTGATTTGATTCATGATTCTGGCCTCTGGAGGAGGGGGCAGGCAGCTCTCTGGGAGTGATCTATCTATGAACACTGGGTCCAGGCATGTGGGAGAAGTCAGGAAGCTCCATGACTGGTCAGGGGGTTGCCAACCTTAGGGCTGGGCTGGGACACAGGCAATTCAGGATCCCAGTGATGCTGGGACCAGCTGGCTGAGTGGGCTCTGTGTGTGTGTGTGTGTGTGTGTGTGTGTGTGTGTGTGTGTGTGAGTGTGTGTATGTGTGTGTGAATCCTGGGCCTGGGACTTGAACTTGAACAGGGCTGAAGCATTGTCCCTGATCTTTTTTCTCTTCTTTTTTTTTTTCTTTTCTCAAAGCTAGTACTCTCCCACTTGAGCCATGGCTCCACTTCTGGCTTGTTAGTGGTTAATTGGAGGTAAGAATCTCATGGCCTTTTCTACTGCTTGGGATGGCTTCAAACCACAATCTTCAGATCTCAACCTCCTGAGTCAACTTTGTGTGTGTGTGTATGTGTCTGTGTGTGTGTTGTGTGTGTGTGTGTTTGTGTACTCATGTATGTATGTGTGTGAGTGTGGGTGTGCACTGATCCTGGGGCTTGAACTCAGGACCTGGGCCCAGTCCCTGAGCTTTTATAATCAAGGCTGGCTCCCTACCTTTTGAACCACCACAGTTCTACCTCCAGCTTTTTGGTGGTTCATTGGAGATGAGAGTCTCACAGACTTGCCTGCTTGAGCTGGCTTCAAACCATGGTCCTTAGATCTAAGCTTCCTGAGTAGTTAGGATTACAGCATGAGCCCTGGCTTGAGTTCAGTTTCACTGGCTTCTACATCTTGGATCTCGCACTGTGGTGTGGACGGACTGTAGTCTGGTAGTGAGTGTTGAGTAGTTACTTGGAGATGCAGGAAATCAGGAGCACTCAGGAGAAATGGAGTTTCTGTCATCACAGACACAATAGAAGTCAGCTTGGGGCTCCCGGTGGTAGGGACTTTTACGTCAGTAGGAAGCAGGGCACAAGGAGGCTAGACCAGGACTTCTGGGAAAACGGGTTAGAATCTGAATTAAAAGCCTGAGCATCAGCCTAGACTCTCAAGAAACAAAGGGAAACGCTAGCTACTCGGGAAGCTGAGATCTGAGGATCATGGTTCAAAACCAGCGTGGGCAGGAAAATCCATGAGCTTCTTATCTACAATTAACGAACAAAACACTAGATGTGGAGCATGCTTCAAGCGGTAGAAGATCAGCCTGGAGTGGAAAAGCTAGTTCCCAGGTCCTGAGTTCAAACCCCAGATCATGCACCCCAATAAAGGGTCAGTCGTTTCCAAGTGTTCCTCTCACCCCGCAAGGGCAGAGCTGACAGGCTATCAGGGTAGAGATATGGAGTCTGGGGTGAATTCAGCTCTGGGACCAATACTGGGTCAGATGAGTTATATCCCAGGAAAAACAGTGACATTCTTCCAGATAGAGCAAATACCTTATGTCTCTTAGGGAGAATGATAATGAGATGCCTATTTGTCCTTTTTTTAAAAAATTAAAGTTTCAAAAATATTTGTACCATTTGAATTTATATTGTGTTTTAATTTTGTTTGTTTTTGTGCTGGTACTGGGGCTTGAACTCAAAGCCTTCTTACTTGGCCTTTCATTCAAGGCTGATGCTCTACTTAAACTATACTTCTACTCCCAGCTTTTTGATGGCTATTTGGAAACAAGATTCTCATGGACTCTCTTGCCCAAGCTGGGTTTTGAACCTTGATCCTCAGATCTTAGCCTCTTAAGTAGCTAGGATCCTGGTTTGAGCCACCAGCAATCAGTGTCTTCTATGTATTTTTAAAAAATAGATTGGTGAATAGCTGGGCGAGGTGGCTCACACCTGTAATCCTAGCTACTCAGGAGGCTGAGATCTGAGGATCATGGCTCAAAGCCAGCCTGGGCACTAAAGTCTGTGAGACTCTTCTCTCCAATTAACCACCAGAAAACTGGAAGTAGTGCTGTGATTTCAGGGGTAGGGTGGCAGCCTTGAGCTGAAGAGCTCAGGGACAGTGCCTAGGCCCAGAGTTCCAGTCCCACAAAAAATCCTAATTGGTGAAAGGTCATCTTTGTAGGACCCAGTGATTTTTTTTCAGTTATGGGGCTTGAACTCAGGGCCAGGGTACTGTCCCTGAGCCTCTTCGTGCTCAAGGCTAGTTTGAGCCACAGTACCACTTATGACGTTTGAGTGGTTAATTGGAGGTAAGGTTCTCATGAAGTTTTCTTCCTAGACTAGATTTGAACTACTATCCTCAGATCTCAGCCTCTTAAGTAGCTAGGATTACAGATTCAAGCCACTGACGTCTGCCCCAGTTATGATATTTTGCTAAGTGTGTTGAGTAAATATTAAAATGTTTAGCTTATCTGTCATCCCAAACACTGATCATTTCTTCATGATGTAAACATTCCAGATCTTCTGTGTTGAATTCTATGAGACAACATTGTTGAATATGAGATTCTTTTCAAACAGATTTAGAATGTCTACCTTTTATTGGAAACAAATGAGAAGCAAAGCAGTTTCCTTCTTAAAAAATATAATTCAGAACAGGGCTTACACCTGTAACTTCCTGTAATTTGTAAGTCAGAGATAGAGATAGATAAAAGGGAGTCAGAGATGCTAGTTTGAGGCCAACCCAGGCAAAAAATCAGCAAAACTTTATCTTAAAAAGCAAGCCAGGGCACCAGGAGTGTGGCATCGTGGTAAGAGTGCTTGCCTAGCATGCACAAAGACCTGGGTTCAATTCCTTGGTACCACATACATAGAAAAAGCCAGGAATGGGGCTGTGGCTCAAGTGGCAGAGCTGTAGCCTTGAGAAAGCCCAAGGACAGTGCCCAGGCCCTGAGTTTAAACCCTGGGACTGGCAAAAAAAAGAAAAGAAAAAGAAAAAAGCAAGCCAAGTTAGTGTTACATGTTCCAGTGACATGGAAAATGTAGCTAGAAAACATTTCAAGGCCATCCCTGAGCAAAAGTTCAAGACTGTGAAAAAAATAACTAAAGGAAAAAGGGCTGCGAGCATGGTTCAAATAGTAGATCCCTTAAATTCAACCACTAGTGCCACCCAAATAAATATAATTTAAGTATTAATAAAGATGAATCCAATTGGAAGTTTTGTTCTTTAACGCTAAACTTTTGTTGTAGTGGGTTTTGAAGTCAGCTTTATTGGCTGGCACTCTACTAGTTAAACCAGGCTTCTACCTTTATTCTGTGCCAGTCCTGTGGCATGAACTCAGAGCCTGGGCGTTGTTCTTGAGGTTTTTTTCCCCCCTCAGGGCTAGTGTTTACCACTAGAGCCACAGTTCTTTTTCTGTCTTTTTGTTGGTTAATTGGAAATTAACCAACCCACCTAAAATGAACCTCAGTCCTCAGATTATAGGTGTGAGCCTCTAGCTTTTTGCTCATTATTTTAGAGATGAACTCTAGCAAACTTTTCTGTCTGGTCTGACTTTGAAGTACAGTTGTTCAGAGCTCAGCCTCTTGAGTGTCTAGGATTACAGGGTGAGCCACAGGTACCTGGATAGAATCCTAAACTTGACTCCAAATATAGACATCATATTGATATGGGTCTGATTGGCACGTCCTATTCAGACCTCAGGACATTCCTCCAAATGTTTAAAAATCTTTCCTTTTCACAATGTGTCTGGTCCATGAATTGTAAACAAACAGGAACATATCAAACAAATCGAAAGGTTTATGATGACAGGAAGCAGTTGCTAACCTCACGGCTTCCTTGCCAGCCTCACTATCCAGAGGAGACTTCTTGCAAACATTCCCATTTATAGTTCTTTACTGTAAGTAGCATGAATTCACATTTACAGATATTTGACTCATCTACAGAAAATTTACTGACTTTCTCCAATGGAAATGAGAGAGGCTTTTGTGGCTATGTCTCTCTTTCCATTCAGCATTTTATTGTTCTCCCATTATTATGTCTGTTAGGAACTTTTAAATCTTTTAAACTATGTAATCTGTGTTGATTCTACATTTCCTCAGCTTAGGGAGAGTAGTGTACTGGCATGGCCAGTTTGAGTCTCTGCCTGGTTCCTTCCTTCTTTGTGTGTGTATTGGTCCTGGGGCTTCAGTTCAGAGTGTGGGTGCTGTCCCTGAGCTTTTGCTCAAGGCCAGCACTCTACCACTTGAGCCACAGTGCCACTTCTGGCTTTTTTCTTTTTCTTTTCTTTTCTTTCTTTTTTTTGGTGACTTATTGGAAAGAAGTCTCTTCTGCTTGGGCTGGCCTTTAACAGGGATCCTCAGATCTCAGCCTCCTGAGTAGCTAGGATTACAGGTGTGAGCCTCTGGCTCCCAGATTCCTCGTTTCTTTTCTTTTCTTTTCTTTTCTTTTCTTTTCTTTTCTTTCTACCTTCCTTCCTTCCTTCCTTCCTTCCTTCCTTCCTTCCTTCCTTCCTTCCTTCCTTCCTTTCTTCCTTCCTTCCTTCTTTCTTCCTCTTTCTTTGTGATTCATGGGGCTTGAACTAGGCCTGGGCATTGTCCCTGAGCTCTTCAGCTCAAGGCTACCACCCTACCCTTGAGCCAAGCCCCACTTCCCATTTTCCAGAGGTTAACTGGAGATAAGAATCTCAGGTCCTTTTGTTCCCTGGGCTGGCTTTGAACCTTGATCCTCAGATCTCAGTCTCTTGAGTAGCTAGGATTACAGGCCTGAGCCACTGTGCAGGCCAGATTCCACTTTCTTTTGGAAGGGCTCTTCTCTGTTCTGCATTGGACCTGTGCTGCTGGCTGGGAAGCTTGTGCTCAGGGTGTCCTTTGCCATGACCCCCTGCTGAGTCCCGGGCATGCTATCCTTGACCAGGGATGGCTCACACCTGTAAGCCTAGCTATTCAGGGGGCTGAGATCTCCCAGCTGTGAGACTATCTTCAGTTAATCTGAAAAAACAAAAGAAAGAAAAAAAGCCATGTGCATCACTTGTGTTCTCCAAAAGTTTGTTAATCAACTACATAGACATGGTGGTATAGGGAGCTGTTCCTCCCTCCCTCCCTCCCGTCCTCCCTTCCTTCCTTCCTCCCTCTCTCCTTCCCTTCCTTCCTTCCTTCCTTCCTTCCTTTCTTCCTTCCTTCCTTCCATCCTTCCCTCTTTCCTTCTTTCTTTCTTTCATACCATTTCACTCCAGGCTTGGTGCGCTATCACTTATGCTCCACTTTTGGCATTTTGCTGATTAATTGGTGATAAGAATCTCATGAACTTTCCTGCCCAGGCTGTCTTTGAACCACAATCTTCAGATCTCAGCCTCCTGAGTAGGATTACCATTATGAGCTACCACCAGCACCTAGCCTTCTTGCTTTCTCAACCTCAGGGAATATCTTTCATACACTTGAGGCAGGGGAGGGAAGTAGAGGGAATCAACTCTCATCTGTGCACCCTTATCATATGGCTATATATGCATCCACACATGTGAGCACGTGAGTACACTTACATACATAAACACATATGGGCTTGTTACACATGTGGGGCTGGTAAAAATGTTCTAAGGGCTAAGATCACACTTGTTATTCTCTCTCTCGCTCTCCCTTCCCCCTTTGTCTGTCTCTTGATTTAGTGCTCCCCCCAGGCCCACAGCTGTGGAGATCTTCCTGGCAGCACAGTCTTTAATCATGTTCTGGAGGACAGGATGCTCTGAGCCTCAGGAATCTGCTTAGTTGATAACTCAATTGTGAGGCTGGGCCCCATTTGTAAGCAGTGACAGCATGCCCCACTGAAACCCAGAATTCAATTAGAGCCAAGCTGCATCATTCCTCATCCATCCAGGGGCTTGCCTGGCACCCAGCCAGCCACAGGTTTCTTAGCTGAAAGCTCCCTGAGTTCTGCAGAGCAAATTTCCCACTGGAGATCTGGGGGCCTTATCTGACCCCCGAGGCTCGGGGGCTGAGAGGACAGGGTGTTCTTGGTCCCTGGAGCTGGGGCATGCAGGACAGCTGCAGATGTTTTGGGGAGGTGTTTTCAGTCTTAAAGGTCCTGGGTATTTCCAAATGTCACCTGCCCTTCAGGTGTTGGTAGCTCAGGTTTGTAATCTTAGCTATTCAGGAGGCTGAGATCTGAAGACTATGGTTCAAAGCCAGTCTGGGCAGAAAAGCCTGTGACTCTTTAATTACTTAGCAAAAACCCAGAAGTGGAGCTGTGACTCAAGTGGTAGAATGCCAGCCTTGAGCAAGAAAGCCAGGTAAGAGTGGGTCTTGAGTTCGAGGCCCAGTACTGGGACACACACACATACACCCACGCCCACATCCCCCCCCCACTCTCTTCCGCTCCTGCCCCTCAATCACTTACCTAGAAAGCCATTCAATATTAGGCTACCTGGATTGCTTATCGATAGCAAAAATGGAAATTAAGGCTGTTAGAAAATAATTATATATATTATATATATGTCAGCTTTCTTGAGCTTTCTCAAGGCTAGTGCTCTGCCAATTGAGCCACAGCACCACTTCTAGCTTTTTCTGTATATGTGGTACCTAGGAATCAAACACAGGGATTTGTGCATGCTAGGTAAGCACTCTACCACTAGGCCACACTCCTGGCCCTATCAGATGTATTTTAATGACACAGTAAGCAGAGTCTAGGTATATGTGATCATCTTAATCCATACAAAAACTGTAACTGTGCTATTAGCTAAGGGCCACACAGCTTGGCATCAGGTCATAAGACTAGAATTTTCTTGATAGTCCTGGAAGTTCACACTCTTCTCAGATAATTCTCTGTCTAAAAATTCCTGGTGATCTATGTTTGTTTTATAGTTCAGTTTCCTCATCTTATGAACTATTTAAGTACTGTTTGGGTTGTATGCTTGCAATACATGGGGCAGGGGTTGTGGGGGTGGTTGCCTTGAAAACTTGGTCTAGAAGGATTTGGAAGTTATAATTGGGCTTAGAGGAAAAGAATGGTATATTCATCTAGCAAATTCTCCTGTACTTCAGGAAAGTAAAAGAAGACAGGTGTTATAGGATTTCCTATTCCTTCCTCCTTCTCTTCCTCCTCTTCCTTCTCTTCCCTCCCTCCCTCCCTCTCTCCCTCCCTCCCTTCCTTCCTTTCCTCTTCCTTCTCCTCCTCCTCCTTCTTCTTCTTCCTGCTTCTTTCTCCTTTTTTAGTGCCAGTTCTTGGGCTTAAATTCAGGTTTTTTTTTTTTTGTTTTCCACTTGAGCCACAGCTCCACTCCTGGCTTTTTGTGAGATAACTGAAGATAAGAATCTCTCAGCTTTTCTTGCCTCGGCTGACTTTGAATGGTGACCCTCAAACCCCAACATTCCAGGGTTTATATGGGCATGAGCCACAGACACCGGGTATCTTTTTCTTTAAGAAATGATTTTTAATGTTACCAAAAATGATACATGTTTAAGGGAATAAATACTTTATCTGATTTTTTTCTTTATTAATGTTGATTTTTACATCCTATTTTAAATGACAGGTTTAACAAACGAGTGTTCAAGAAAGGAATCTATTCTGTTTACAATCACTGGGACTTAGTATTTAGAACTTAATCAAAATTAGGCTAAGAGTTTGTATGTCATAGAAACATATTAATTTTAGAAAATGAAAAATTATGTCTATAGAGTCATAGGTTTTTATATCTACATAGTTATGTTTATATTTCCATTACCATGTCCATAGTATTTTATCTGATTTTAACATCACAAAATATATTCATGTAAATTTTACCATCCAGCTGAAAATCCATTTCTTTTTTAATATATTTTTTACTGTAATTAATAGGAGGGTTACATTATATTCACCAGATAGAAGGTGCATTACTTCACATACATTGATACCCTTTCTCTTGTCTTGGTCCCCATTTCCCTCTCCCTACCCCCACCCCTCATCTTGTTTTCCTCTCTTCCCTATCTGATTTCAAATAACCAAATAAGCATATATACAATATATCAGATAACAAATTAAAATACTGTAACAATATGAGATAACCAAGAGACAGCAAAAGAGATGAGAGATAACATAGTACATTAAGGACAACAATCACTCATATTGCTTTTGTTTCTATATCCTGGAGGTCCTTTCATTTAGTGTCATACTATATGGCCTTATGTATCTAGGTTTTGCTCTATTGCAAATCTCTGCTAGGAGAGTCCAAGGTTTCTACTGATTATGACAAATGAGGGAAACCATTGAGCCTATGTTCCTTTGAGTCTGGCTTACTTCACTTAATATGATTTTTTTCTAAGTCTTGCCTTTTCCTTACAAATGGGGCAATGTCGTTCTTTCTGACAGCAGCATAAAATTACATTGTCTATAAATACTGCATCTTGTTGATCCACTCATCATCTGAGGGGCATCTGGGTTGGTTCCATATCTTTGCTATGGTAAATAGTGCTGCAATGAACATCGTTGTGCTAGTGGATTTAGTATGTCCTTGTGAAAGTCCATTTCTGAAACAGCAAAAATAATATTGACACACCCAGTGCTGATGGTGGATACACATATAATACTAGTTATACAGGAGGCTGCGATCTAGAGGACTGAGGCTGAAAACTTAGGCAGAAAAGTTCATGAAACGCTCCAAACCAACAAAAAGCAGGACTGAAAATGTGGTGTGTGCACCCTTTCCCTGCAAAAAAAAAAATGAAACAACTCTGGGAACAAGTTTTTACTTTTTGAACATTATGGCTATCTTCTTCCCTTTTTTTCTATTTTTTTTCTGGTTGGTCATGGGGCTTAAACTCTGGGCCTGGGTGCCATCCCTCAGGTCTTTAACTCAAGGCTAGCACTCTATCACTTGCGCCCCAGCACCACATCCATAGCTATCTTCTTCTAAGTACACCTGGCTATAAAGGAAATAGAAAGTAAAACAAAAAACTGTGAGAGTCTATCTTATCCCAGTTAGACTGGCCAATATTGTGAATTTGAACAAAAGCAAACATTGGCGGAGGATGTCAGGAAAAAGGAACCCTATTGCACTGTTGGTTCCTAAACTAGTGTAACACTCTGGAGGTTCCTCAAATAATTACATAGATCTTCTTTATGACCCAGCCATACCACTCCTGGTATCTACTAAGAACATCACAAGCCAGGATATGTTAAGGACACCTGCACAGCCATGATCACTGCTGTACTCTTCACAAATAACCCAGATGAAACAGCCTGGATGCCCCACAATACATGAGTGGATTCAAGATATGGGGTACCTATACACAATAGAATTTTACACAGCCACTAGAAAGAATAATATGTCATTGCAGGGATGTGTACAGACCTACAACAGCCTACAAGTGAGGTAAGCCAAGCTCAGAGAGACAAATCGCGCATGTTTCCTCTCCCATGAGAAAGACAGATCTAAATTATATCAGGACATAATGAAGTATATAGTATTCTAGGCATTCACACACAGTGAGATCAAAGGAGGACAATCTTAGGAGAGGAACACGAAAGCAAAATGCCTATGTGTCTCTGATCATACAAAATAGTATTTTTCCTAATGAATGCAAGGAAATGGAAACAAGAGTTTGTTCTTTTTTCCCCCTCTTTTTGTTTTCTTTTGGTTCTTTTTGTTTGTTTATCTGTCTTTGGGAGAGCAAGAGGGGCCCGGAAATGGAGAAATAAAATAAGGGTGGACAAATGCAGCAGTGGTACCCACTGGACAGTGTAGAAAATGAACTATACAACTTGAGGGTGGGGAGGGAAGGGGAGAGAGCAAGGGAAGGGATGACATTGTACAAAAGAAAATGTGAAACTTACTTTTTACCTGACTTAGGTAACTGTAACCTCTCTGTACATCACCTTTATTATTTTTTGCCAGTCCTGGGGCTTGAACTCAGGGCCTGGGCACTGCCCTTGAGCATTCTCAAGGCTAGCGCTCTACCACTTGAGCCACAGTACCACTTCGGATTTTTTTTCTGAGTATGTATACTGAGGAATTGAACCCATAGCTTCGTGCATGCTAGGCAGGCACTCTAACACAACGCCTGGTCCCTGTATATCACCTTTATAATAACAATAAAAAAAGAAATTTGGAGTACAAGAAAGCACAGGCTTCCCCTACTAGATTCTGAAGAAGGCCAGAATTCTCCCTTTACTCCTCACCCCACCCCAGCTTTCCCTGCGTTGCCTTTCTCCTGCACAATGTCAGCCACTAGAGGGTGCCATGAGAGCGTGTTTCCAAACCAGCCTGGCACCAACTCTAAACAGCCATCAAGCAGCTCTGGTCTTTGGATGCCTGTACAGAGGAGGTTATCGAGACTAGGAGGACACTTCATGAGTTTTGCATGGTTTCAAGGGGAGTCAGAGAGAAGGATGACGTGAAAGAGAAGCAGGAACTTAACAGAGGAGCTCTTGAGAACGGGACTGGGGTAATTGTGGGAAAGTCACAACTTAACCTGTGTCTAGACAGCCAAGTTTTCTGGTAGCATAGGAGTTTCTGAGTCCAGGAGTTGAAAACATGACTACAATGCTATGACCTTGGAGCGGATCTGGCATGTGAGGTTGAGCAAGGGAAGCAGAGCCAGTTGAGACCCTAGAAGACTTGGGTCTGAGAAATATGAACAGGAGTCTACCTCACATTGTATTATACAGATATAATTCTCAGGCTGGGCTAGACTCTTAAGCCAGGGATAAGCTGGAAGGAGGGAACAGGTAATTAGAAGCCAATGGGACATCAGTGTCCACTTCAGCTCCAAACCAGAAGGAAGCTTTGTCACCAACATAGTGGGAAAGTTCAGGCCCAGGAACTCAGGCTCAGGCCTAGGGCTTACCACTAATTTCAAACGTTTATGCTGTCTGGGTAGGAGCTATGGAATACAGGCTCTGCTCCTTTCTAAGGGGCCAGAGACCCAGTGGCTTGGGATAGATGCTGCTATTTAGAAAGACTTACCAAGTCCAGCCAAGGCCAGCCTCCCCCTGGGAAATCAAGTCAGGCCCGTGCAAGGCTAGTGTGCAAGGCTGGTGGGAACTGGTTGTGCATTCACAGAGCATGGTAATGGTTCAGCACTGCGCTCCAAGCTACAGGCTCACCATTGTCATATTGCTGTCACTGGATCTCAGCTAAGAGCCTTCCTTTCCTTTCCTCTGCAAAGGCCCCCCCTCATTGTCCCGGGAACCCTTTGACCTTCTCAGCCTGCAGCACAGCCCTCTCTGACTCACCCTGCCAGCTCTATCTGACTCTCCCCCTTCTCAGGGCAAGCACATACCACGCTTCTAGTGGCTGGTACAAACCAGATCCCTTCTGCCTTCGTCTTCCTCCCTCCCCCTGGAATGTTCTTTCCTGTCCCATCTCCCTGATAAGCACTGAGTCATCATTCTCCAGAACTACTGAAGCCTCCCTGAGATACCTGGCCAGCCCCCACCTGGGAGCAGGTATAACGCTACGTACCGAAGCTACAGTAACCATATGAGTTGCTGGTCACAAATCCACCTCTCCCTTTATCCCTTGCCCAAGAGGATTCTGGGAAAGGAGAAAAGGGCATTCCACTCTTAGGAAGAGAGCACTTTGAGTCAAAGAAAAACAGTAAACAGATCAAGGCCAGTAGTCTAGTCCTAGCCTCTCAACACCACAAAAACAGGGTTTTGGCTGCTTGTTTGGAGGTAGGCCCAGGTGATCAGGGATAAAGAGGAGGGTCATTAGACATGGATGACTGGGATTCTTGCTTGACTGGATGTCACAGAGCTTCTGCTGTAACTAGATTATATAAGGAAGTGCAGAGATGCACCTGGAAGAAAGCTCAGGAGCCTGACCAGAGTTAGGCCAAGCTGAGAATCTATATCACGACTCTTCTGTGTTTCTCCTTTGCTGAAATCCCATTAAGCAGACCCTCAAATTATTTAAAAAAAATCCACCAAGAACAGGAGGTATAAAAGCAAAAATAAAAAAAGGCAATGCAAAAAATATGTTTGGAATATGACTGTTTGCTTAGGAGAATCTGGAAGCGTTTTCCAGGGAGGGGAAAATTAGATCTGGAAGTGCTTAGTGTGTTTCTGGTGTCCTGGTCAGCTGCTCTTCCTTCCACAGCCACCATGAGAGGCACCTGATAGGAACACATAGTTGATGTCACCTTCAAGGGAGACCACTCTCACTCCGACCCCTGAGGGAAAGTGTGTCCCCTCTAACCCGAGGGGACCTTCTGTGTGTGCTCTGTCTGGCGTCTCTTCTAAGGGCAGAAGTATCCACTCTGTTGCACTGCTTTGTTATTCTGCTAAAACAGATGCCTGTACTGGGCAAAAATTAGAGGTGGCATTTCCGGTTTCCTTGGTGACAGCTTCTCTCAAGGTTTCTATTTGGCCATATGAGGGCTATTTTGGGATGGGCTGTGAATCACTGGTGGGGACAGAGGCTTGCAGAGGAGAGGAGTTCTCGAAGTTCGTCTGCAATTACTCTGGCAGAAGGCAGACTCTGAGTCAGACACTGACTCAGTACTGACAGGAAGTTCAGGGCAGGACCCCAACAACAACAACAACCGAATCCATGGTGGTATCCAAGGTCCACGCCCTGGCCTGACACAGCTGTTGAAGGTTTCTATGAAAGTCTTGGGCTGTTTTTGTGTGGTGTGGTGTGGACTGGGAGAAAGCCTCAGCCCTTGTGAGATGGGCATTGAGATGAGGCTTTCAGGAAGGAGTCCAGGTTAGAGGGGATCATGGAGTGAAGCCCTCAGCCAGGATTAGTGGCCTCTGAAGAAGAAGGAGAAGAGAGCTCTTTTCTTCTGGGATGAGCATGGGGGATGGGCCATGTGAGGATGCCTGGAGAAGGCAGTTGTCTGAAAGCCGGGAACACAGCTCCATAGAGGCACCAGAACAGGCCACACCTGATTTAAGCCACCCAGCTGTGGTATTTTGTGATGAAGGGAGACATTTTGGTATGTGACTGTTAACCTTCCCAACTCTTCAACCCCAGTGCCAGGGACGGAGGCCTGGCTCTGGATGGATGGCCTTGGAGCTCTGTTCCAGCTCTACAAATGTCAGTCATTCTTATGAGGGGGTTGTGCTGATGATAGTTACCTAGTTTGTACAGAGTTTATGGTGGATTTAAAAAAAAAGAAAAACAATACTTGAGCACTGATGGCTCATGATTGAATTCCTAGCTAATCAGGAGGCTAAGACCTGAGGATCATAGTTGGAAGCCAGCGCAGGCAGGAAAGTAGGTAAGACTCTTAGCTCCAATTAACCAGCAAAGAAAGCAAGTGTGGAACTGTGGCTCCAGTGGTAGAGCACTAGCCTTGAGCAAAAACAAGTCTCAGGGAAAGCACCCAGACTCTGAGTTCAAACCCCAAGCCTAGAAACAAACACACCAATCAAAACAACTCTGGGGGCTGGGGGTTTGGCCAAGTGGTAGAGTGCTTGCCTAGCATGCACAAAGACCCAGGTTCCTTTCCTTGGTACCACATACATAGAAAAAAAGCCTAAAATGGAGCTGTAGTTCAAGTGGTGGCACTCTAACCTTGAGAAAGTCCAAGGACAGTGCTCAGGCCCTGAGCTCAAGCCCAGGACTGGCCTAGGACGGGGTGGCTTGTGATATTTTTCCTTAATAGGGCCATGTTACTCCTGGTTGACTCAAAGAATCTTCCATGTCCACTGGGAGACTGTGGCAACTCTTGAGCTTTGGCTCAAGTGGTTGAATGCCAGCCATGAGCAGAAAAACAAAGGGATAGTGCTGAGGCTTTGAGTTCAAGTCCTAGTGTCAGTGCGCGTGCTCTCTCTCTCTCTCTCTCTCTCACACACACACACACACACAGACACACACACAAACACATAAATTCTGACACTTTTTGAAAGTACAAACATTTATTAAATCTGAAAATTCAATGCATATTTAAGAAGACTTCCATCAGCTTTTCCATTATCCAGGCTCAAGGGCATGAGGTCAGAGTGAAAGTCATGAAGTTATGCTCAGGGCCAGGCACTCCCCTTTGTGGCATGCTTCATCATGGAAGGAAAGAACCCTGACTGGATCAAGGACTGGGCCTGAGTCTTTTGGCCTGGTGCCTTTGGGTCTAATGTAATTCTCTGTTACTGTTTTCCAAAGAGGTGGGTTAGAGCTTATAGACTCGCCAACTGGCACTTAGGGGTCCTGTTTCGAGTTGCTCATAGGCTTGTGCCTCAAACCAAAGCTTTCTCCTGAGCTTCTCATTGGTTGGCCAATAAGGAAGCCTGTTGTCTTATGTTATATGTCTTATGTCCCTTGGTTTCCCCAGGGAAGACCCTGATTCAGTAGATGGGGTGGGGCTAAGGTATACCTGTATAATCTAACCTATGCTCAGGCAATTGATTCTGTACCAATGAAGCTTAGTATGTTATTGTGTGGAGTGGGAGAAATGGCCTCTGACCTCTTGCAGGTCCCTTCATATGGATTCATTTGTCCTAAAAATATGCTCAGGTTGGCATTGTATATACACCCTGAAGTGATCTAGGGAAAGGTGGAGAAGAGGAGCCCAGGTTGGTCTCATGCTGTGGGTCAAAAGCATTGTCTGGAAAGCCCTGGAAACTGGGAGCTAGAAAACTAAAAGATTACTGAAGTTCCCAACCCCACCCCATCCACAGCCAAGGTCCTACAAGCAGGGCCCTGCTAGAGACTCTGGTTGTTTCTTGGCTGCTTCTTTCATCTGGTGCCTTCATGGGTCACTGCCCACCAGGCTCAGGAGGGCATTCTTGTAGTCACCGCTGGTGTCACTCTGGGCAAAGAAAGCACAGGATTCAAAAGGAGTGTTTGTGATCCTGGTCTGGCTCTTCAGGAGGAGATGTTGTTAGAATTGCTGAGTTATGCTTCTTGAGTCTCACCTGGAACCAGATGTGTGCTCAGCTATGCACTTTTTCATTTTGTGTCATTACTGGGGCTTGAACTCAGAGCCTCTTGGTTTCTAGCTCAAGGTTGACTCTCTATCACTTGACCTACAGCTCCACTCCTCGACTGTTGCTGGTGAATTGGAGATAGGAATTTCATGTCTTTTCCACCCAGGATGGCTTTGAACAGTAGAGATTCTCAGATCTCAGCCTCCTGAGTAGCTCAGAGTCACATAGTCAGCCACTCACACATTAAGCATGACCCGACTTGTCTTCAAGACCTGTTATTGCAAGTCAAGGAGCTGGGGTGGAAAGTAGGGAATCTGGAGCCACTCTGTGAGGTGGAGAGAGTGTCTTTGGGCCATACGGACAGCTACCGACCGTCCCTTCACTTCTAGAGGACCTGCTCTGTGGTCTATGAAGTGTTGCTGAGATGTGAGGAGTGGATGGCGGTGGGAAGTCGAGTGGCCTACTTATCAGCTGGCTTAGGTGAGGATCCAGTAGTGTTTATCCCCCAGCAAGATGAACCATAGCATTGATGGCTGGACCCATTTCTTAGCCATTAGCTGGTCCTAACATGACTGTCACACAGCCAGAGGGAAAGCACAAGGCCAGATTGTAATGCTTCCTTTTGAGATAGTTGAGGAACATGGGCTCAAGTGTGGGAAATACACTCACTCTGTCTGCTAAGGGGCAGGGTAGGGCTTGTTCCACCTTGCTCCTCAAGCAGGTTAATCCTTATGGGAATTAGCTGTTCTTTGACATTTAGAAAAACGTTTCCTGAAATCGTGTCGATTTTTAATTACATCTTAAATTTCACCTTTTTCTCTTGTCATCTTGTCTGTATTATCAAATTTGTATCATTAATAGAGCTGTTCATTTCTTTCTTCTCTCTCGCTCTCTCTTTCTCTTTTCTTTGGGCCAGTCTGAGAGCTTGAACTCAGGGCCTGGGCACTATCCCATTGTGTTCAAGGATAGCCCTCTACAAGTTTGAGCCACAGTTCCACTTCTAGCTTTTTGGTGTCCCTACTGGGTTTGAACTGTGGTCCTCAGATCTCAGTCTCCAGAGTAACTAGGATTACAGGTGTGAGCCACTGATGTGTGCGTGCGTGTGTGTGTGTGTGTGTGTGTGTGTGTGTGTGTGTGTATGTTCTAGACTCAGTAGACTGCCAAAGTCCAAGTGGTGAAAGTTCTAGAATCCCCCAATGAAGAGTGATTGTTCTACTCGTACAACCACAACCTGGAGAGAATTAATGACAATTAATGCAATGGAGAGATCATGGCTTACCTCGATCATGCTGCTAAGACTCTTGCCATACATCTTCTGGAATTGACGTTTGATAAGATTTAAGTCAATCTCACTCCTGGAAACAATGTTCCTTATCAGCGTCCCATCACGTGTTCCTGCTCCCTGGACAAGACAGCATCAATTAGCCACCACATCTCTCCTGTCTTAGCTGTCTGGGGCAGTAAGTAAACCTGTATGGATGGGTTCTGGAACTTTGTAGAGGGAAGGAGGAGGAGAACGAATCTCTGTTTCAGAGAGGAAGCTAAAGAATGCTTTGGTGGCCTAGTGTTTGCATTCCCTCAGTACCCTCTTGTCCCCCTGTTTCTTTCCTTATTGAAGCCAAATGCTCCACACTGCAACGCTCATTTGGTTTGTCATATCAAATTCTGGACAGAAAGTACTGATCTGGAAAGAAGATAACTCTTTGAAGCAGCAAAGTCAGTTTCCTGCCTTCTTTTTTTTAAATTTTAATCTTTGATTGTGTGTGTGTGTGTGTGTGTGTGTGTGTGTGTGTGTGTGTGTGTGTGCTAGTACTAGAGCCTGAACTTGAGGCCTGAGCATTGTCCCTGAACTCTTTTGCTCGAGGCTAGTGCTCTACCACATGAATTGCAGCTCTACTTCCATCTTTTTGGGGTTAGAGACAAGAGTCTCATGGACTTTGCTTGCCAGGGCTGGCTATAAACCATGGTCCTCAGATCTGATCTCAGTCTCCTGAGTAGCTAGAATTATAAGCATGAGCCACTGGCTCTTCATACCACTTCCCTGATATTTTTTTGATGCTGTGCTAGGGCTTGAACTCAGGACATGGGCATCGACCCTTAACTTTTTTCACTCAAGGCTTTAGCTCTACCACTCGAGTGACACCTCTATTTCTGGGTTTTTGCTGGTTAATTGGAGAAAAGAATCTCATGTCTTTCCTTATCTAGCTGGCTTTGAACTCAGACTCCTGAGTAGCTAGGATGACAGGTGAGAGCCAGTGGAGACCAGTGGACTTGTGTCCAGTGGAGCTTCATAGCCAAGGGGAAGACATGGCCAGAGGGATTAAGGTTGATGGTATTGTTCTGATTCAGGTCATGTGAACAATATCATACATACATACATCAAGAAAGTGGGCACTGAATTTAGTCTCAGGAAACTGCATTAACTCTATCTTCTAGTTTGTTTCCAGACACCAGAACTTCTACCTTCTGAGTGCTACAGGCACTGGCATTTGTACATAGATCTGCTTTTCAGACAACCGGAAATCTGAGGTTGGCACCTGAGCATAGGTAGGAGCTGCTACTCTCTGCATTAGCCATTGTCAAGGTTGGCTTGATCCCTGGCAATAGCCTTGCATGTGATTTTCAGCAAGTCTGTCCCTTCCTTCCCCAGGCCACGTGGTGCTGGGAAAAGCACAGTTGGGTGGACTTGGGTTCAAGTTGCAGCTCTGTCATCTAGCAGCGGAGTGACCTTGAACCCGAGCCTTGGTTTCCTCATCACTAGAAGTTACCACACAGGTTCTCAGAATTATAAAAGTTCAGGGGCACCTAGGGTCATGCTTGTAATCCAAGCTACTCAGGAGACTGAGATATGAGGATCACAGTTCTAACCTAGAAAGAAAGTCCAATCAACCACCAACAATCCAGAAGCAGAACTGTAGCTCAAGTGGTAGAGGACTAGTCTTGGGCACAAAAAACTCAGGGAAAGTATCAAGGCATTGAGTTCGAGCCCCAGTACTGGCACACACATAACTCCTTGCTTAAATTCCCTTTCTGGAAGGTATGGCTTCCCTGCCCAGGCTCAGTTTCCCTCTGAGAATTAAAAACTTTCTGATGGCAGAAGAGGTCAGGACAAGAGGAACCTGGATATCAAAGGCAGTCGTGGCCTCTATGTAATGGATGTGACACAGGGTTGAATGTAAGGGAGACAGTAGTCAGAACTTTACCTTCATGGCATAGTAGAGTCTCTCAGCAAAGTAACTGTGAAGGTTCCGTGTGCATTTCACTGGTAAACATGAAAGCTCTGTTAATATCTGGAGGAGTTGTCTACATCTTTATTTATTTATATTTCATCACAGGTCTGAAAGGCTGGGCACATTTCTTTGTGCCTTGCCCAGTTCCAAAATGGAGGCTTTGTGTCAAGTGAGTGGGAGCAGGGAAGAGAGCCTGGGGCCCTGAGCTCAGCCCTAAAAATCCTGAGCAGGCAAGCTAAAGAGGAAGATGTGCAACACACTGAAAGCTAGGACATGCGTAACTATCAGCTCAGGCTCATCAGAGGACTGCTCAGACCCACCCAGGACAGCCTCTGAGCTCTCATCCAGGAGACAATAGCACCCTGAATCCTGCCACCCAGCTGCACAGAGGGGTTACAACATGATGGCCACAGGCCATCTGAACTCCCAAGAGAAGCTTGGTGCTAGAGACTAAGGCACCAGGGGACCTGGTCAATTGAACAGGACCTCTACTTGTTCTTCCACGCATGCTCCTTTCCTGAATGGTGCTTCAGAGGCCTGGTGCCCTCCTGGGGAGGTAGCATTTTAACCTAGAGCTTTGCAAGAGCCTGGGCTCTGGAGAAGGCAAGTGTGCTCTGTCTCTCTGGTGATGTGGGACTTTATTCTCAACCTTCAGAGAGTAAGGAGACTTTAAGGGAAGTGTGAGAGGCCCTGTATATCTTCGCTGTTTTAGGATGCTATTGTCTAGAATCTAGGGATAGACTTGAGACACTGAGCAAGGGTAATCAGATACTCCAACACAGACTAGATTTTGTCTCCATGAGACACTCAGGTCTCCCAAGGTGGGAAGTTTCCTAGATGCTAGCATCTCTACAGAGGCAGCCTGAATTGTAGGTGAACACAATGCACAAGCACCCCAATCTCAGCTCCAGGGTTTGAGGGCTTAGATGAAAGGCCCCGCTGTCTGGGTCTCTGTGTAGAGTCCTTACTCTGAATTACTGTCCACTAGATCTTAGCTCTGGACTCCAGATGTGCTCTAGAGTGGGGCTTCTGAAGTAAACCTGGCCTGCAATGTGGGGATGGTTCTCAGTGCTCCAGGGTCAGACCATCACCTTCTCCATCGGGACTCAAACCCCAGAGCACCATTTATTCAACTGGTAGTGGAAGCAAGGGCTAGGTGTTTGGCTTAGGTTCAGACAGGTAGCTTTGTACAGGACAGCATCATTGGAACCCCAATGCTTCCTGTATGGCTGTCGGCTGTCGTGGGCCCAGGGCCTGGACCTGGTGTCATTATAGTTTCTCTCTCTCTCTCTCACTCTCTCTCTCTCTCTCTCTCTCTCTCTCTCTCTCTCTCTCTCTCTCTCTCTCTCTCTCTCTCTCTCTGTCTGCCTATCTCTCTCTCTCTGTCTGCCTATCTCTCTGTCTCTCTCTGTCTCTGTCTCTCTCTCACCCCCCCACACAAACATAAACACATTGCTTGCTTAACATTTGCACGTGCACACACATTGTTTAACGTATATTCATACTCACTAACACTCAAATATACTGACATAAACATATTGTCTCTAACACATCCATGTCTACACACAGTCTAACACACACACACACACACACATTTTCTCTATACCCACACTAACTTACTCATACAATATATACATCCACACCTTTTCTCTAACACACACGTGCACACACATAGTCTAACACATACACTGTAAGGATGTGTAACAACCATCTGTGCACATACATTGTCTTTCATCGCTCTGTCATTCACACCTACACACGTATACACACACAACCCTGAGGATTACTCAGGCAGCACAAAGAACAATCCTGGCAGGACACACTGGGTCTCTAGAGGTGGAAATGTCCCAGGGTCCTGGGCTGAGGGGTGTAAACTGAGAGTCTGGGGATAGAGGGAGTTCCCTTGTAGATCAAGTGTGTCTTTCCTAGTTCCACCTGACTGGGCCTTTGGAAACTCCCCTGTTCAAGTTCATGGCTCTTACCCACGGTGAGCATGGCCTCCTCCAGTGAGCCATGGGTCTCGCTCTTGATACTGTCCTCAAGGGTCTTGTTGGCGATTTTCTCATATTCCTCAAATACTGTGAGAGATAACTCAGTTAAGGGGACATGTAGATGACAGTCTGAGCCTCAGTGCACCACCTCTGCCTCCCTTCTGGTGGCCAGAGTCCAGGGCTCCCCAGCTTTCTCTCCCACTCTGAGTATTCCCTGGCCTCGTCTGGCTCTGCCCCATACCTCTCATCAGGTGTGTGGCACTGCGGGTGCACAGGATGGTGATGAACTTCATCTCATCGGTTCCTCGGATCTTCTCACCTGCAGCGTACAGATCCTAGGATTGGAACAACACAGCAAGTTGCGGAAGGAGACCAGGGAAGTGAGGAACAGTACCCAGAGGCCCAGAGCTGGGCACATAGTCAGCCTCTGTCTACTCAGCCAGACCAACATTCTCAGCGCACAGTCCTAAGCTCCTTTCCCTCCAATAGCTCTGGCTTAAAAGCTCTGTTCTGTACCTGGATCAAACTACTTTAGAAAATTCTCCCCTAACCCTCACCTTTGGGAGTACTGAGGATCAAGCACTCCACTTGTAGACAGACACCCATGCAAGTGTCACCCTGGATCCAGCTCCCCTAGGAATGTAGGTGAATCCTGCCATAATAGCTCCCCCCACCTCTCCCTTCTTTCTCTCTGACTGTTCCCAGTACCCTCCCTTTCTTTCTCAGATACCATAGAGTAGAAGTCTGCAGGGTGCTGGCTTGGCCAGGCTCGACCTATGTCAAAGAAAGTCTCCTCTGGGTGGATGGGATGGTGAGGCTTTCAGGAGACAGACCTCAAGTTCAGATGGCAGGGGCAGGGCACACACTCACCTGTGCGTCTTGGAGGGCCCGTCCTGGGTCCACAAAGCCACTTATATCATCTCTGCTGCCCTAGAAACAGAAGAGATAGCTCTGTAAGGTAGGACAGTGGGTCAGAGCATGAGGGACTGAAAGGACCGTGGGGCTTGAAGGGGAGGCAGGGCAAGGCTGCCAATTTTGGCCATGGGGCTTTGAGCAAGCTAGTTATCCTCCTCAAGACTCAGTTTTCTCATCTGTACATTGGGAGTGGGAGGGATGCCTCACTGGGATTGGAGAGGCCAAGAACCAGGCACAAGGCCTACATGAGGGACCCATTCAGTGGCAGGATGATCTCCTCTTTCCCAGGTGCTTCATCTGGCTGAGCCAGGAGAGATATGGGGCCTACAATGAGGGCCTTCTCATTATCATTCATGGCTGATATACACAAACCAATGAGTTGTTCAATGACCCAGTCCCTGTTTCACTGGATCTACTTGAGGCCTGCTCCCTGGGGTGGAGCTGTTGAGATCCTCATGCCACAGAGCCCCAGGGAGCCTGGGCTGTAATACCTGTAAGAGACACACCAGGATACGCTCTAGATAGCCAGTCGTGTCTGCTTGGATGTCTTCCTCCAGGCTGGACCCATAGTCTGTAGGGAAACAGGACCAGAAAATAAAGGGACTGATCCAGGGGCTGACTCAAGGGCCCTGTTTTCCAGACCTTCCACTCAAGTCTTCTGTCTCTTTCCTTCTTCTGAACCTCCTTGACACTCACACTTTTCTCCTTGGATACCATAGAATGGAGACCTGATCTTGATACAATGTCAAGGCGTCAGAGCTTCGTCCCCTAGGTGGTCATATAGAACCAGGATTGACATGACACTCAAGGCACAGAAATAGGCTAGGCCAGAGAGCCAAGCTAGCGGCTACCAGTGGAACCAACAGACAAACTTACAACCATGTTCACAGCATGGAGAACTAATTGTCTTTGCTCGATTTGTAACTTGTGGATTCTGAAGGACAGTTGGATGGTGGTCTACATACCACCATACATATGTATGCATGTATGTATGTATGTATGCATGTATGTATGTATGTATGTATGTATGTAGCTAGCTAGCTAGCTAGCTAGCTAGCTATAAACATTGAGGGGATGGTGGAATTGCAAGACCTGGGGTGAATGATGAAGGGGTGACATTGTTCAAGATGTCTTATGCTCATGATCTGATGTGTTGAATTGAAACCTCTTTGTACAACTTGTGAGAAAAGCTGTCTTTGTAGTTTTTAATCAAAGTGAGTCTTTTCTGTCAACGTGGATTGCTTCCTTTCTATCAATCTTGTAAGAATTGATTTTCTGAAAAGTTCTTTCTTTGGCCAGGTAGCTTGGTCTTTGTTGATTACATTTTTGTTAGATCCTTTTCCTGCTACACTTTAATTAAGACCTCCTGTTACAAAGCTCACTAAATTTTCATTACATCCTTGTCCTGTTAATGAAGCTACATCTTTTTTTCAGATTGTGAATCTGAGCTCAACCCATCTGATCAAAGGGGTGGGGCAGCCTGGAGGCTGTGGGTGTTTCTTTGCTCTATTTTCTAGCTAATGGTGCACCCTCTGCAGAAGTAAACTTGTCCTTGTCCAGTTCATTTCTATGCATCACCCCAGTATCTTGAAGGCATAGCCTAACAAAATATTCAGAAATAATAAAAAAGAAACAATAACAACAAAGATCCCCAATGAAGCTCTAGCCAATGACCATCTAGGATCTCTTGGATCAGACTCTTGACAGCCAAGAAAGATCCATCCTGTCTGCTTCTGGCACAGCCAGAGCCCTGAACGGGAAGACGTCCGAGTTGGGCACATGCCTGCATATTTGAAATTGGGTCTGAGGTCATTGCCAGGCACAGGAGCTGACACTCAGCATTTCCATGTGGAGGGTCTTTCTAGTGTGGTCCAGTTCCCTTGTGAACTGTGTGACTCTTCTTCTCTGGCTGACAAAACCCATGCCAGTCCCAAGCAAGCCTTTAACTCAGGTCTTGGTACCCTTTCACCTTGACAGCGCCTTACCTTCTTCATAGGCCTTCATGATCTCACGTAGTTGATGTTTGGTCCGAGAGGCCAGGATCTCAATGATGACTCCCTCTTTTGTTCCTAAGCCCTGGAGACAGAAACCTCTGTGTGCTGGAGTGTTCTGCCTGTACATGGAATTCTACTCTATCCACTCTCTCTTTTCAAGCCTCAGCAAACATTGGCCTTGACTCAAATGGGGCCTCTGGTATGGGGGGTGGGGGATGTTACTGGAGGAAACCACTTAGGTAAGCTCTACTTCAACTCTCCCTCTTTAGCTGGGTGATCTCCTCTGAGGATGGGAAGATGTTACCTGTCTAGTTTAAGCATTTTTATTTACAAATGAGGATATTAACCATCTCTACCCCAATGTATGCAAGTGCCTGGTCTCACTCACATAGAAAATACCTCTTCAATAAAATAATCACTCTACTGAGCTCCAGATCCTTTTTAATCTACAAAAACAAGAGGACTGGTCTGGAGTCAAGAGGATCTAGGAGGTCATACATGGAACTGTTAGGTGAATTTCTATGTTTCTCTTTTCAGGGATGGTACTTGGATTTGAACTCAGGGCCCAAGGCTTGCTAGGTTGGTATAATACATCTGAGCCATCCTGGGTTTGGATGGCTGTGTGCGTAGCAGGTGGTCAGCTCACTGGGCTCAGCCATGATGGCTCACCCATCTACCTTCATAGCATCGTGTAACTCCTTGGCCTCGTATCTATATGGTGGGTACATGAGGGCCACGATGAGTCGCTCAAGCTTGCCACTCAGCTCTGACTTCAAAGTCTCAGTGAGGTCCTAAGGAAAGAACAAGGGAAGATGGGATGAGATGTCTGACCTTTAGGTCCGTAAGAGTGCCCGGGAGTTCAGGCTGCATTCCCACACAGCCTCTGCCATGTGCTTGCTACTGTCTCTTAAACCAGCTGCTCAGTCTTTCTAAGCAACAGCATCCTTACCCGTGAAACAAAAATTGTACTATTGTTTAGGGAGTATGAAGGGAGTGTGACTCAGTTGAGCACATAAGCAGTGCTGGACACATTCTAAGCTCACAGCGCTGTGGGTGGCTATCTGCTGCTGAGCTCACCATTGAAGGCTTGCCATTCGGCTGGGAGGCACTCAGAGAAGAGTAGGAGGGAGGGGGGAAAGAATCAGAAAAGCAAGGAAGGTAAAACATAAAGGAAGGAAGGCAGAATGAGATGAAAGGGGGGAAAAGGAAAAAAAGGAAAAGAGGAAGAGAAGAAAGGAGGAATGGAGGGAGGGAAGAAGGAAGGGAGGAAGGAAGGCAAAGAGGAAGGGAGAGAGAGGGAGGGATGGAAGAAGAAAAGAAAGGAGGAAGGATGAAGAATGGGAAGGAGGAAGGAAGATAGAAGAAGAGAAGAAAGGAAGGAAAGAGGAAAGGATGAAAGGAAAGGAGGAAGGGAGGAAAGGAAGAAGGAAAAGGGAGGAAAGGTAGGAGGAAGAAAGGAAGGAAAAAAGAGAGAGAAGAAGAAAGGGAAAGAAGGACAGGTTATATTTCAGTATTTTTCTTTTAAGGATTTTATCCAAAGAATTAACAGACTACGTGGAGGCTATCTGCAGAGAGTAACACAGACCAAGCACTTCGTAAGCCTGGACTTAAATCCCAACTTTATTGCGTATAGGCTGTGGGACCTTGGGTAACTTACTCAGTTTTCTCTGACATCAGTTTCTCCAAGTATCGAATTTGGAGAATAACAAATAGCTCTAAGGATTAAGAAAGAGGGATAATAAAAATACACATTGATTTCTTTCCCACCAAGGGAATGTAATTAATCTTCCAGAGATAGGAGTAATGTTTCTTTTTCCTCTTCTTCTTCCTCCTCCTCTTCTTCCTTCTCCTTTTTCTCCTACTCCTCTTAATGCTAGTATTAGGGTTTGAGCTCAGGGTCTGAGCATTGTCCCTTAGATTTTTTTTTTACTCAAGGCTAGAGCTCTGCTACTTGAGTGACTTTGGGCTCTGCTACTTGAGTCACTTTGGGCTTTTTGGTGATTCATTGCAGATAAGAGTCTCATGGACTTTTCTGTTCAAGGGGGCTTAGATCCCTCAAATCTCAGCATTTGAGCAGCCGGGATTACAGGCATAAAGTACTAGCGTCTAGCAACTTGCATTTCTTTTTGTGTTCTGTGAGCACCTCCAGATGTCTGGCTCTGTATCAGGGAAAGTAAAGTGTTTATAGAGTTTCCTGGTGACAGAAGGGATAAAGTAAAATTAGCTCCAATAAGAGGAATATATGCCTATACATATACTCCTGGCCTGTGTTGAAGAGGGTATAGGAAAGAGCCAGAAGGCAAGAAATAGAACTTAGCTCAGAGGTTAAGGAACAACCAAGTATAAAGACCAGCAGATAGAGAAGTCAGAGAGGAAGTGGGTCGGGTGATAGTCAGCACTATTCTCAAGCTCAGAAGTTATAAATAGGCCTGCCAGATAAAACAGAAATGTCAGCTAAACTTGAACTTCAGAATGAATAAGGAATAATGGTTTCGCTGGGCACCAGTGGCTTCTTGGGTAATCTCAACCACTCAGGAGGCTGAACTCTGAAGTTCACAGTTCAGAGCCAGCCCTGGAAGGAAAGTCTTTGAGATTCTTATCTTCAATCAACCAATGAAGATCTAGAAGTGGAGCTATGGTGCAAATGGTGGAGTCCTTGCTTTAAGCAAAAAAGCTAAGGAGCACAGCATAGGCCATGAGTGAATGGAATCACTAGTACTGGTATGTGATTGTACACACACACACACACACACACACACACAGATGAATAATACATAGGTTCAGCTTGGGAATGTCTCATATGCTTATTTTCCAATGGGCTGGCTGGAGAGGACTGGTCCAGGGTTGAGCTGCCCCCAGGCTGCAGACCCCAGTCTTCTCCTTACCTTGCCGAACTGAGCCTTGAAGGACTTGGCGATCTGCTGCCTCTGGGAATTGCTTCTCCGTGTGAGCACGTCTATGATGGCCTGCTCGTTGGTCCCTACAGGAGAACAAAACACGAATATCCTTTCTACCTCCAGGGGACAGAGAGGGCAAGGGAGGGGAGATGACAGCTGCTTGCTCTCCTAGCAGTGAGAGCATCTCCTGGATAACTATCCCCAAAGGCCTGGATGATTTTCATTGTGTAAATCAAATGCTTAGCAAATCTGCCTTCTGTCCCCCCGGCCACCCATGTGATATTAGGTGTGACCTAGATCCAGTCTCACAGGGAAAGAATTGGATGCTGCTCCTGGGCCTTTTGGAATTTGGCCAGTTAAGTTTCCCCACCTTGCCCTCCATTGTGTTGGTTATGGCTGAGAAGGTCATGACTAAGAATCCAGACCAATGGGTCTGAGAGCCTTCCTGTGGTCTTGTCATCTAGCTGAGGGGTGGATCCTAGCAGGGTGGATCTCACAGGATTTGTGCTTGGGAGCAATGGCCATGCAAAGGCTGGCATGGGGTATCCTTTTCTCCCTCTGTCATGCGGTGGGTGGCATTGGGTAGACTCTGGAAACAGGCAGGAAGTGGGGTGTGTGGCCAGCCACCATAGAAGGATAAACCACTCATGTGGCTGATGTCTCATAGGCTTGAATATGGCCCCATAGAATTCTTGTATAGCTCTATGCCAGGGCCTGTACCAAGCCAGCCATACCAAACTCATGGGGTAGAGGAGGGGCTGTTGTACAAATGAGAGAGCTCAGACTGGTGGAGCAAAGCAGATGGACACGGCAGATGGCCACTCTTATTCTCACTCGTCACTCCAAGAAGGAACAGTCACCCACCTCTGAGCCTGTGTGATAGTGCATATAAAGAAGTCATCCTCAGAGTAAAACAGGACACCCCCCTCCCATCACTGGTTGTGTTCTGACATCTGCTCTGCAGGGTATTGAACAGAATCTTAGGCACAGCCCATCAGTGGCAAGGCTGCAGATGGTTGCTCACCAATCCCCTTCATAGCTTTGTAGAGGGTCTCTGCATCTGGGTCCGGGTTGAAGTGGGAGCTGCCCTTTACTGTGACGCCCTCCTGTTCAACCTGCAAGAAACCCAGGTCTATTCAATGCCAGAAGGAACCAGGAGGGTAGAGCAGCTTCCTGGCCATTCAGGTCAATGGCCAGTCCCTCCAGTCCCTTGTCCAAGAGGCTAGTACAGCTGGAACAGCTCATGGGGGTTAGATGTAGGTGGAATGTGCTAAGCATGTGGAACAAACCAGATAACCAAAGCACCTGGACCCTTGTTTGGCCAGTCTGGCCCCAGGCATGCTTCCTGGAAGCTTTGGGCGATGCTCAGTGTCATTTCCCAGGTGTGCTTTTCGGGAAGGGCTGGTAAGGGGTGTAGGGGAAGTGGATTTAGACAACTAATCTGAGGGGAAGCTCTGAGATCCCTCACATGAAAAGGACTTCAAACTGGATTTCCATTCAACTCTTCTTTCAACTTTTGCATCATCCTCAGCCATCCGTTTACTCACTCCCCCACTCATCCAATCAGTGGTTTGTTCATTCTCCACTCAGCAGCTACCCAACCACTAAGTTTATCCATTAATCCTTGCCTTGCCCTGCCTGTCTTGCCCTGCCCTGCCCCACCCTGCCTCTCCTCCTTTTCTTTTTTCCTTGTAAACAGACTCTCCGTTAGTCCACCTTCCTTCCCACCTTCTCTCCTTTTCCTCCCTCTCTTCTTTCATTGATTCATCCATCTACCCATCTTCCCTTCCATTTAAGCCTTGAGTTAGAACCTGAAAAAACATAGCAGATTCTGATCCACGGTAAATTTATAAGTCTTTTAATTCAGTGCATTAAACTCTTGCTTGTTTTTGTCAAGACTGGCATTTTAGTACTTGAGGCACACCTCCACATCTGGCATTTTATTGGTTGGAGGCTTGGAGGCCCAGCTAGTAAATGGTGTTCTGGCACTTGACCCATAGCCTGACTCAGATGTTAAGCTCCCCACCTTTCCCACATGTGGGGATTTTCTGGAACGCTTCACTGGAGACAGCCTCACCCACAGGCGTGCCAGTCTTTAGGGAGCTTTGTCTCCTACCCTCAGGTCAATACTTAGGAGACTGTGGGATTCAGTCATTGAAAGAGCTAGCTCTTTCAGGGGCCACTGCTTCTTAGCAGCTCCTTGGGTGGCGCTTATGTCACTGCAATGAGAAGCTGGTGTCACTTACCAAGCTGAAGTTTAGAAAAACAGATTTAATGATCTGCGAACTAGAACCAGGCTGGTTAACTTCTGGAGTGGAGCTCCAGAGTGTCTACTGCAGGGCCTCTTGAAGGGTCTGCCTCAGGCTCCTGCTTGGCTAACTCCAGGCTGATGAATCCAAACACACAACTTTTCACCGGAAAGGTGAGTCTGAGAGTGTTTAACTCCACATCAGACCATTCTGTGATGGTCACAAGGGAGCTCTCTCTCTTCCATTATCAGATGTCCAGCCAACCAGGAATGTTTTTCTTTTTCTTTTTTTTTTTTTGGATTCTGGTCCTGGGGCTTGAACACAGAGCTTAAGTGCTGTCCCTGAGCTTTTGTACTCAAGGCTAGTACTCTACTACTTTGAACCATAGCACCATTTTCAGCTTTTTGGTAGTTAATTGGAGGTAAGAGTCTCATGGACTTTCCTGTCCTGGCTGGTTTTGAATCACAGTCTTCAGATCTCAGCCTCCTGAGGAGCTAGGATTACAGGTGTGAGGCACTGATGCCTGGCTTAGAATGCCTTTCTAAAGAGGGGACAGAAGACACCTTCAGCCTAAGGACTGGCCCCTCCTCATCTCAAAGATAATGTGCTTCCATTCTTTTTACTCCCAGCTCTATCCTGCATCTGGTCCAGCTTTGTGCCCAGAAAGATTTGGTTCTCAAAGGGTATACTTGAACTGGGGAAAATACCTTTATGAAATTGCTTTTAGAAGTGAAAGTGTGGTTCCAGTGGTAGAGTGCTAGCCTTGAGTGGAAAAAGCCAAGTGAGAGCATGAGGCCCCGCGTTCAAGACACACACACACACACACACACACACACACACACACACACATACACACACACACAAAGATTGCTTCTTTCCTTAAGTAAATATATTTTTCTCCTTTAAAGAATTGCTTAGCATCTTCCAAAAACTTTTATAGTTATATCAATATATGGTTGAGCAAAATATAAGAGCTAACATAGAATTGCTAAAATGAAATAAAACAAGATCTACCTGTGACACAATTGCATTGCCACATAGAGTTCCACCATAAAATCCCTCCTTGAGTGGCTGGACCCCAGTAGGGCCCTTCCTTTGAACACCTCCCACCCTTTCAGTTCCCTGAGGCATTTCAAGACTTCTTGTGAAAGTCTTGTCCCATCTCTGCTTTCTTCTCTGTGCCTCCCAGGGCTTGGCCCAGCAGATTCTGCCTTTCTATTCTCTCTCAGCCAGTCTCCTCCTCTCCCCAGTGTTCATTACCCAACATGGCATAGAAATTCATCCCTTCTGAATGCCTCCACTTACCCAAGATTTCCACCAGGCCATCTTGCTCACTTCGTGGCTGTCTTTCCCAGGAAGATGAAGAGACACTAGCTGCTCTCTAGCTGCTACTGAGTGAGTCTGTTTGCACTTGCTGATCTGGGTGGGTGTGGTGGTGTAAGCAGGGCTCGCCCAGCCTCACCCCTGCCCTCCTCTCCCTTGCTCTGGGTTCTTCTTGGCTCTGGGATCCTCCTGTGGCTCCCAGGCCCCACCCAGGTACTGCCCAGGCCTGCCCTGGGGAATCACACCACTGGAGGCAGAATGTTTGGGTGGTGGCACTCCCACAGATTGGAAATTCTGAGGCGCCTTTGAAAACAGGGCTTAGTAAACAGGGCTGTAGTTTCGCAAGGGTTTTGCTAGACATGGATTATGAAAAGAAGCATTCATGTGTCCCTTCCTGAATTCCAGTCTCTACCCAATGAACAGTCCAGGGAAGGACGGGGGAGACAGAAGCCTGCATTCATGGTGGACACGCTATCTGAATCCCTCTGCAATAACCTGTGGAGTTTGTCACAGCCCAAGAGCGTAGGTACAAGCTCTGAGCTGGAGTAGGAAATTGATTCTAGCATGTGGATAGTTGGTCCAAATAACGTGGCGTGAGCCACAGACTCAGACCCTTAAGGTCTCTCAGATATAAAGATCTATGCCCCACACTGGGCCTGGGTCACACTGGCTGCCAATTGAAGGAGGACTCTCTCTGTGAAGAGGTTCAATTTTGATTTTCGGATGTTTGACTACTTGCTTAGAATGTTCCTTTACAATAGCTGTCTTCATAGCACCCCCTAGTCCAGTCAGTCCTACCCATCAGTCAATGTAAATATCCTTCCTAGAAGGCCACCCCTTATATTTTCCAAGGAAGGCCCTACTGGGTTCCCAGGACCATGAGAGAGGGTTTTGTGTTTTGGCTTTTCTCCTTCCTCCCTCCCTCCCTCCCTCCCTCCCTCCCTCCCTCCCTCCCTCCCTCCCTCCTTCCCTCCCTCCCTCCTTTCCTCCCTTCCTCCCTCCCTCCCTGCCCTCGTTCCTGTCTCCTTTTGGTACTAGTACTAGGGATTGAACTCAAAGCCTAGATTCTATCCCTGACCTTTTCTTCTCAAGGCCCATGTTCTGTCATTTAGCTACAGCTCCATTTCTAGCTTTTTTGGTGGGGGGCAGTCCTGGGGCTTGAACTCAGGGTCTGGGCACTGTCCTTGGACATTTTTGCTCAAGGCTAGTGCTCTGCCACATGAACCACAGCACCACTTCTGGCTTTTCCTGTGTATGTGGTATCAAGGAATGCTTGCACGCTAGGCAAGCTCTCTACCACTAGGCCACACTCCTAGCCCCCACCTCTGGCTTTTTTAGTGGTTAATTGGAGATAAAAGTCTCAAGGACTTTTCTGTGATGGCTGGCTTCAAACTTTGATCTCTAAGGCTCGGTCTCCTCAGTAGCTAGGATTATAAGCAGGAGCCACTAGTTCCCAGCTCCCCTCCCCTCCCCTAAATTCAGGGTAGCTTCCCAATGTGAGGCCTAAATTAATTTTGAAGTTTGGTGAAAAGTTATTTCTAAGCAGCCTCCATCCTGCAGAAGTTAAGTCTGAGAAATCCCTTAACTGTTTCTTCTCAGGAGAACTGTAAAATGCTCCATCAGTTGCTTACTCAGAGAGCTAGCAAGGACATTCAAAAGTAATCTCTAGGACTACAGCTGTGTCCCACAGCTAGCAGGGACACCTAAAACTAAACTTCTGTGGGAAACCATAATATAAGAAATTGTGAAATGTCTCTATGTAAAAGTTAACTAAAACATGAGGCTGTGAGAATGAAAACTAAAACTTGTTTATTCTGTACTGTAAAAGCTGTGCTAATTCTGTACTCGGGGACTCCATGCATCCCTGGCTTCTAAGGCGTGGAGGATCAAGGTAGAGTTTGCTAATAAATGGCTCTTTGTTGCTTGCATTGGTTGTGGACTCTGGTGGTCTTTCAGGGAGATTGGGAACTTTAGGTACAACATTTGGTGCATTGGCTGGGAATCCCCTTGCAAGCCCCCTCAGACGCCTGATCAGAGAGCCAGACACGGTAAGTTGAGACAATTGTCATTATTTCTGGTTTGGTGCCTTTGGTTTTGTGTTCTGTGTTTGCCTGCAGGTTTGGTTTCTGAGTTAGTTGGCAGGAAGTCCTGGTGGACGCGCTATAGGACAGCCAACAGGGCCAGCAGGAGACGTCCCCTGCGTCCCTTTGTGGGGGGGGGTGCTATCCTTAGGACAGACTCGTTGCTGCAACAGTCTCGTTGTCGGATAGTTCCTGTCTTAGTGGGACATGGAGTCCGCCCTTTGGAGGGATGCCAACTCCCTTGGGTTTACAGCCTGGTGGACGCGCATGCGATTTGTCCGTTTCAGTGTTCTGTCTTGTTAAGTGTCTTGTGTCACGTTAACTGCTTTTAATTGGAGAGAAAAAACCAATAGCTAAAATCCTGGAGATGGTAGGTTTACAACAGGCTGATGCTGTTCTGAGTAACCTGGGAGAGCTGGGAAGGAAAGGGCACTTAATTTGAGTGTGAAAGTTAAAAAAGTAAATTAGCTTATACTTTGCAGTGAGGAATGGCCCTCTTTGAAGCTGGATGGCCAGCTGAGGGAACTTTTGATCTCCCCATTGGTTAAAACACTTTTTGCCCCCCATTGTTGTCTTGACCATCTGCACTGTGCAGTGCTTCTTTATTCTTTCAGTGTGTATCATGTGACTAATTGACTTTGTTTCAGCGGCCCTGGCTTTCATTTGCTTTGTTCTGTCTTGCATATGAATCTTTACAGGATAAACTTCTTACTTTTTGCTCTGTGAAATGACTCACATTCGGGGTCAGCTGGCCTTAGCCGGCCAGCTGCCAGAGAACAGAAGTCTCCACAGGGGAGGTGCCTCCTTGGAGTTTTCAGGGCCCTGGGGTCTTTTCTCACTCTGACTGCTGCGGGCATGCCATCAAAATTTGGGGTTACTTAAAGGTCTCTGCTTATCTGTCTTGTTTTGTTAAATGTTTTTTGTCTTGTCTGATTTTGTTCTCAAAACTGGTACCAGTCCTAAATATGGATTCTTGTTTTCTGTGTCTTTGTCACTAAGCATTTGAAAAAGCTTCAGCCCCACTGGGGTAGGTCTCGAAACTGGTATGGCTTCTCCCACTCAGCTGCCATTGAGGCAGGTGAGGCAGCTGCAAGCCTAGTCTAGTTACCTTTTTCCTAACAACCTGGCTGAAGTGACAATCTGGAGACAATGGGTGGCAGGACACAGGCATCAGTCTTGGTTCCCCCAGGTTTGAATTTGGTTCTGTAAACTGATGTGTGAGTTGGCCTAGTCAAAATTAAAAAAATGACTAGAGTTATGCTCTAGGTGGGTTAAATTTGGCACTGGAAGACTCCCTATCAATTAATAATTTCAACTAAGTTGCCTTGTAAAAAGTTTTGTTTTGAATCTGGTTTTCACCTACAAGAATGAAATTGACAAAACTCTCTTGACACTAAAGCTTCCAGCAAATGAATGGCCGATATTAATTTTGTGTGCTTTAAGATCTTTGAGTATGAATGTATGTATGAATGGGTGTGAGTGAACATGTTCAACGTTAAATTTTCAGCTTGCTGTGTAAAATAATGGGTGAATTTATACTTGAAACGCAAAGGCAGTTGGGTAAATCTAAGTCTAAACGTCAATAAAATTATTCAGTTTAAATGTTTCCAATGTCTCAAAGGATTATTGCATTGTTTTAAAGAGGAACTGGTTAGAAGGATTGTTCTAAAGATTCTGAAATTTGCGTTAAAAATCTGGTATTGTAATGCATAGAGCTGTTTACATTGTAAAAATTGTATCCTGTTTAGCCCTGAGGCATTAGGGAATTTAGAATTTATTTCATTGAGTTAAAATTTGGAAATAAGTATCAAAAATTTAAATGTAAATTTGTTTATCAATGTCTGTCTTTTAAAACTGTTTAGATAATCAAATGCCAACAGAAAGACCTGGAAATCTTAGGATGGTCCTGAGTGGCCATCTTTGGGGGTGAGAGGTAAACTGGCAAAGGTGCAGCTCTGGGTTCCCACAGTGGAAAAGACCCTCAGGGAGGGTCCATGCATGGTGGAAAAAATAAGCTGGCCCAAAGGCTGTTCATCTAAACCTGGTCAAATGGACTGAGTGGACTATCTTTGTCCTTTTTCCTTGCAGACTGACATTGGAAATCTGATAGTAAAATATGGGTGATGTGATTAGTATTTCTGAAACTGTCCCCTAAAGTGTAGTAAGTTGGGGAAAAAAGTTTTAAAAGAAATGTTTAAACGTTTATTTTCTTATGATTTGGTTTCATGCTACTTTACAATTAAATATATTTTAGAGAAAGAAGGAAACTAAGTCTGGACCTTAGGTGCAGGGATGATTGCAATCCTTACATTAAGGAAAAAGTGTTATTTGAGTTTAAACTGTTATTGGAGTGCTAGGCAGTAACCTAAACTGCAGAAAAAATGCCTCTTCTAAAAGGAGGCCTAGGGGCAAAGGAAATGTCTTGAGACCATAAGTGTTCTTCAGATGCAATTAAAAGCTAAAGTGTTAAGTGTTTAAGCAAATATCATTAAAAAAAAAAACAAAGATGGGTTTCTAAACGAGATTTGGAAGTAAAGTTGTCCTAAATATTTGTTTCAAGAAAGAGACAAAAGGAAAATTAGGACTACCAAAATGATTGCTTAACTGCTATTTCAGTTTGCTCTAGTAAGTTTCTTTATAGCAATTTCCAGCTGGCCCATGGAGAAGAACAGCAGATCCTTACTCAGATGTAATTTTGGCCCTTACCAAGTTCCAGGTAAGATCATGCTTAGAGACTATTTCTGTGTTGACCACCTTGTTGTTTTAATTGGAGTAAAGTGGCCTTTTGTAGGACTCATTGATCTGAAAACTGCAGTTCTTAGCCAGCCCTGGCAAAGCAAAGTCCCTGTGAGATTGTGGTGTCTAATCTAGCAGTGGAGTGCTAGTGAGGCAGAGTTGCTTTGGAGCTCAAAGTTGCAGAGAGCTAGCCTTGAGCTGGAGAGCTGAGGAACAGTGTCCAGGCCCTGAGTTCAAGTCCAGCAACCAACCAAGTGAAATGCCAATCCCTGTGTGAAGAGACACTCCTGGGACAAAAGCAATGAAGTATCCAGATGCAGTAAGCCACTGCTTGGATGGCAGAGATGGTGTCAGATCCTAGAGTCACTTGTGCTTGGCCATTCAAAATTAATCAGAGCCGGGAGGTCATAGAATAGTTTGTAAGCATGCCTTACTACTGTCCATGTCCATTTACTCCATAACTGGGCAGGAACTTATCAGTCATCTGTAATATTATGTAGTTTACAATCCTGAACCCCTGTGTTTGCTCAAAGTCCAACCTGAGCAAATTCTGAATTGACACCAGCCACAAATTCTGGAAAAAAGTTTGTGGACCTGAGGCTGTATCTCTATTGATCTGTAAATAGGCTTATATAGGTAACTTAGGCATTGTTAGGGTCACAGAAACTAAGATTCCTCAGACAATCAGGAAAATACCTTTGCAAATGGGTAAGCTACACTGTTGTAGCCAAAAAAAAGGTTTGTGTAGTTGTTAAATGTTGTATTGTTCCTGATATCTAGTCCTGGCAACCCCTGTTAAAATAGGCTAAGCTTTTAGGGTCCCTAGAAACAACGCCCCTGAGTCAGCTTGAAGAAGTTACAGAACATGGATCTTCACCCTTTTAAGATAAAGGGGCGAGTCATTTTTGGAAAAAAGAGGATAAATTAGAGGCATGGGTAACAGTGGTAATAAATGTACAAGAGTGGAAACTGCACTTGTCTAGAAAATCCTAGCCTCATTCAAAGGAAATCTGGTTACTAAAAGTTGTCACCCTGGTAAATTATTTTGGGGTCTCGCCATATACTGTCTTGAAAACCAATGGGATGCAAACAAAAACAAGTGTGCTCAAGTAAAGCAACCAGGAAATCATTGGGAGATTTCACCAAAGTCAGGCCTTAGGATAAGCTTCTCTAACCAGTTTGTGCAGAAGAAGTTTTCAGGCCACCCAGCAGGAGGTGTGACATTCTACTGGAACTTCTGAGAGACAAGGCTGCTGCTACACATCCACCCGATTCCACCACTCCGAAGCTGCTTCCTGAGAGGACTGGAAACCCTTGGTGGTGGGACATTCTATCTGTGCTAAGTTCGAAGTCCCCTAACAAAGTCATGGGAGAAAAAAGTTTAGGCAGAAAATCAGCTCTCTTACAGAGAAATCAATAGTATGATTTCATGTGAGTAAAAAAAAATAAAGTAAGGAGATTGCACATAAGTAACTTTTTGCAGCCATCATGGTGACTCTGAATGGATAAAGGGAATTTTCCATCCAGTGCTGAACAGCCTAGAGGTGAGAGGCCTATAATCAAGTAGAAAAGAGTGAGAAAGATTAGTAAAGGCAGCCCCAGGAGGAAAGCCACTGGAGGAAAACTTGGGAAAGCTGAACTAGCTGACAGTATTAACCATGATTCAATGCAGTCCTTACAGACCTTACAAGTTGATTTGGGAACATGTTCATCATCTGGTTTCTAACATCCTGGCATGCAAGTGAACTTGCACTGTGATACCCAGCACTCCAACCACTGTGAAGGTAGCGGGAAAGAGCTACTGGATTCATCATTCCTAGGTGGAGACAGTGTGTGAGAACTTTGGACTTTCAGATTCCCAGAGAAATGGACTTTGGCATTAATTTCCACTCTACTGGGACCTCTAATTGCCTTACTAATCATGGTGACCATTAGGCCTTGTGTGTTAAACAGATTGGTGACTTTTGTAAAGGAGAGGATCAATAGAGTCCAGGTAAGGGTTCTTAATCACAATACCAACCAGTAAAAATGACAATCAGTAATGAGTCATGATTGACTCATTTATGTACTAATGAGAGGGAGGAATGTGAGGCCCAAATTAATTTTGAAGTTTGATGAACTTCAGTAAAAAGTTATTTCTAAGCAGCCTCCATTCTGAGAAATCCCCTGTTTCTTCTCAGGAGATCTGTAAGATGCTCCATCAGATGTTTACTCAGAGAGCTTAGCAAGGACATCCAAAAGTAATCTCTAGGACTGCAGCTGTGTCCCACAGCTAGCAAGGACACCTAAGACTAAACTTCTGTGGGAAACCATAAGAAATTGTGGAATGTCTCTATGTAAAAGTTAACTAAAACATGAGGCTGTGAGAATGAAAACTAAAACTTGTTTATTCTGTACTATAAAAGCTGTGCTAATTCTGTACTTGGGGACTCCATGCATCCCTGGCTTCTAAGGCGTGGAGGACCAAGGTCGAGCTTGCTAATAAATGGCTCTTTGTTGCTTGCATTGGTTGTGGACTCTGGTGGTCTTTCGGGGGCTTGGGAACTTTGGGTACAACAACAATAGATAAGAATTGTCGGGCCGGGAGTTTGGCCTAGTGGTTAAAGTGCTTGCCTAGTATGCATGAAGACCCGGGTTCTATTCCTCGGTACCACATACATAGAAAAAAGCCGGAAGTGGTGCTGAGGCTCAAGTGGTAGAGTTCTAGCCTTGAGAAAGTCGAAGGACAGTGCTCAGGCCCTGAGCTCAAGCCCAGGACTGACAAAAAAAAAAAAAGATTGTCCTGTGATGGAAAATACTCCAATTTTCCAACCAAGGGCCCAATGTTTCTGGTTGCTTCTTGTGGTGCTGTGGACTGAGCTGGGTGGGTGAGGAGCTAGGCCAGCAAGGCTAGGGGTCAACCTTGTCTAGCCCAAGCAGCCATTGCCTAGAGCTGTCTCAAAAGCTGGGAAGCCATCATGGTAATTCTCAGGAGTTCAGCCACTCCCTGGGTGCCTCAAGCATGGACATTTGGGCCCAGTGACTCTGAGGCTGCTCCAGAAAGGCCTGGCCAAAGTTCTGTTATATGGGTGACTGCAATGGGACCCCAGGAAGCAGTAGTATAATAATGAAGCCACAGGAGAGGCCCAGATTCTTTATGCCTTCTCTTCTTAGACCTGGCTCACTTCAGCACTTGCCACCAGGATTTCTTCCTTACCTGGCTCTGGGATATCCAGTACCCTTGGCCATTTGTTCTCACCTTTTTTTTTCTGCCAGCTTCACTGATCCTCCTGGACTCCTTCCTGACCCAGGCTTTCTCCCTTTCCAGAGCTATGGGTTTGTACCTGGCTGCTTTGGGGGTGGTCATCTGGGCACATTGCAAATCTCCCAGCCCAGAGATCAGAGCCCTGAGCATCTCTTCCTGCTAATTTCTACACTCCGGTAGATGCCCATGAGTCCGACCATCTTATCTCAGTGTCATCTATTAAGACATAGGAAACCATGGGCCATTAGCGTATTTACCCGGGAACCCCTTACCCCACACTTATGCCCACATTCTGCCTCGCCTGAATGGCCTCCCCTCTCTCCTAAACCCTGCAGGCTGAGAGATTAGAAAGGTGAGTCCAGAATGGGATTTGAGCAAAGGGTGATAAGAGGGCTTATGCATGGAGAACGATATCTTCCATTTGGGCATGTACAATCCTCCTGGGAGCTAGCCAGGGAGGGGAAGAGGAGAGAGGCCTCAGCATGATGCTTATGTAAAGACAAAGCATGGGTGCCGTGTGTGTGTGTGTGTGTGTGTGTGTATGTGTGTGCGTGTGTGTGTGTGTTTACACCAGTGTCCATGGATGTGCAGAGATGGAGCTTGCACACAGCTTCCAGCCTGCATCTCCCAGCATTTGTTCAGTTACATAAATGTCAGACAGAAGCAAGGCGAAGCATGCACAAGCATGCAGTGTGGAAGGCGTGGCCCACTGCAGTGGAGACTGGCTGCAGCCAGGACAGAAAGCAGCAGGTAAAGTGGGGATTCTGGGGGAGGCTTTCAGGTGGGCAAAGGGGTGAGATTATCCTGAGCACTTTGAGGTGACAGTGAGCAGCGAGCGTTCTTCCCACATCTTCCCGGGGCCTGTATGAATAGTGCTGTCAAACTGTGTGTGACTGTAAGGTCTGGGGCTGGTTTTGTCAGTTTCGCAGGAGATCAGGCAGACGATAGGCCAGAAGAGGGGTGAGGTGGTAAAGGTGGTTGTTGGCAGGTTTAGACACAATCATGTGGTTTAAATGGAAGGTAGCCAGTCCAACTGTTAGTCAGAGATCAACTCCAGTGTACCGAATCTGAATGGGATTTTCCTGGTCTCATAATATAGGACTTCTTTCAAGATCCAGAACTTGACGTTTCCCAGGAAACAGCAACTTCTCTGCCTTGTAGGACTCCCCCAATTCAGCCTTCTGGAATGTGAATCTCTCACTCAGTGGTGGACATGTTCCTGGATTTCTCCAGCAGGTTTGCTTTTGACTCGGGAAAGCAGTATCTACAGTGTATGTGCGTGTGCGTGTGCAAATGTGCATTCCTGCCACCTCTGACCACAGCACAGAGCAGGGAGTAAGTTGTGATGCACTTCAGCCTCTCATCTTCTCCTTGGCACCTCTGGGGCATCCATAGTGGCTTTCTCCATTTATCCCGATGACCTATGCAGGACATTCCCTGGACATTACAGATGTACTTTTCCCACCATTCCACTTTTCTCATCTGTCTAGTCATGTTACATATGCAATTGAATGTACTTTCAAAACTTTTTTTAACTCAGTCTTTTCCTTAATTAACTGTTCTTGCTTTACCCCATATGCCCACTCCCCTCCTTTTTTTTTGGTATTGAGACTTGAACTCAGGGCCTCATGCTTTTGCTTGGCTTTATTTATTTGCTCAAGTCTGGTGTTCTGCTAATTGAGTCATATCCATTTCCATCTTTTTGGAAATTGGAGATAAAAATCTCATAGACTTCCCCCCTTCCACCTCAGACTTGCTTTGAATAATGATCTTCAGATCTCAGCCTTCTGAGTAGTGAGGATTTCAGGTACGAGCCACCTTTATCTGGCCTGTATCATTTTTAAAAATTTTGTTTTATTGTTATTATCAAGGTGATATACAGAGGGATTGTAATCACACGAGTCATGTAATGAGTACCGTTTTCTTTCGTAGTGTCTTCCCTCACTCTGTATCATTTTCTGGAACATTCTACACATACTTGTAGATCTTTCCATTCTCTCAACTTTGTGGGCTCAGAATCACTTCAGATTCAGTATATATGTCCAATTTAGCAAACAAAAAAAGTTTCTTAATTTTAGGTTTTTGATCCTTTAGAAGTTGAACGATAGGGGTAGGGGCAATAGGGAACTTCTCCGGATTTGCGGACCTGGGGGGAGAGCAGTGGCAGAGTCTTGGAGGGAGTTTTGGTATGGTTGGTTTGGTAGTTGCTTAAGGGAGGGCACGGCCTGAGTTGTGCACACATCTTTGGGGGACAAACTGTCTGTGCTACAGGAAAACACTCCCTGCTTAGTTGACAGCAGGTCCTTGCAGAGCAGGCTGCCTTTGGCCTGGGGCTACAATCCCTGTTAGATTGAAGACAGATCCTGGGGGCACAGGGAACCTGAGGGATGGAACAGCACTCCTGACTGGATGGGAGGCAGATCCTTGTAGGGCAGGGGACTTGTGTGCAGCTGGGGTTCATGACAAAGCTGGTGCCTCTGCCCTGTGGGGTGAAGAGAGAGAGGTTCACTAAGATACCATTGGAATCGAGATGGAGGCTGCCATGGTCTGGCTGAGGGTCATGGCGTCAAGACCCATCAGGTCAGACAGATATGGCCTGAAAATCAAATCAAACCATAGTCAAAATGGAGTCACTTGGACCAAATCCTGATAAAAATACAAAGGAAAATAGATAAAGCTGAGTGCTTACAAAGGAAGTGGTCTCAGGATATATGCCTGATGAGAGAAACTATCCAAAAAGATCTTTGCACACTACAAAGGTTTCCAAAATGAATGACTTTACAAATATCAAAGCTTCATAACACCAACTTAGACTCCTCAAGAGGCATCCATGTTCTGGTCTCTTACATTACAAACACTTCTGCAAGAATTTCAATCCATTAACTGTTTACCTTGGGAGTGAGTTTACCTTTACCTTTATCATTGATCCTTGGATACTGTCTTACTAATCCTTGTGTGAAAGGGTTATTGTTTCAAAATAAATTATATGGTCCTCTTGTGTGTGTGTGTGTGTGTGTGTGTGTGTGTGTGTGTGTTTGTGTGTGTGTATGTGCGTGCATGCGTGCACACACAATGTTTGGCAGTATTTGCTTTTCTGCTTTCTGCTTCTCCTTGTTCAAGTTGCCCCAACATGCTTTCACTAGTCATTTTCTGTACCTATAAAGAAGTCTTCCAAATTTTCACTCCAGTCCTAGGGCTTGAACTCGGGGCCTTAGCTGTTCCTTAGCTTTTTTGCTTATGATTAGTGCTGTACCATAGCTCCACTTCTGGTTTTTGGTGGCTAATTGGAGATAAGAGTCTCACAGGCTTTCCTGCCCGGGCTAGCTTCAAATCATGATCTTTAGATCTCAGCCTCTTGAGAAGCTAAGATTACAGACATGAGTGGGTTATGCCCAGGATTCACTGACTTCTTTTTATCAATTTGTTTTCAGCTTAAATATCAGAGGGTCTTTTCTGGATAACCAGATATCTGCTGGTATAAGAGTAACTTTATGTTCTTGGTAGAGTTTGGCACCCTATGACATTGGTCTGTGACTCAAGTGGAAGAGTCCTAGCCTTGAGCCAATAAGCTCAGTGACATCATTCAGGCCCTGAGTTCAAATCCCCACAACCCCACAACCACTCCCCATTGAGATTGTGGTTAAGGCTTTTAAATTTTCAAACATTTCCTTAAGCAACAAGTAAAGTTTTGTGATTTTTCATTGTTATTCAGGTTTTGTTGCTATTATGAATAGAATAGCATGCTTTATGTTTATCTATAACTTATTTTTTCTTGACTATTTATTTTGGAATGTAATCACTCAAGGCCTGGTGTTTACCACCTGCTTGGGAAGACTTCTTCCAGAGCAGGGGTGCAAGGCAGGGGAGGGGTCTTCACAAACAGAGGCCTCTAGCTGGCTGCAGAGACCTGGTGTCTGTGGGTAAAGTGGTGTGTGTTTGGAGGTACCAGGTAAAGGGGTATGTGTTTGGGGGTGTCTGAAGGCTGCCTCACCCACTGATTGCAGCTATCAAAGCCAACAGTTGATTGTTTCTCACACTGGCTCAAACATTCCCTAGTAAAGTGATATTTCCTAGGTGATTGACAGGTATTTGATCCACAGCCTGTCCAGATAGGACTTTGGAGTTCTGCCTCCACTTCTAGATTTCCTGATTATCTCATGGAGATTTGTACGTGGCAGGGAGGGGGTGGTAATGAGTTATTATCCCAACCCCAAAGTTAGGATCTGAGATTTTCTCAGGTAAATCCTGTTGTTTTTCTGCTTCTTGCCATGCCCAGCAATTGGTTCTGGCTGAAGTCCTGCCTGAGAAGAACCTCAGGAAGAGGGATGTGCAGTGAAAGATGGACGGCTGATATCTGGGCAAGACAAATGACTGCTTTGTGGCAGGGAACAAATTACTTAAACTCTCTGGGCTTCAGCAACCTCTAAGTAAAGTGGAAGGAGGATAAAACCCACTGTGCAGTTGCTGGCAGGATTAAAAACAAGATAGTTCTTGGGCTGTCAGCTGGCCCACAAGGGGACTCACCAAATATTTGCCATCAGTATTGACACCCCGGCAATGACAATTCCAAGAATGTAGTTTCTTCTCACACTCACTAAGCAGTGACACAGACTTGGAGATCTTCACTATCTGCTAAACTGGTGAGGGCTGGGCAGTGAATACCTTCAAACCCTGTCCCCAGTCTTCCTGACCCCCATGTTGTGCCACGGAAGGGCATGGTGCCATACAACTGTCTGGGAGACTCCTGAGCACAGGAGCCCCATGTCAGGGGCATCTCCTTGCAGTTCATAGAGGATACACCCTGAGCTCCAGCCCCACAGAGTACCCAGCAAGGGCCAAAGCAACAACCATTCTACCGATCAGGAATATTCCTGTGTCCTGCTCACCTGGATCCTCGGTGAACAACATGGAAATGGCTGGTGGCAGGTTGGAGGAATGTAGCAGCAGGGAGCCATAGTGCCCTGAAAACCAGAGAGGATATGAGGAAGCAGCCTGGTAGGGCCACAGCCTCCACAGGAGACAAGGCTACCCAAGTTACCCACTTCTCCCCAGGGCTCTGTGACCTCCAGAGGAGGGCCTGGCAGGCTGGTGTCCGGCACTCAGAGAAGGAAGGAATCTGGAATGACACAGTGTTTTGGGGATAGGAGGAAAGGCTTGGGGCCTGCTTTAGAGAATTCAGAAGGCTGAAGCAGCAGGTGGAGGCTTCCATAGGGACCTGAGCTGAGCACAGGGCCTGAGCAGGGATCCAGAGGGGCCTGCACTTGGAGGGGGGTACACTAAGAGAGGGAGGTGAGAGGCCTCATGTCTTACTTGGACAGGTGTCTGAGACCAGGGCAGAGAGAAGAAGAGGGAGAGAGGAAACAGAAAAGGCCCTGGCCTAGTAGGGTGATGCCTTGTCTGCAGCCTTATAGTTCCATCTGTAATGGGCTCTGTCAGCTGTCACCAGAGAAGGGGTGGGAAAAGATGATATAGCCAGGATACAGCAAAGCTACCAATACAACCATGTTCATTGCAGCACTATTCGCCATAGCCAAGGTATGGAATCAGCTCAGGTGCTCTTCAACGAATGAATGGATCAAGAAAATGTAGTATATATGTACACAATGGGGTTTTACCCATCCATTAGAAGGAATGGTATTGTACCATTTGTAAAGAAAATGGAAAGTCTTGGAAAAATTATGTTAAGTAAGTCAGGCCCAGAGAGATAAAGGATCCATGTTTTCCCTTATATGTGGAAGCTAGATTTAGTTTACAAACTCCTAAGTAAATACGTTAGGTGGTATGCAAGTGTGTACAAATGCATTTACTGAATTACGATGGATTCAAGGAGATCTCAAATAGTGTAATTCCTTAGGCAAAGTTCAGCAAAATAACATACTAGGAAGCAGTTTCTTAAAAGGGGTAGGGTGGGGTGAAGGGGAAGGGAACAGATGAAGAGGAGGAGAAGAGGGGACATGCACACAATAATTCAATATATATCTTAAAAATTAAGAAGAGTGAGCGAAGTGGTAGGTTAGGGAGGGATGGATGAGAATGTTGAAATGGGTGACAATAATCAAGATACATTGTATTCAGACTGCTCTGTTAAATGACAAGTCCTTTGTACAACTACTTAAAGATAATAATAATTTTAAAAAGAAATCTAAAAAAAATAAGGGGGGTGGGGATGAGAAGAGGTAGTAAGTGGTCAGAGCAGGCCAGAAACAATGGTTTCCTGCCTCTCTGGAGTCTGGGGTTTGGCTCTTTGTGGCCTACAGTGATGGGAGGGCTGTGTCAGCCCAAGGACCAGAAGCTCCCAGGAGGAAGCGATGGGTCTGTCACAGTCAAAGCTGTGACCAAGGAGGAGGACAGAACTGGGAAGGCCCTTTCTTTCTCATCCATGGCCTCTTGGGATTAGTCCATCCCTGTCTAGGGTCTGAGGTTTGCTGATTGGCCAGCTTCTCCTTCACGAGGTAGATCTAGAAGAAGGGAAGGGATTGTGGGCTGAATTTCTCTTGTATCCCTTTCAGAATCACTTCTACACAGCCTCTCTCTCTCTCCTCTCCCTCCCCTCCCCTATCCCCCCTCTCTCTCCAGTCCTGGGGCTTGAACTCAGGGCCTGAGCACTGTTCTTGGGCTTCCTCAAGGCCAGGACTCTACCATTTGAGCCACAACACTACTTCCAGCTTTTTCTGGGTATGTGGTACTGAGGAATCAAACCCATGTCTTCATACAAACCAGGCAAGCACTCTCCTGCTAAGCCAAACTCCCAACCCCGAATTTCCTCTTTTCTGTAGCTTGTCTGTCTTATCTCCACAAGCAAACAGGACCACTGGGCCAGCCCTGTTCTTCACTGGGCATGAAGAGCCGAAGACTGGGATCCGCCATACCACTGGGTTTTATTTTAATGGTGCTGCTACCAATAGCTAAAGACTAGTCCCTTTTTTCATTGGTTCTTTCCCATTCTTTATTTCCTTCATTCATTTTCTTTTCTTTATTTTTTCCTGTCCATTTTTTTTGTGGGTTATGGGGCCTGAACTCTGGGCCTGGGCACTGTCCCTGAGCTCTTCAGCTCAAGGCTACCACCCTACCCTTGGGCCTGGGCATTGTCCCTAACCTCTTCAGCTCAAGGTTACTGCCCTACACCTTGACCCTCAGCCTCACTTCTTGTTTTCTAGTGGTTAATTGGAGATAAGAGTCTCTGGGTCTTTAGTGCCCTGGATGGCTTTAAACCACGATCCTCAGATCTCAGCCTCCTGAGTAGTCAGGATTATAGGTGTTAGCCACCGAGCCTTCCCTTCCTCCCTCCCTCCCTCCCTCCTTCCCTTCCTCCCTCCCTTCCTCCCTCCCTCCCTCCCTCCCTCCCTTCCTTCCTTCCTTCCTTCCTTCCTTCCTTCCTTCCTTCCTTCCTTCCTTCCTTCCTTCCTTCCATTTTCTCTTCCTTTCTCTCTTTTATTTATTTTCTTCCTTCTTTAGTGGTACTGGGACTTAAACTCAGGGAATTGTACTTTTCCTTTGCTTTGTCACTCAAGGCTGGTGGCTCTATCATTTGAATCACCCCTCTACTTAATTATGTGTTGCTGGTTAATTAGAGATAACAGTCTCACAGACTTTCTTGCCCAGGTTGGCTTCAAACTCAGATCTCAGCCCCTGGGTAGCTAGGATTATAGATGTGAGTTATCAGCGTCTGGCTAGTCCTTATTTTTATTACTCCTAAATTTGTCTTTTTAAAATTATTTTGCCAGCCAATTTATCTTGACTTATCGCCACCACAGATTAGGAGTTGCCATCAAAGACACTGCTAGGCTGAGGTCAGTGACTCTGTGGACCAGGGAGAGATTGGTGAGAAGTGACTTGGTAGCCTTATGGAGAAACCTGAATTCTGTCCAAGCATGGCAGGTGCTAGCTAGGACAGGCTAGGTGGAGTAGCAGAAGGCCTCATCCATGCTGCCCTCCCCTGAGAGTCTGGAGGGGTACCAGCTGGACATAGACCCCCATGCTGTCTAGGTCTAGTCCCACAGAGGCACATTATCAGAGGCCCCAGGCTCAGGCCTCTTGAGTGGGAACTGGTTTTTGCTTTTCCTCCTCAGGCCAGCAGAGGTCACAGCACACACACCACGGGGCCCTCGTCACCTGCATTGGTCTGCCTCTACATCCACAGCAAGAAATGACCACAGTGGGGTAGGCATTCATAGCCTGACATGGCACCGAGGATGGAGCAGGACACTCGTCTTCTTCTGCCTCCTAGAAGGAAAGAGACCCTGTTGCCTTGTCTGAAACCCCTGGGAGGATGCATGCGGTGTCCATTCACAATGCTGTGCTCAGTGAATGGCACAGGTCCACATCCCAGGTAAACCATAGCTGCTTATATACCTTGGTTCCTGGGCTCACCTGAGCCATCACAGTTCAAGCTAGCCAAGATGCCTACCTCTCCTCAGGCCTGTGGGTACCTGAGGCTGAGGAGCTGAGGGACTGTGCTTTGGGCCTAACTCTAGAACCAAGAGATGAACTAGGCAGATACCCAGAGTTGGAGTTGGAGATGGGGACTTGGAATAGAAATAGGGGGCTCCTTTTCCAGGAACCTGGCTACAGCCTAGGCATCTCCCAAGAAGTTTATTGAGCCAGAAAAAAGTCCATTGGTACAGTAGTGATGTCCCTCCATGCAGAACTGGATTCTATGGCACCATGGCTCTGGCCATGCAGAGCTGCTGGGAGTCTGGACCGGAGGCCCTGTCTGCATAAAATCACTACTAGTGTTTCTCCAAGTCCTCCCTTGATCCCCTGTTCTCTTTTTGTTTGCCTCCTCTGATGGTTACCCCTCAAACTATGATGATGTCAGTGCTCCTGGAAGGACTCACCTCTCCTACTGGTGGTGGTGGTGGTGGTGGTAGAGACTCCTTGATTTTCTGGAATAAGAAACAGACACAAGATAGGTTGGGATGAGGGGGTGGGCTGTGCCTCAACCCTGAAGGAGGTGGCCCTGTTCTGATCATGGAAACAGAACACAGCCTGGGCCTGTCTGTATGGACATTCTGAGCCTGTAGTGATGAGACCAGGAGGCTCCATCTCACTTGAGGGATCCCCGAGCACCACATGAAGGTCCTGGGGAGACCTAGGGGCTGCAGAGACATTCCTCTGCCCACCTCACCTGCAACAGGGTCCTCTCCTGCCCCCATTTCAGTGCAGTAACCTCACTGTCCAGGGCCCTTCTTCTTCAGCCTTAGAATCCTCCTTCTCCCCCTGTCTCCCCCCTCCCTCCCCAGCTTTATTCTCTGGACAGAAATGGGCTCTGCCTGTTCTGTGCTGGCTGTTCTGTCTTTCCCCCATCAGCTCTTTGGTCTTCTTTCCTATAACTCTCTGGAATGTTCCTCCCAACACCCCTACTGTCCCTCATGTCCCGGTTGCCAATCTCATTCTTTGCCCCTGCCCTGTTTCCCTGACAGTGTCCTAGGTGAGTTAGCTCGTCACCCCCATGCTTTGAGCAGGTAGTGCTTGATGATGAACCCCCTGGGCCGGTGGGGGCCAGGGAGAAGCTGTCACTTCTGATGTGTACCTACCACATCCACAGTGAGGCTTGGTACTGAAAGGTGATGGAGGGAGCAAGACTGGTGCAGACACTTGTGTTAATGTTAATGTATGGCTGCTCCAGAGGGCATTCAGCTTTCTTGGTTGGTATATTTAGGGCCACCAGCCTTTATGGGGGGGATCCTGTCCTCTTCCTGCCACACAGATGCCATGCTTGGGCTTCTAGCCATCTGAGGTGTACAGAGGGCTAGCCTCAGTGTCTGGATTCTCTTTTCTGCAGTGCTCTTTTACCAGGGCCTCCTGCCTAAGCTGGCATCATCTGGCTGTGCTCTGGGGCCCCAGGCTGGGTCTAAGGTGTGGGTTTCTGATGGTAGAGGTAATGTGTGGCTGGGTCAGACTTGGTAGGCCTCTGACCACAGGTGGGATCCTGGGTGGCCACCTGTGTCTCTGGGCAGGTGGTGGTGAGCTTGCCCCTAGGTGTGTGCAGCAAGTGGAGGGAAGTCTCACCTTCTTGCAGCACAACCTCCAGCAGCACCACAGCAGCAGGGGGATCAGTAGCAGCAATGGCAGAAAAGCCAGTAATTTCAGACTGGAATCTTCATTTCCCTGCGGAAATGGGTGGCAGATAGCACAATGGCAGAGGCTTGGGGAGGGGTGTGAGGTTCCTATACCTTGTCACCAACCCGTTTCCCATCTGTGTTTTCTCCTCCTCTAGAAGCTTGCCCAGACAGAGGGCTCATTGTGTGGGGGGAGAGGGTTAGGGAGTAGGTCTGGTTCCAGAGAGCTCAGACCCCACCTCTAGCCCTTCTCGGCGCCAGAAAGACCCAGAACAGATAATGCCACTGACCTCTATTAATAGCACAGTTGTTGTTATTCTGGTAATGTGACTTAAACCCAGGGCCTAGGCTTTGCTGTTCCTTAGCTTTACCCTTAAGGCTGATACTCTACCACTTGAGCCACAGCTCTACTTGCTGCCTTTTGCTGGAGAGTCTCATGGACTGCCCAAGCTGGCTTTGAACCATGATTTCCTAGATCTCAGCATCTTGAATAGCATTACAAGTGTGAACCACCTGTACCTGGTTTAGTGCAGGGTTTTGTGAGGACCATCAAAAAGATATAAGTGCCTAGATTGAGAGTGGGGGGTAGGGAGGGGTGGGGAGGCTTGGGACCCCAGAAATGCATAGGCAACTGGGTCAGCTTCCCTGATTCTTTTCCTACTGTGGGTCTGCAGCCTTCTGCCACTCACCTCACTGAGTCTGAGCTACACATGTGCCCATGGGCAGGGGTAACCATCCCAAACAGGCATTCAGAATTCAGAGACACTCCTAGCTCAGGCTCAGGGCATGTGGTCATTAAGAAATGGGGACAACTGTCATATTCTCACTTCCAGCCAGGAAGCTCAGGTGCCCTGTAGCAGACAGACTGCCCAGGTCTCCTGAGTCAGGCCGGAGTGCAGAGATGGCATGAAGTTGAGGTAGTGGCCCTGGGGTACCAGCATCCTCCTCCCCAGGGAGCAGAGCCAGCCACACACCTGACAGGTTCCCTAGAGAGCAGGAGGGCAGGGATGCAGGTGAGAAGGTCCTAGGGCAGTAGGGAGGGAGGGAAGAAGGAAGGAGGGGAGAGAGGGGGAAGGCTGTGGACAATACAAATGACAGAGACTTCAATAATAGGCTTGGGGGGGGATGGATCCAGAGTGAAGATTGAGACCACTTTTCTCATTTGTGGCTTGGCACTGATTCACTGGCACATGACCTGACTGCAGCTCGGGGAGCTCTCTCATTCCGGTTCCTGGCCCGCCTGGGTGGAGAATCCAGTGCGCAGGACATCTAGGATTGTCCCCTGCCACACAGTCTGTGTCCCACAGATCCAGTGGGAATTGGGATGGTTTTCCAGTCCTAGCTATACTTGGACCTGCCTGGGGCCCTTCACCTTTTTGATCTTCCCAGAATTTTTTAAATTAAAATCAGTACAGGGGGACTTGGACAGCCAGTGGGGCACACTCCCAAATGGATACTCACACATCTGGTGCTGGAATAGCTGATTTGGTTCCCAAGGAAGGTATCACCATTGTTTAGGCTGATTTGGAGAATGGCCGTCCTAATGCACACAGGGGGGACTGGGTGAGAAGAGCAGAAGAAAACCCCGAGCGGGCCCCGTGTGAAATGGAGAATGAATCAGAATTGGCAGTTGGTGTTTGCAGAGAGTAGACAGTGGGTTATGAGCCCTCATCCCTGAGCACTGAGAGGTCAGCTTCTGCAATGCTGCTCAACATATATACTGCTTAACCCATATGCTGGGTCATGGACTGACCAATCAGGGGATCTGTGTGGTGGTTCCATCATAATGTTTATTATAGACTCTTAGCTCTTAAAGGCAGCCTGGAGCAAAGGGATCCACCATTGGGTTCATAAAGCCTGGTCACCACGGCTTGGGCAGGTAAGACAGTGTCCTCTCTCCTCAATAGCCATGTACCGCCTGAATGAGGGACTGTATTCTGCATATGCACTACCAGCAAACGCTGACCTCTGCTCCTCCCTACCACCTCCAACATGAACACTTACTGTCCAGCTTTTTCCATTATTGGTCCAGGACAAACTATCGTCTTCTCTGTCATACGGATGGCTTTTTCATCTAATAAAAGTGACAGGACATTGTTCATGATCACCACCGCTCACCCCTGTCACTTTCTGTACTGGCACTACAGACCCTGTCAGATAACCAGCTTCTCCTCCTGAGTTTCTCCTTAAAGACACCTGTTCAGACTCAGCTCTCGACTTTGCCAGCCCTGAGCAGGGTCCTAGTTGTTTGATAGGGTGGGAAAGCAAAGGCCCTGGGCTCAGACGCTCACCTGCCAGGGACTGCCAGGGACAGAGGACACAGAAGGTAGCCCAAATAGTGATGTGCAAAATGTCAAGATGGCTGTCTAGTTGTGGGTGATCTTGTGGCTCTTTGGAGAGATACAGGTTCTCGTGAAAAGAACTTGAAATCTGCACCCATGCAATGACACAATGCCTGGAAGCTGGTGGAAAGGCTCTGTGGTGAGAGTATCAAGTCACCATGTGTAGGTTGGGCAACACTGCACGTGGTGCCCAGTGGGTGTGATTCTGAGTACGTAGTGTGAAGTAAACCATGTCTATTAGAAGCAGCTCTCTCTAAGGAGCTGAGATTCAAACTGAGACAAGCCAATGACCAGCCAGGGAGCGATCTGAGGGAGGAGTGTTCTTACTTATTCCAAGTGGGACTGATTCATTGCAGATCAGTAAAACCCTCCTCCCCACCTCCCACAAACTTCTCTCCATCTTGCTTACCACATAAGGAAAAGAGCTGAGAGCCAAGCTGTATCATTGCTGCTTGTTCTCTATGGCTGGCTCCAGCTTCCCATCCCTGGCGTCCCTTCTATAGCCTGAAATGAATCTCTTCCAGGGAAGATTCTCTGTGCACATGGCCAAATGTCCAGAGACAGACATCCTCTAAGAAGATGACTATGTCTCACAAGACCCCAGCCGTGAATTCTTTCTTTCTCTGAGTCCTACTCCCTTGTCCTACCAGCAGACTGGAGGTCTGGGACCCTAGCCATCTGGAAGGAAGGGAGGATGGAGTAGGGTAAAAGCTTCTGTGACAACAGGCCAACACCAAGCTAGCCTCACTGAGATGAGAGTCTGCTCTGGGTCACTTTTGGATGTTGAAGATTTATTGTTCCCTTTTGTTTAGGTGAGAGGAATCCCAGCCCAGTCTCTCCTTCAACAGAGTCAAGTTCCTGTAGCCCCAAAGTGCTGCAAATAGTTGGCAAGGGCTGGAGGGCTTGGTTGGTGGAGAAATGGGAAATGAGTGACTTAGAGGCACAGAGGCAGACAACTTACCCAGGATGTTGTTGTTGAACTTGAATCTGCAAATAATCTCGGACGGCTGTTTTGCATTCTGAAAACCATGTCCAGAAACGGTCACTTCATAGGGTTCTGCAAGGACAGCTCTGAATGAGAAGGGTTGTGTTCTATCTGGTCTCACAGGTCTCAGAAGCCAGGGACCCAGATGGAGTTCCCAGGGGACCCACATGGATCAGGCAGCTGTGAGTGAGCCAACATCTGTGGCTCCTGCAGGCCACATCCTCATATGAAGTCACTAGGGATCCATGATTATGCACTGGCTTGGGGATATCTGGGGACATTTCTCTACTGTCCCTGACATGATAAGCCCATGAGAAGCATCAAGCTTCCAGGATATAACACAGTCAGGGTTGATGCTGTAGATCTGAGAAGGGGAAAAATGAAGGGAAGAGGAAGCCCCTGCCCACAAGGGTGCCTCACAAGAGACATCCTGACTTGACTGTGGGTCCAGAGGCCAACATGCCTTCTTCTTCCCCATCTAATCCTAACCCCAGTGACCACAGACTAGTGTGGCACCTCCAAGCCTCCTGAGGCCAACACTATAGAAGGGGCCACAGAGAGGACAGCTGGTGTCAGCACCACAGGTGTTCTGGCTTCAAGTGCAAGCTCATGTGCCTGCACATCTGCCCCCTAGTCCAGGCCTGGCTCTTTCCTATTCCACAAGCACTTGAGAAGCCAAGGTAAGTTGATGGATCAGGGCCTTCTCTGCACCTGGCCTCCATCTATGGCTCTGTGTCATCCTGATGGATGCGGTGTCAGCCCATGGAAACAGCCCATCCTGTCCCATGTGGGTCCAGGCTCCTGCCTAGGGCTTCCCTCCAGTGACTGTCACCCTGCATATGGCAGCTTTGCATAAGGGGGCAGTGTTTTCACAGGTCACTGGTGCACATGTCACCTTGGTTCAGCTACAGATAGAGAGTGACAAATCACATTTTCCGCAGGGGTTTGTCATGGCTGTCTAGACATGAAGGCCTGTGTGTGAAAGACCATAATCCCAGAGGAAGAAGAGATCTTCTGTGGGCAGAGGTCCTCTAGCTCTCCTGACTTCTCAGCACAGTCTTCTCTGATTCTTATTCAGCCTGGGAGGGGATGGTACAGTCCAGAGCCAAAGATTAGGACCAGATGCTCTGCTGGGCACCACAGCACATAGTTCTCTATGCCTTCCAGTAATCCTGATCTGCTATTTCTGTCATTTGGAGGCCACACTACAAGCCTCAGTTAGGTGGTCCTGGCAGCAGGCTGGATACCATGCATCGCAGAGTATAGTTCTGTCTACAGCCTGGAGCAAGGCTACCACTATGGAAGACACAGGGCCAGGACCCAGCTTTCTGGGTTGGTGATATCTGAAGCAGCAGGAATAGGGAAGCTGCTGGCTCCCTGTCTTCCCCAGGGTTCAGGTGGCAGTCACGTGGGGGTCTCGCTTGCACACACAATGTTACTGATGGGGAGGTGGCCATCTTGACCACGATGGTGTCAGCCCAGGGCCCCTGGGCTGGACAGAGGACAGGGGAATGTCAGTTGTAGCTGTGTTTGTGTCTGCCATTCCATTGCCTGGGGCTTCCTTGAGTTGCTAATATATTTTCTCTCTCACATTTCCATTACATGATTAATTGTGATAAATGAGCAGTAATTAAATCCACAGAATGAACCCTCATACCCTGATACCTGGTAGACAGTCATGGAGACTTCATACCCACATCTACCACCTCACACACACTCATCCATACACACACACTGCACATGCCAGATCCACACAACACCCACAATGGCTACATAGTCCTCCTCAGACACAGCACAATCTATGCACACCCACTCCTCACACTGCGAGCAGATACTCTAGAACCAACTGTATTTATACACCACATACTTGCATGTAAATACCATATCTATACCACTCATACCACAATCTACACACACCACAGGAAAACACACAACACGCATACTTTATAAACATACAATCCACAAACACACTACCTTACGTACACCATAAGAACACATGCCATCCATGTACTATGTGCACACAGCATCACATTCCAATACACGGTGACACATACCACACACACCAAGAATAAAAAATACATCAGCCGGGCACTGGTGGCTCACGCCTGTAATCCTAACTACTCAGGAGGCTGAGATCTGAGGATCATGGTTCAAAGTCAGCCTGAGTAGGAAAGTCCACGAGAATCTTATTGCTAATTAACCACTAGAAAACCAGAAGTAGTGCTGTAGCACAACATGATAGAGCACTAGCTTTGTGTGAGAAAAAAGCTCAGGGACAGCACCCAGGTGGCCCTGATTTCAAACCACATGACTGACAGAGAACCAAAGACTAACAAATCACATGCCACAAAGCATTACTGTGTATGTATACTGTCATATCGTAATTATACAAAAATGTCACACGTCAAAACCACATAGATTATATATGCTACATATACATTGCAAACCCCTTTGTACTAAAGGAGTTTGCAAGCACACCTCACCAAAGCAGCAGCCACACCCGAACACCATATACATAATCCACATGTAGTCACACACCATGGAAACACCTCTCCCACATGCAAAGACAACCTTGAACCCCCCGCCATGTGTCCCACCACACACAAACCAGGAAGCCTGTCATATAAACACACCATACCCACTCACCTCTCCCACAATGCCTCATAACACAGAAACACACCCACACACTCACTCCACCAGCACACAACACACATGTACACCATGGGTGACATACATGCCACAAGTAACACACACATCATAGTTTCTATGCAATGCACACAGGTATGCAATGTTCCCATACTACATATCACTTTCATACTTCACACACATCTACTTAAGCCACCCCACATGGACTACCACACATATCTTCCTTGTAACACATGTGGCACACTACATGAACTGTACACTCCCATGGTTACTCTATGTCACACATATGTGCTCACCTCTTACACATCCACATGCATACTGCATACCATGCCATGCGTATGTCACATGCACACACACCATACAGAGACCCCACTCAACAGGTGTCTAAATCACACATGCAATGGCATGTACAACACAACACACCGACATCCCAGACACCTACTCACACATGTGCAAATACCCAGGTGAGTTAAACTATGGGCCCATATCAGTAGTGCTGGCCCTTACCTCCTGCACAAGGATTTGTCAGCTCCACTGACCGGGCTTCAATACAGGACCTAGTAGAGAGCTAAAAGAGATAGAGCAGCAAGGGATGGGCAGACAGTGTAAGCCTCAGGGCCCAGAGACACGCCCACTGCCCCTGCTCACCATGCCATACTTACGGAGTCAATGATGCTTGGCAAACCCTTGAACCCGTTTTGCACCCCAAACATGTGCTCTGGTGTATCTGCAATCGCGAGTAGCTAGAAAGGAAAGGAGGTGACTTGAGCCCCTTATCCCAAGACCTGGGAGATGGCTCCTTTCCCTCAGATGGTGGGGGCCCATGGCATGGCAGGTGCTGAGTGCCAGGCACTGGTTTCTAGGGAATGGGCATTTTCCCACCATGTGTGTGTCGGGGAGGGGGGTGGCAGGGGAGTTACTTAAGACACCTTTGTTACCCTTCTATAGGTCTCCAGAAACAGAGGAGGTCACCCCTGGTTGATGTGGGAATCTGTCTTTGAGACATTCCCCTAGAGCCTGCAAAGAGCATTGGGTCCCCTGGCGGGGAGTACCTGGTCTCTGTTGTACTCCAGCACACCCACAGTGTAAATGACGGACCCCAGTTTCCGAGCCTTCTGAGCCTAAGAGGAAGAAGATACTAAGAAGACATTCCCCAATACCTCGGGCCAACCAATTGTTATGCATTGAATGCACTCACCTCCTGTTTGGTCGCCTCGAATGCATCTGGCAACAGTGTTCCATCTGTCAGAGCTATGATCACGCTGGAAACATTGGCTGCAGAAGAGACAAGATGGTGAGCCCGGTGGTCAAGGCTCCAGGATTAATTCAGGCTGGTGGAGCCTGGCGTGTGCATTGCAGTGGGGCTGTATGTTCCTCACATTCCAAACTTCTAAGACAGGCACACCCCAACATCCACCAACCACAGTAAGAAGAGGATGTTGCACATGACTCATTCAACAGGGCCCTGCCTAAAAGGTAGACTGTCCCAACAAACCTATCCTAGCCACAGGGCACAGGGGAATAGCCAGACCATGCCCTCTAGGAGGTCCTGGGGGTTCAGCAGGTCAGGACTGCAGGTCAGAGGGCATTGGGCAAGGCGACACTGTGTCCCCTCAGCATCGACCCTTACTCGGCCCCCATCTACTCCTCAGACAGGCACCCACTGCCCAGAGGAACACTGGTTCTGGGTGTGCACAGGTGTTTAAACTACCTGACTAGGAGCCCAGGGGGCAGGTAAGGTGAAGGAACATAAGAAGGACCTGGCAGCCAATGGGAAGTGAGCTGTGGTTTCCACACACCGAGTCCTTGGTCAGCTGAGCACTTCTTTTTTTGTGCATGAGGACCAAGAGTGGGTCAAAGACCCACACACATGTCCTCCCAGGGCCTCGTTTCCTCAGAACCATCCCAGGGACAGGGGTACCTTGCTCATTGCAATGAGGTCAGCACCTAGCTCCAAAAGCAGGGTAAGGAAGGGGCCAGAGGGCCCAGCCCTCTCCAGGGAGCCATGGTTTTGGGTCTGCTCCAACTCAGTGCAAGCACAGCCCACTCACCTAACATTCTGGCATTTTCTATCTGATGAATTGCCTGAAAAGATATGAAGAAATATTGGGGGAGATGGGTGAGAAGAAGAGACTCATGGATGAGATGACCCTAGTAGCAGCTAAACTGGAGTCAGCTCTCATATGAGGCTCTCCTCATCTCCACCTTTTTAAATCCTTCTTGCATGTATGTGTGTCCCACAGGTATCACTTGCTGAAGTTTGTTAAGACCTTGACGAATTTCTTGTCTGAAAAAGAAGAAGAAGCAAGCTGAGATGAAGGAAGTTGAGTGACAAATAGCGTTCAAGCTGGTCCCACAGCCACGTCCACTCTGCAGGCGGCTTGCATGGGAGGGAGAACCAGACAAGCAGTCCTGTCACTCCTGTCTTGCACTGGCTGTGAGATACAGGGATTGGCACCCTCCTCTGTCCCTGTCGCAAGTCAGGAGAGGAAGGGGGACTGCTGAGGGAGTCCCTTGGGAAGGTCTGGTTTCTTCTCAGTCTAGTCCTATTGCTACGCACTCAGGTTTCTCTTGGGAACCCTTCCACATGCCCTGCCTGACCCTCTCTGGTGAGAGTGATGGCATCCTCAGATATTCATCTGAGGACTCTTGGTGGCGCTGGCATTCCTAATCCTAATCCTACTGCCAATGCCACCCTTGTTTGGAGCCTTCCAAAGGGGGTAGAACTGAGTTTGGACAATGCCATCCTTCTAAGCTCCTGCCCAGATCTCCCTCCTCCATCCCCACAGCCACTGTCTCTGGGGCCTGACTCCCTTTCCTGCTAAATGAAACAGCCAGTCTTCTTAAACAGAGCCCATCCCCAGGTCTTTGTGTGCTTCTGCTCCAAAATTCCCAAGCCAAGACAAGGGCCGGCCATGAGCCTGAGCCATGGCCTGTCAGTTGTTGTTAAAACCTGTAGGATGGATTGGAAAAGACAGAACTGGTTCTGGTGGGCTGTGCTATGATGGGAAGTGGGGAGTGCCTGTGGCTAGGTTCTGGCTAATCCAAAGTGATGGGGCTGAAATAGCCCAGTAAGGTGCCCCAGAGTGAACCCTGAGGTGGCTTCCTGCTAGGGGAAGAGACAGACCCTGTCCTGAGCTGAGTTCTGAAGGCTGCATACCCCAGGCCTGCCTGGGTCTAGTTAGGGGTGCCTAGCACCCCAGTGGGGACAAGACTAGAGTCTGTCCAGCTCATATCCTCCATCTCTGAGCAGCCCATCTCTCTTCCCACTCCCTAGCCTTGTCCCTTTCTTTCTGCCCAACCAGACCAGCCCAAGTCCTTTTCTCTGCCCAGCTCTTGCTGTGTCTCTGTCTTGCTACAGCTTCTCTTGGATGGACTTCTGATTTTCCCCTCACACCCACTCAATCCTTTCCCAAACTCGGGCTGAAGGACACAGTCTTCAGGGCTTTTTCTGGGCCACAGAACCAGGCCCTCACCACTGCTCAAAGATGGGTCTGAGGCACTTTCTCCACAGGCCCCAAGGCCTCTGCTCTGTCCCCTGAGGTCTGACTTCCTCTGCTTCATTCCCTGCTCCTGGTTTTTCTCAGGACAGAGGCTGAGAAAATCTGGCAATCACCTCTAATCCCCAATGTCCCCATCTTTCTCAGTGTTCCTATTCTGTAGGAATTTAGGTATTATACCCCTCCCAGCCAGTGGAAGCTGTGTACCTCCTGTCTGGGGGACTCTGGTCACCTCTGCCTCATGACTGCTGTTAGTTAAGCCTGCCTATAGCCCAGCCTTGGACTCAAGGCTACCCGAGTCTCCTCTGCCTGAATTCTATTGGAAAAGCCAGCTATCTCCATAAAGCATGCAGCTTTCCTGGTTTCCAGCCATCTCTGCTTCTCTCTCATAGGCCAGACAGTGACTTGCACTCAGCAGTCCCAACATAGGCATATAGCTTCTCCCTTTGCCCCCCTTCAATCTGTAATGTGGTCACAGTCTGCTTCTCTGAGGGAATCCAGGAGTGAGAAGGACAGGATATAGTGTGGGGAATCTCTGGGGAGGCTGGGTCTGTGGGTTCCTGTGAAGCAGAGGTCCCTAGAGGGTGGAACTTCAGGATGGAGGTCAGTGTAGTTACTTCAGGGTGTCACAAAGCCGCCATAAGCAATGATAGGAGTCTCTCAAATGTTTCCACAAAGCCTGCAGCTTTCTGGAGCTCCTGTGGCCTGGGCCTCTAGGACACACTGGATTCAAAGTGGCCCCTACCTGTCCGAGGTGAGTGGCATGAGTATGGTGGCATCTGTTGAGTAGATAATGAAGGACATCCGAATTCTTGAGCTGGGAAGGAAGCACAGCTGGTAAGAAGTGGATGCAATTGGTCAGTGGGACTCGGGAGTAGATAGGGAAGAGCCATGGGCCTCAGCCTGGCTCCCCTCCCCTCCCCTCCCCTCCACTTCCCTGTCTTCTGCTCTGGCCTCCTAGTCAATTCTTGGCTTCAACATGCACACACACACACACACACACACACACACACACGCACGCGCACGCGTGTGCACATACACACTGACCTGACCCTTGGCACTCTTGCATGTGTGTATTCTTTCACACATATGCATATCACCCACCTACACTGATATGCACATGCACATGATCTCACCCAACACACACACACATGCATAGATCCACACCCCTGCTCCACGCTGAACAGGCAAGGGGTCTCCCATGCTTCTCCATGATGACTCCCCTCCCCCCTAGCTTCTCCTTGCTGCTGTGTTCTTGAAATCTCCAGCCCCCTGTACTCATCCCCTTCCCTTTTCCTGTCTTCCTCACTCTTGCTTTTGCAGCCACACACAGAGAAGCCCTTATCCTCTTGGTTTCCTGCCTCCTGTCTGAGGACCTTCAGACTTTAAGACATTGTTGTCTACTGCTTTTGATCCTCAGTACACCTATCCGACTTTTCTTCCTGGAAAATAACTTTGATCTGGTCCCCTCACTCCCAGTCCACAAACCTTCTATGGCTCCCAATGGGAAATGTAAGCCCCTTGGCCTGGTATAATAAGTCCCTATAACCTTGCTCTACAGCTGACCTGACCTGAATTATCCTCATTCCCTATCCAGCCTGAATAGACCACGCATGTTCGAGAGGCTCTGATGGCCCCATGGGATCTGTGCTTCCACAAATCTAATGGGTGTTCCCTCTGCCTGCAGTGGGGCTGCTCTTTGAAGCACATGGCGCGGGGTGTGTATGTGGTAGGGAGAAGCCTTACTTTTCAAATTTCTTCACCAAATTTTCTACAAATGAATAAACTTCAAACCAGTTGTTGTCCACACTGCCCGACCTAAAGACAAAGGAGACAGGAGTAAGGATGTGGTGATCCTACCTACTCAGAAGGCTAAGATCTGAGGATTGGGGTTCAAAGACAGCCCAGGAAAACTGTCTGTGAGACTTACCATTTAACTACCAAAAGGCTAGAAATGGAGCTGTAGTTTAAAGGTATAGCACCATCCTTCGACAACAAAACTCAGGGGTAGTCCCCGGGTCCTGAGTTCAAATCCTAGGACTGGCACACCCCTCCCTCCCCCAACATCCCCCCAAAGAAATGAGGACCCCAAGTTTGTGGATCCAGCAAACATTTCTCCGGGAGTTTCTAATTCTTCATTTTCCTCGCACTGTGGAAGGAGGGAATTCTCTCACCTGTACAACGTTTTACCACAAACAAACTGACCATGTACAAATCCCTCAGTCACTTGGAGACTCACTGTCATCCTCAAGTGGGAAGTTAGCTCCTACCCCCTTTCAAGCTGTTGGGAAGCCTGCAGCGTTCACATTAGTGTCAAGTGCACATTAAAGATAATTCACCCTAGTATTACCCTTCTATCCCAGGGCTGGGCTTGGCTTCCACTGGGCTTTGTAGTAAGACAGAAAAATGGAGTGAGAAGGACACATGCATCAGAGCAGCAGCTGATGGATGCTTTGGGCCCCTGGACACTTCTGGAAGACAATCTATTCCTATGGGCCATCAGGCCTCATCCGAATGCCCACATACCCAGGCTCTGCTAGGACCAAGAGGCTAAGGCTCTCCCAGAGCATCTCAGAAGTCAGAGGCTGGAGACAGAAGGATGTGGTTTTGCTTTGAATCTGGGCAGCTGGTGAACCAAAGCCCATGTTCCCCCAACAGTAAATGTTCTAATAGAAGGAGAAAGAGCCAGACCTGGGGTAGTGGACAGAGAACAGCCAAAGGCCAGGACTGTTCACCATCAGCTTTCAGGAAGCCCTGTCAACTTAGAAGCCCACTGCCCACTGGGGTACCAGATAGAAACTTAGATTCTCTGCCATCCAGGATGCTTGAAGATCTCGCTCCAGGCTGTGCAAAGAAGGAAAGGGAAACTAGCAGAGATGTTCCCAACTTCTGAGCACTGCACCCCCAGCTCCAAGTGAATGGATACCATGGCTTCCCCAGCCTAGCTGAAAGATGAGAAAGGAGCCCAAGCCATTGTTCCAGACTCCAGGTCACCCTACCTTCTCTTTCTTCCCAGACAGGCGGTGCCTGATAGCCCAACTTACCAAAGACCACAGTGACACAGAACTGGATGCTCCTAGAGTGTACAGACTGTCCCGTGTCCCTCTACATGATAGAAGAAAGAATCAATACCCTTAAGGGGGAGTAAAGCAAAGGACATTTAGGGACGCGATGCTGGGACAGTGGCCAGCAGAGGCAGCCAGGCCTCCACTCCAGGACTCCAGCAGTGAGAATCTCACAGGGCTGAGAAGGCATCTCCTAGTGCTCAGTTGGTGAAGGGCTACCCAGGACCAGACCCAAGCCAAGGTACTAGAGAGGCAGCGCCATCAAGACCTCTCCTTCAGGAAACAAGTCTAAATGGGGGCCTTGGGCATACTGGGTCATCTCTCAAACTTGGTTCTGCCTGCATTGACTAGAAAACCAACCCCTGTTCCCCCAGGGTATTATAGATATGAGAACTCACTTGTCTAGGATAAGGTAGAGGTCGAAGATGCCCTGACAAAAGTGTCCCTTAGATTCCAGGCTGGTGTTGGAGCTTCTGCCTAGACCCAGGCGATTGAGTATTTTCCAGCCAGGGCCTTTGTACTTGAGGCCATCTACTCTACAACGTGGTAGAGGATACAGGACCAGCAAGAGGAAAAGTGCAGAGCAGGGAACCGGGAGATAGTGGCTCCCCATTTTCCTAGCTGTCCCTGTGACTCTGCCAGCACTTAGAGCGCTGTGTAGTCACAGGTAGACTGAGTACTAGCCTCTAGCCTCTGGTCTTGTTACCTTTGCCTAACCCACAGGGGGTTAAGGCTCTTTGTGCCCTAAGACCAAATGTGGCCCTCCATCACACTCCTTCTCAGAGCACAGGGACTGAGGGAAGCAGTTGACTCTGGGGTGTCCTGCCTTCCCCCTACTTGAGTGACCCTTCCCCCACACCAGGGCAAAATACACTGGAGTTATGATGGACAGGAGGGTTGACATGGTGACTTTGTGACCTGCAACCCTGCTCAATGCCCTGGGCATTAACAGTGTCAAGTGGCCGTCATAGAATCTTTAGAAGTCATGAGGCTGTCCTGGCCCTCATCACAGTCCCTCAGAGTCTTCTGTAGTGGTTTTTAAGCAATCGGCCCAAAGAACCCAGGCATTTTGTTAATTGAGAGAGGGTGGTGGAGGTGGCGGAGGATCTAGGAGATGGAGGCCCATGCATGTCTCTGAAGTCCTCTGTGAATGAGGCACAGTAAAGTTTTCCATGTCTGGGTTACAAGCCGTCTTCCCTTGGTGACATGACACAAGACCTATTTTATTGTGCTCATGGGTTCTGTGGGTCGGGTCCACAGGGAGGGTGGTGGTGGGGGATGTTGGAGAGAAACCTGAGCAGTGGGTGGGACCTGTGTGAGGGGGATGGAAAATCTCTGGAGGCTTCCTTCTTGTGGCTGGGGGGGAGGGGACCTCCAGGTTAGGCTCTGCTGGGACTCCTGGTGGAGACCCTGCTTGTGGCCTTGTCTGTGAGTCTCTGCTTGTGGCTCCCTCACAGCCTGGTGGCCTCTGGGTGAGTGGACTTTCTCATGGTGGCTCAGAGCTCCTGGAGGGAGGATTTGCAATGGGCCAGGGCAGTAACTGTGTGCCCTTTTATGACATCACCTCCCAGGTCACATAGCATACCTTCTACAGTCTCCAACCTGCTGGATCCAGAGGGAGGGATGAAGACCCTGGCTGCCATAGTGCGAGGTAGGCATGGCTTTCCCAGGAGAGGGCTGAGGTGAAGATGCTGAAATGTGGAGGAGTGCATTCAAAGAAGATTTAGAAATATAAGACTGTGAGGGGACGTCATGGTGACAATACCTGGATCAATGTAACTTATGTAACTTATGTTATGTGAATAAACTTAATTTTTATCTGGATATGGCTAACAAAAATTATAACTGATACACAACACTGAATTTGTGGGAATTTATTTTGAACTACCCTTAAGTTAAGGTTCTGTCCTGAATAAGTGGTATCTAAATATCAACTCTAGTATATTAGGCTTTCTTGGGTCACATCCTTCATGGCATTTCTTATTGTCATAGTTCTATAGCTTTCTTACTGATTAGACATTGAGCTGCGGCCTTAGTTTGCCTTTTACTAATTCCTTATGAGATTGGTCATCTGTTCATATGACTTCTGTGCTCCCTCTTTTTTGAAGAGACTGTATATGTGTACATATTATTTCTCTGATTCTTTTTTCTTATATTGGTCCACTACCATTATGTATTATTGATTATCCTTTAGCAACTATTGCAACTTTTCCATTATGCAGCTTATTTTTGCACTTCAATTCATTATTTTTGTACCAGCCCTGGGGTTTGAACTCAGGGTTTGGGCATGGGCTTCTATTGCTCAAGGCTACTGTTCTACTACTTGAGCCAAACTTTACTTCTAGAAGTGAAGTTTGGTGGGGGGGGTAATTTATTGGAGTCTTATAGACTTTCCTGCCCAGGCTGGCTTCAAACCTTGATCCTCATTTCTCAACCTACTGAGTAGCTGGTATTATAGGCATGAGCTACTGGTACCCAGTTCCCAGTTACACTTGATATTTTAAAAACAAAGTGTACATCCTTACTCTTGATGCACATCAGTGCTGTGGTGTGGCTGAGTCACCAGGGTGGCCCTTTGGAAAGCTGGTGGAACTTATGGAGAGGGTCCTGACAGAAAGGCTGGCAAGTCACTGCAGGCAGCCCTGGGGTGGGACCGTGTGAGCATCACTTCCACTTCCTTTCCTCGATGTGGACAGAAGTTACCCTCCTAGATCCTGGCATGATATACTGGTCTTTCTTGGGTTCCAAAAATATGGAGCCCCATGCATTTGGATGGTAACTTGCAGAAGTGTGAGTCAAATCTCTCCTTTAAGTTAGTTGGTGTTTGGTGATAGAATGAGAAAACATTTTTCCATTTCTTTTTTAAAAAATTGTAATTAATAGAAGGGTTACATTGTATTCACCAGATAGCAGGTGCATTACTTCACATACATTGATACCCCTTCTCATGTTTTTGCCCCCATTTACCTCCCCCACCCCTTCCTGTCATCTTGTTTCCCCCTTTCCTTACCCTATTTCAAACAAACAAACGTATATACAATATGCCAGATAACAAGGCAAGATACTGTAACAATATGGGAATAGCCAAGGGACAGCAAAAGAGATGAAAAATAACATAGTATATTAAGAACAACAATCACACATTATATGGCTCTTATTTCCATATCCTGGAGGTCCTTTCATTTAGCCTCATCCTATATGGTCTTATGTATCTAGGTTTGCCCTATTGTTAACCTCTACTAGATGAGTCCAAGGTTTATACTAATGACAAATGAGGGAAACCATTGAGCCTACATTCCTTTTTGTCTGGCTTACATCACTTATCATTTTTTTCAAGTCTTTCCATTTCTTTATAAATGGGAGGAACCTTTTCTTCCCCCCTGTCAAAGGGCATTTGGACATTTATGTCATTGGCTAGCCATACAAAATTATCAATACAGGCAGATGGCCGGGGGCATCTGACAAGAAGCGTATGTGTCTGTCCTGTCATGTACAAAATGATTTCGAGGGCCTTATACAGTCTGCAGTTCAGACGTTCCCTAACCAAGGAGAAACTGAAATACGCACAGCTGAATTGTTATTTCCCACTGGCAGCCTATCCCATCCTATGAGGACAGTTCTGTTCTCTGTAGTCACAGCGCTCACTTTAATCTGGCACAGTCCTGCAGTCCCACAGTTGCCTGTTGGCTGTGGGTGAGTCTGGAAAGGTGGAAAGGCAGCTGGATTAGTCCAGAAAAGACTCTAAACACTTTCTGTGCCTTGTAAAGATATCTCTGTTGCTGATTGGTTAAATTTGCCCAAGCAGAACCTGAAGCTGCAGACAGGAAGAAGCTAGAGGCACCTGGTGCATCACAAAAGCCTGCTTTGTCCTTGATGCCTCTAACAACCAAAGACTAACCAGAAGGCCTGGGGTAGCTGCATTTTTCAAGATGCTAATTAGTAGCCAGTTAACTTTGTAGACACAAGTTAAGCTGATCTTTCAATTTGTCTGAGACACCATGTCTGGCTTCAGCCTGAGCTGGCTTGGTGGCAGCAGCCCCAAGATTGTCCCCTAAATTTCAAAAAGCAGATTTGACATTGAAAATCTGGTTGCTTGGTTTACTGTCTCTCTGTCTGGCTCCTACCAGCTCTCAGTTCCAGTAATGGCAGCAGATCCCCTGCTGAGACTGTCTTCTCCTGTGGAGGCTCTACCTCTGGAAATGGGCAGGCTTTCCCAGAGAGCTCCTGGGTCAAGATCAGGGCCAGGAGGTTCCAACTGTACTGCTCTCTCCTATATAAAAAAGATGCCTCCTGCTGTTGTGCCATATCCCAGATGGAATATGAGCAGAGAAATCCATCTCATTTCTTCCACTTCGTTTCTCACTTTCCCTTTTCCTTCTCTTTTCTACACACAAGAATTATTTTTTCTAAGTTGACTGTATAAACTGTCATCCATCCATCCATCCATCCATCCATCCATCCATCCATCCATTCCCCATCCAGTCCCACACACCCATCAGTCTGTCTTTCTGTTTCTCCATCCACTCCCATATTCACAGCCAAGGGTTGTGCTGGGCACGAGACTGAGAAGCGTCCATTAATCCAGATTCTTTCTTCAGCACATTACTTCCAAAAACCTAGACTGGTAATTTGTTTGGTGCCTGTTGTGAGAAAAATGAACAAATGATTAAAAAATAAATATCTGAGTTTTCAGAGTGGGTAAGTAAAACTAAAAGATCTGGTTTGGAAGAAAAGACATTAATTGAATCCTTTAAAAATATTTTTAATTTTCCCTACTAGGTGTGGACTGCACACTGAAAAGCAAATCCTTGCAGCAGGATTTAGAAGGTGGTGTCCCTTCCCACCCCACCCCTGCTCCACCTTGTGGACAGGCTGTGCAGGGTCAAGGGGACCAGAGAGGGACAGGGTGGGAGGTGGCTTGGAAAGAGACAGGGTGGTCAGGATAGTCTTTTTTTTCATATATTTTTTATTGTAATTAATAGAAGGGTTACATTATATTCACCAGATAGAAGGTGCATTAATTCACATACATTGATACCCTTTCTCATGTCTTGGTCCCCATTTCCTTCCCCCCCCATCATCTTGTTTTCCTCACCCCCACCCGTCATCTTCCCCCTTCCCTATCCGATTTCAAATAACCAAATACAAATATATCCAATATATCAGATAACAAAGTGAGATACTGTAACAATATGCGATAACCAAGGGACAGCAAAAGAGATGAGAGATAACATAGTACATTAAGGACAACAATCACTCGTTATATGGCTTTTGTTTCTATATCCTACAGGTCCTTTCATTTAGCGTCATACTGTATGGCCTTATGTATCTAGGTTTTGCTCTATTGCAAATCTCTGCTAGGAGAGCCCAAGGTTTCTACTGATTGTGACAAATGAGAGAAACCATTGAGCCTAGGTTCCAGTCTGGCTTACTTCACTTAATATGATTTTTTTCTAAGTCTTTCCATTTCAAATGGGGCGATGTCATTCTTTCTGACAGCAGCATAGAATTCCATTGTGTACAAATACCACATCTTGTTGATCCACTCATCAACTGAGGGACATCTGGGTTGGTTCCATATCTTTGCTATGGTAAATAGTGCTGCAATGAACATTGTTGTGCTAGTGGATTTAGTATGTCCTTGTTTCTGGACAATTGGGTAAATGCCTAGTAGTGGAATTGCTGGGTCATAGGGGAGCTCTATGTTTAGACTTTTAAGGAACTTCCATACTGCTTTAGATAGTCTTCTCTGAAGAAGAAATAAAAATGGCCTATAGACACATGAAGAAATGCTCAACATCTCTGGTCATAAAAGAAATGCAAATCAAAACAACTCTAAGATTCCACCTCACTCCAGTTAGAATGACCAAGATCAAGAAAACTAATAACAACAGATGCTGGAGGGGCTGTGGCCAGGAGGGATCACTACTACACTGTTGGTGGGAGTGCAAACTCGTTCAACCACCAGGATAGTCTTTTCTGTTTTCAGTTATGAATAGAAATAACAGTCCATTTCAGACATTAAGTGATAAAATAACTACTGAGTGACACATTAGATATTATACAAGAATAACTGGCAGTTAAAATTAATGCTTCTATATCATTAGATAGAGAACCAATGGGAAAAAGCTTTCATGTTAGTGTCAAAGAGACACATTGTAACTTAGAAGTGACAAGCCCTCATTATAGTGATGGCTATGAGATGTCTATCTTATAACCATACAAATTGTTTCTCAAGATGTTACTAACCAATTGACTGTGTAGAAATAAATTTAGCTGATATTGTAGTATGTCTTGATCTTTCAGCCAGGTTAGCATTTTAAAATATAGAATCTTTTGTTGGGATTTTTTTATTGGGTTTTTCACGTACAGCAAAATTCACCTTTTTAAATATACAATTCTTTCTTATTAGTGTTTGCTAACAGCATAAAGGGATGTCACGGTGATATATCTATGCATGCCCATAATGTGCTTTGATCAAACTCACCCTTCCTAATCATTCTTTCTTATTATTTGATATGGAAAGGGAAATTTGGCAATAGGGAAGTAACATAGAAGCGAGCAGAAATTAAATGCTATAGAGGAGAGTCATGTGTTTAATAGAAATGATTTGTCATGTTGGGTTAAATGCTGGACTAGTTCATAGGTGTGTTGATGGAACTATGATTTGGGATACAGTTTTCTGGATTGAAATCTTTGGTATGCGTGTGTGTGTGTGTGTGTGTGTGTGTATGTGTGTATATGTGTGTATGTGTGTGTGTGTATGTGTGTGTGTATATGTGTGTGTGTGTGTGTGTGTGTGTGTGTGTGTGTGTGTGTGTGTATCCTGGATCTTGGGGTCTTGAATCAGGGTCTGGGTACTGTCCCTTAGCTTTTTTGCTCAAGGCTAATACTTTACCTTTTGAGCCATAGCTCTACTTCTGGCATTTTTTGTGTGTAGTTAATGGGAGATAAGAGTCATAGGGACTTTGCTGTCCCATCTGGTTTTGAACCTGGATCCTCAGAGTAGCTAAGATTACAGGCATGAACTACTGACACCTGGCTAGAAATAACTTTTATGTGTCAAAATTATAATTGTAAAATCATAATCTCATATTTGAAGTTACCCTTTTCTGTAATCATATAAAAGGTACTAAGCTTTCTTTTTTTTTGTTGGTCATGGGACTTGAACTCTGGGCCTAGGCACTGTCCCTGAGCACTTCAGCTCAAGACTACCACCCTACCCCTTGAGCCACAGTGCCACTTTCTGCTGGTTAATTGGAGATAAAAAGTCTCATGGACTTTCATGCAAGTACTAAGCTTTTATGCTACTAGGTATAGCACAGTAGAAAAGATGGAAATGAAAGGGGAGAATAAAAACATTATCACTAAAATCAAAGACGATACATTCAAGAGCCTCACAAACATCTCATCAGAAGTTTAAATTAACTTAAAGAGGGTGAAGGGGAAAAAACACATGGAAATGGATTGAAGAACTGCTGTCAAATGTTCTTACCTGAAAGACATTTGTTCTCATCAGGTTTCAGGCGATGAGAGAAGCTGTGAGAGGCTAAAGGTATATGAAATAGGGGTTTATATTTGATTATATATCTCTGTGTTTCACAGCTGAGATACTTGGACTCCTGTCTTTTGTAAACATTATAGAATATATATATTTAGCAGTCCCAGAGCTTGAACTCAAGGCCTCACACTCATTTAAGCTGGTACTTTACCACTTGGGCCATATCTCCAGCCCAACTTTGTGTGTGTGTGTGTGTGTGAATCATGGGGCTTGAACTTGGCCTAGGCGCTGTCCCTGAGCTCTACAGGTTAAGGCTTCTGCCCTATCCCTGGGCCTGGGTGTTGTCCTTGAGCTCTTCAGCTCAAGGCTACCTTGAGCCAAGCCCCACTTTCCATTTTCTAGAGGTTATTTGGAGATAAGGGTCTCAGGTCCTTTTGTGCCTGGGCTGGTTTTGAACCTTGTTCCTCAGATCTCAGCTACCCGAGTAGCTAGGATTACAGGTGTGAGCTACTGCACCTGGCCCAGCCCAAGTTTTTAATCAGAAAAGTCTTGGACTTTTCTGCTCATTTAGCTTTGAGCCATCAGTGTCTGGCTTATTACTAGGTGGAGATGCAGGTTGCTTTTTTAAATATTAAAAAAACATTACACTCTAGTTCTGCCACAAGGGAGCAGTCTGTTGACAGTGTCTGTGGGTCATGAGCATAGATCTCAGTGGGAGATGGAAGAGTGTCTTCCATACTTTTTAATCCAGCCTCAGAGACAGAAAAGCCCTCAGACTCTCTGGCTCTCATATGTGCACAGGGCTAGGCAAGTGCAGAGTGAGATTCTGGTCTCTGGGCAAAATAACTCCCTAGGTTTTGAGACGAGTTAGAGACGAGATTTTCCTCCCCAAAGAACATATGACTTTGTAAGGACATGTATTCCAGCCTGCAGAGAGCTAGCCAGGGACCAAGGAAGATGGAGTTCATGGGAAGAGAGCTGGTAGCCCAGGCGCCAAGGTTATAGCTTGACTTTCACCTTTCAACCACAGGTAGGAGACCAGATCCACCCAGCTCATTGTCATAGCTAGCTAGCTAGCTCGATAGGTGCCAGGTGCCCTCTCCAACAAAACTCCCCCACCAGCCCCATTTAGAGGCTCTGTGAAATGCAATCTGCTCAGGAGTCCCTGGGCAGAAGGTAGCTGCTCTGTAGGAGTGGCCATAACCTGTGATTTCAAGTGAGGAAGAAATGGACTCAGCATGGGATCCATACTCTACATTTGGCCTCCTTAGCTCAGTTCACTCCCACTGCGGTGCTAGAAGCAGGTGTTTATTTCTTATCTCATAGGAGAAGAAACTGAGCTCTGAGAGATTCACTGATTCCCTAGGAAACAGTGGCTAAGGAGCAGTGGCACATGCAGACCCCAAGTCCTCCAGACTCTGAGCCCATGCCCTTTGCAGCCTGCCATGTGTGTGCGCATCCTGGGTGACTAAAGCATCAGAATTTAGGGGCTGGCCTGACTCCATGCCTCAAACTTTCCCACCACCCTGTTACTTAGATTCACAGTTCACGCATTCTAGTATGTACACCTATACTTACTGCTCTTGGGTACTCTGGACCATTATTATTATTAGTAGTAGTAATAGTAGTATATTATTTTACCAAGTAAACAATTTACTGATTGGGTTACAGAGACTGCTATTGCAACTGCTATGAGAGGTTTCTGCTGTTTTTCTGAACTGCCATTTTAAGATTCAGATTTATCAGTGTGGTAGTCTTGAACACTCGCCCCATCTACCTATGCCTCAGTTTCCTCATCAGTGGACAACACTACTGGTATCTGACTTACAGATTTCTTGGGACACATAAATGAGGGAGGTATTAAATGAGCTGTAGTCAGTGGACTGTTCCCTCATATTAAGATCTTGTGCCATGCTATGTAGCCAGTTTGACCAGGTTTATGCAAGGATGGCCCATCACAGCTGCTTTCCCCAGGGCCATCTGTCCTCCGAGTCATTTTTCCTCCTAAGATGCCCCTGGCCATCTATAAGGACGGGAGAAATAGGGAAGGAAGTTCATTCTGACTTGGCAGGGTTTACTTCATATGATCCTGAGTAATGTTTAGTCAATGGGAGTCCGTGATTTTGAAAGAATTGTCTGTCTACTTCAATTTGGGGAAGAGTGGATGCAAAATTGCTTTCTGAAAATATCCTATGTCTCCTAAGCACCCAGTGCGGGCAGATGGCCCCTACCCATTTTCCTCTTCTTTAGGGTGATTACCCCTGATTAATGCCAAACCTAAGTTACCATTAAGCTAACGTAAAAGAGGAGGGTGTCTGTTTTCCTGCCATCTCATATGCTCACTATAGATAGCCTGGTTAAGGATTCCAGTGAGTGGTTGAGGCAGGGAGAAGCGTCCTTACCTTATACCTTGTCCTCCTTGGTTAGAACCTGACTAGAATGCAAAGACAGGCATATTCATAACCAGATGCATAGACTTGCTAAGTGCCAGCATGGATTCCATCATTCCATGATTGCTTCATTCAGAGTCCCAAGGTCTCTAGAGAGAGCCCAGGTACCATCTATCATTCAGCTTTACCTATGAATGACAAGACACTTAAGGCCAACTTCAGAGAAGAAAGGCTAAAGCTTTCTTGGAGCAGAGTTGTCACCTGTTAAAACCATTCCTGAATACTTCTAAAAGAGAAATGCAGTGTTTCTTACACTACCAGATTTCTCTCTGTGTGTGTGGGTGCGTGTGTGTGCGTGCGTGTGCGTGCACACGTGCATGTGCTAGTACTGAGGCTTGAATTCCAGGCTTCTTACTCTTTTTCGCTTAATGCTGGCACTCTACCACTTGAGCTACACCTCCACTTCTGGCCTTTTCTGATTAATTGGAGATTGGAGTCTCATAGGCTTTTCTCCTTGGGCTGACTTTAAACCATAATCCTCAGATCCCAGCCTCTCAATTACCTAGAATTACAGAGGCGAGTCAATAATGCTCAGCCTCTAGCAGATTATTTTAACTCACTGCCTGCCTACCCCTTTCCTGGCACCATGAATGCCAGGATTAAAATGGGAAAGCTGACATCATAGTCATAATCAGCTACATTGATTTCCACCTCTTCATCTTCAGAAAGCCAAGGTCCCAGCCCTCAAAAGGACAAATGCTAGGAAGTGAGGTACAGATGGGATTTTTTTTTCTCTGAAGCATTCCTATTCTCTCAGGGAATAAGTCTATAAATGAGGCCGAAGAGAGTTATAAGAACCTAGGTATAGGGCTCATAATATGGCTGTCCAGCAGGGTGCAAAGTAGAGACAGACAAAAAATAGCAATTTCTGGAATAAATTCTTTGAAGATTAAAACTATATGTCTGATCCCTACGTACATAGTACAAACCATTCCAGTGAACTCTTTCTCCTATAGACACCTAGAGCACAATATGGTTATCACAGTAGATTTCATTCAGTCAATACTGATCTGGAAAACTATCTGGTCTAACCTATATACGCTTTACAGAAATTCAAATGAAAAGCACCCATGTGGCTGTTTCAGATGGATTAAGGGTATTTTTTTCCCTAGGAATTTTGGTGTAAGTCTGTGTGTCACAGTCCTTCCTGACAGTGATAAGGCCATGGGAACTGAGTCTCATTCATACCCAAGTACTCGTGAGACACCAGGAGATTTGTCTTGGCAGGACAATAACAGTAGACCATCTCCCTGGGTGATAAACTCTTGCCAATTGGCAATAGATTCTCTGTTTATTATAATTTAAGGCTTGATACATGTGTTCAAGTGGGTGGCACAGCCATCTACACCCTGGCTTCGTGTGGTCTGAGAGGCCTGCTACATGGGTGGGAGGGACAGCAGAGGCCTGCGGGCTCTCCAGTCAGAGTGAGAGATCAAGGACAGCACCCTGGAGGGAGGCCAGGAGCACTGGCCTGGGAAATGGTGGCACTGAGGACAGTAGGTGACAGGGACACACTCCTGGCTGGGTGCAAGCTGGATCTGTGAGCTGCAGGGCGCCTGCCCACAGATGGCCGGGAAGAAGCTGAAGCTGGAGCATGACCCCTGTGGACAAGAGAAGACATGAGGTCACATAGATAGCACTGAAATTGGGCTGAGAGGGCTGCAGCTGTGGGGCTCAGGGAGTCAGGATGGGAGCATCCACACCCCAGGACAGGCCTGGGGGAAGCACCTCTTCTGCCCTGGGGGCCCCACTCCACCCTCCACTCTCCTTCTAGATCCAGTGTGATATCCTGGACATATCTACCTTGTCTGGGGAGGGAGAGTAGAGCAACATCTCTGAAAGCCTTTCGGGTCCTTATCCTAGGAATTTGAGGATATTCCTTAGCTGGCAGAAGGGATTTGCAGTTATGATGAAGGGTTTGGGTCTGGGGAGCTGAGCTGGAGGCTGAGTGGACCACATGTGGTCCTGAGGGTCCATATGAGGGGGAGATGAGGTCAGGAGGCAGGCAGGAGCCACTGGGAGGCTCTGTGTGGCTAGCTGTGCAGAGGCAGGCGGGGAAGGCTGTAGCCACAGCCACAAAGGATGAAGCAACGCAGCTCACAGAACTTGGGATGCAACCTGAGGGACATCTTGGTTTCCTCCCAGTGGATCCATTCCCAGTGGAGGCCTATGATGGGACAGGGTAAGGAGCTGTGTGCATTCTGGGGCAGGAACTGGGACTGAATGTGGAACAGTGTCATAGCTAGGTTGAAAATGGAAGCATGGCCAGACTAAGGCAAAAGGGAGCTAGAATTGTTCCAAATCTGGAAGGGCACATAGCACTGGGGCAAGTCTTGAAGTGTGGAATCACTGGGGTCCTGCAAGTCTCTGCCTTTTGTGAATAATCATCTTTTCATTTCTTCTATGATTCTTTGAATGCCTCAGACCTAAAGGCAAACAACACTCTCTTTCCCTTCCATGTAATTTCTGATTTTAGTCTACAGCACTAAGTTTCCCTTACCCATGTCCCTCATCTGCATCATTCCTCAGTCTAGGGGAACTTCCTGATCTCCAAAATTTGCAAGTCCAAGTTCCCTCACATTCCTGACCCTCAACTCCCTTTCCCAGCTTGCTGTCCTCAAGCCAGGACGGGAGGGAGAATCTGATCCTAAAGCCGGAGCACTTGGGTGGAACTTTTTTGTTCAACTTCTTCCCTCCCTCCCTCCCCCCCCTGTCTCTCACCCTCTCTCGCTCTCTGTCTCACACATACATGTAATACAACATACACACTGTATTCTCAACACATGGGCCCACATTTACCTTCCACACTCTTGTTTTCTCTGTCATACATCTTTTATCTAATTTAGATCTTTTGTCCAGTTCTCTTTTTTCTTTTTTTCTCCATATATTTTTATTGTAATTAATAGAAGGGGGTTACATTATTTTCACCAGATAGAAGGTGCATTACTTCACAAACATTGATACCCTTTCTCATGTCTTGGTCTCCATTTCCCTCCCTCCCCCACCCCACAGTTCTCTTTTTTTTTAAAAATTAATTTTATTTAACATGTGCATTACAGAAAACATATATAAACAAAGTGCAAAGAATGACTGCCACAAGCAGTTCAGTTGGACATGACAGTCTAGATCCTCTGTGTTGTCCACTTCTCTTAATAAGAGATATCAAAACGCCTATGGGCCTGACCCAGAGTAAGCAACGGTGACCTCTTGTCTACTTTAGGTTTTAGGAGAGGATGAGCAGCTACTATTCCCAGTCGTAGCATGCTACCACAAGTGGACTAAGACATTCCAGGATATAGCATTGAGCAAAGCCCAAGCCATAGGCTTAGTCTCTCTGGAGCCACTAGGCAGTCTTTCCCCAGCTCCCTCTTTCTACTTTAGGAACAGTTCTCAACCCATCTGAGCATCTGGGGGCATGGAGGGTTTCCCCTGCTGGTCAGTGATCTCCTCTGTGCCACACTGGGCTGGCTCAGAGAATGTGGTAAGAGTGATCCCTACACAGACCCTGGAGACTCACCTTGCACTGGAGCTGATTATGTCTATTCAGAAGCGTAGAGCCAAGAAGAAGCCCTTAGGAGCACTGAGGGCTTGTGCAAGGCACCCTTCCATGTTTGACCATGTGGAAAGGGTGGAGCCAGACTCGATTGATCAAGTCTACTTCTTTGAGTCCCAGGCTTTCTGACTTGGGATGAATTATTCATTCTCTTGGGCTTGAGACACTCCGAATAAAGGGAAGCATTCCTGCTTGGTTCATGTCAAGATATGTCTGTGAACCATATCTTTGAGGACACCCAGCATGGACAAAAGTAATGGCGATTCTATTTGGGGTGTCCCTGTGTCCTACCCACCTGGATTCTAGATGGATACCATGTCAATGGCAGTGGTTGGCAGAGTGGGGCTTCTAGGCCGTATATAGTCCTGGTACCCTGAAAAACAGATGATGTCATGAGAAAGCAGTTCAGCACAGCTGGGTAATACCAGAGCAGAGAGATTAGGAAAGAGGAGGCAGAAGAGTCCCTGGCCTAGGGAGGCTGTGCATGGCTACAAGTCTTGCAATTCAGATGCCTTATGCGCCCTGTCCAGTGTCACACATTGGATACAGATCAGAAGAGACTGTGAGTGGAGGCTGGAATTTGGCTCTCTGTGGCCTACAACGATGGGAGAGACAAGGTTATGAGGTGGCAGAGGGACTAGAGGTGCCCAGGAGAGATGGATCAACCACAGACAAAGCCACGACCAAGGAGAAGGAGGGCAGTGCCAGGCAAGAACTGGAGGTACTTCCTTTGGTTCCTTCCTTTCCACTGTTCTCCTGGGGTAGTGCTAGGACCATGGCTGTTACACCAAGATGGGCTTCTAGTATATGTGTGTGTGTGTGTGTGTGTGTGTGTGTGTGTGTGTGTGTGAGAGAGAGAGAGAGAGAGAGAGAGAGAGAGAGACAGAGACAGAGAGACAGAGAGAGACAGAGAGACACAGAGAGACACAGAGAGAGAGGCAGAGTCAGAGTCAAAGTCAGAGAGAGAGAGACAGAGACAAAGATACAGAGACACAGAGACACAGAGATAGAGAGACACAGATACAGAGAGACAGACACAGACACAGAGAGAAAGCAAAAGAATGTACACTGGGGCTTGAGCTCAAGGACTTATGCTCTCTTTTGGTTTTTGTGCTCAAGTTTTGTTCTCCTGGTAAATCAGAGTCTCATGGATTTTTCTGCCTAGGCCGTCTTCAAACTGCGATCCTCAAATCTCAGCCTCCTGAGTAGCTAGGATTATAAGCATGAGCCACTAGTAGTTGGCTAAAAGGGCCTTCTTATGAAGGAAAGATAGGGTCCTTCAGCTGAATTTCTTTGTCTCTTCCAGGCCCAACCCCTACACAGGAGATTGTGACACCCTACAAGAGTCTCCATCTTGGTCTCTTATCTGTAGCTCTTTTTTCCTCATTTCCACTGGATGCAATGCCTTTCCCTTCACTGTGCATGAAGATCTGGGCTACTGGAATTTCCTAATTTCATGATTGCAGAATTATCCTTAATGCTTTTACAGTCCCTGACCTCACAAACAAACGTCTGGTCTGGTATGATTTCCCTCATCCACATTCGGGCTTAGTCTGGCATCTAAACCTCTTCTTAGGGCTGAGGATAATGAGTCTGAGGTGGGCTAGACAGAGCCGCTTAGCAGCAGCTATCTCCAGAATACTGGCAGTGAAAAGGTGTCCACAGTACTGAGACAGGCTAGCTGAGATGGGGTGATCCCTTATGCTTGCTGCCCTCTGTTGACCTTCACAGAAGGATGGGCATTTGATTTTCTACAGAGTCAGTAGTATAGGTCAGTCAGAGCCACATCTCTTCCCAGGCCTATGTCTCTGTGTTTGGATCCAACTCCCCAGTCCTCCTGAGCCCATCCAGGGGTCACAGCTCCTCACCGGTAGGCATCTGTTCACACACATGCCACGGCATGAACAGCAACAGACAATCAAGGTGGGACACACATTCACAGTCGGTGGTGGAGGCGGCGGTGGTGGTGGTGAACGCTTTTTCTTTTTGATCTAGAAGGAAAAGAGCTCTAGGATGCATCCTGGATGCAATCCAGTACCTGGGGGCAGGGACATAGGGTCCATTTATGTCCTGGGGCTTTAATTCAGGGCTTAGGCATTGCCCCTGAGCTCTTTAAGTTCTACCACTTTGAGCTCCAGTTCCACTTCTGATTTTCTAGTGCTTAACTGGAGATAAGAGTCTCATGGACTTTTTTGCTCAGGCTGACTTTGAACTGCAGTCCTCAGATCTCAGCCTCCTGAGTAGCTAGAATTACAGGCATGAGCTACTGGTGCTTAGCTCCTTTTTACCCCCCACCCCCCAAGAGGTAGGAAATTCTGGACCTAGAATGTAACAGCTATGTGCCTCCTCAAATCTGTGGTGGTGATGTCAGCACACACAGTAGGCCTCACCTTCACTGGGGGTGGTGGTGGTGGTGGAGGAGGCTTCTTGACCTGGAATGAAAAATAGGCACAAGATGAGTTGAGGTGATGAGCTAGGCTATGCCTCGGCCTTGTCAGAGATGGCCCTGGTCTGACCATAGGCACAGAACACAGTCTGGGACTGTATGGACCCTGTGCTATGGACCTAGCCATTCCTATCTGACTCAGGGGAGCTCTGTGTCTCCCAGAGGGGGACTGGCTGATGTGAGAGCTCTGGGGAGGCCTCACCAGGCCTGTGACAGTGCCCTCTCAGCCTCCCTTCCTCTGTGAGAACCCTGCAGCCCCTTCCTCTGGAATGATACTCTAGCCTTCTCTGTTCTCAACTCCCCCAGGCAGAGATCAGCCCTACCTACTCTGCCCTGGGTGTTCTGTCTTTCCCACAGTTACTCTTTCTTCCCTCTAGAAGCTTTCTGGAACATTCCTTTCAACTGAGCTCACCTCTGCCTTCCCTCCTAATCTAAGTACCAATCCCATCCCTTACCCCTGAGCCATTTCAGTAGCAATCTCATCCTTTGTGCCTGCCCTGTTTCTGTTTACCCAGGAACCTGCATGCTAGGCAGGTTAGCATTTCACCCTCACGCCCTGAGCAGGTGGTAACTGATTATGAGATCGCTGGAGGCAAAAATGTAGTTCTTCCTGTATACACTTTCCAAGCCTTGTGTTCACAGGTAAAGGAACAGTGGGAGGAGCTAGGAATGTGCAGACCCGTGTTGGGCTCTGTATGGCTGTCCCAGAGTGCACACATCCTTTTCAGTCAGCATCTCTCTGCATGTGGGCTCCTAGCCTTCATGGAAAATCCTGTTCTCCTGTGACACAGAGGCCACTCTTTGTTTCCCCGAGGACCACATAGGTCCAGCTTCAGTGTCTTGGTCTTGATCTGATGGGGCTATGGTGGGCTCTCTCTGCTAGCTTTAGCAGGATGCCCTGGGGATCCCACGTCTGGATGTGGGGTCTGGGATTATGATGGTCAAGTCTAGATGTCTCTGAGCCAGAGGAGGTGAGAAACTTCCCAGTGCTGATTTGTGGGGCTATTATGTAGCCCAGATCTCTGGGTGGAAAGAAGCTTCTTACCTTCCTGCAACACAACCACCAAGCCCACCACAGCAGGACGGGGATTAGCATCATGCTCAGGACAATGGTGAAGATTATCTCCAAATCCGTGGGCCCAAAGTGTAATCGGGGCACAGTAGGAATCGGGGGTGGTGCAGTTGGCAAGGGTGGGGCTATAGGAGTTTCTGGAGGTGGTTCAGACTCGGGGGGTGGAACTGTCTCTGGGGTGGTAGTGGTTGTAGTCTCTGGGGGTAGAGTAGTCTCTGTGGTTTTTGTAGTCTCTGTTTCTTCAGGAAGTGTTATGGGAGGAACTTGGGGTAGAGGTGGGGGTATTGTGGTGGTGGTGGTTGGAGTAATTGTAGGTGTGGAGGTTATTGTCAGTGTAGTAGTTGGTACAGTTGTCAGTGGTTGGCTGGTGGTAGTACTCAACAAGGTCAAGTTCTGTGTGGGGGAGAAAGAGAGAGATTATCACATAATTTTATCTGGCCGACAGTCTTGACGGCAGATGTCTTAGGGGGACAAAGGCACAGTGAGGATCACGAAAAGATAGTTGCCCACATAAAAGAGGGTAGGAGCTGGGCCTGTAGACACTTATAGACCCAAGAGGAGCAGAGCCAGAAGACTTAGGCCCTGGCCACCTCCCTGTCTTCCCACATGGGCTCTGCAAGCTTGGGCTCACCCCTCACCTCCCTGAGCCTGACCTACATGTGTGCCCAATGGCAGGTGCAGTCCTGCATTGGTACATGGGAAGTTTGAAGCCTAGAGATCCTCCTAGATCAGGCTCTGGCAATCTGGGACATAAGAAATTGGGACAGCTCTCCTGTGGTCCTTCCCACTCAGGGAACTGTCACAGGTGCCCTGTGACAGGGAGCCTGACAAGCCATGATCCCAGACCCAGTACTCACACAGGAAGATGTATTTGCACTGATGGGTCTGACTAAGTAGATGGTTCCATTGTTCAAGCTGATTTCAATTTTGATAATTCTAATGCACACAAAGGACAGATATATGTGATCCGCAGGTCTCCTTATGGTATTGACTATGATGCTTTGGCATTCTGGATTACTACTTAAAAGTATGAGCCACCACCATCTGAGATACTGGCCAAGTGATGTGGCTCAGGCAGAAACACTTTGCTGGCATCTGATTGCCTGGTGGCCTTGGCACATAATAATTGGAGGGCCACTTCATGGCTTGTGCTCACACGTTTACAAAGCTTCTTGTCTCTGATATCAAAGAGGGAATTGGACCAAAGGGACAAAACATAGGTCATATCGCCTCCTATGTTATTATCCTCAGGAGAACTTGAGCCACTTCAAATGCCTGGACCCCATGGGACCATGAACAAGGGCAGGCGCTGAAGTGTCCTCTGCCCTCCTGGCACTGTCACACACTATCTGGCAGAGGAACATGCCACATTTGGTATACTTGATACTGGCAGACACTGATGGCATTGTCTCCTGACTCAGTAACTGAGGATTATGAATACTTACTGTCCTGGATGGTCTACCTTTGGTATAGGACAAGTTACGGAAGTTTGTGTTCTATTGACTGGCTCTTCTTCTAAAAGAAAACAGCACAAGAAGAATATCAATGGAAGCTCATTGCCAATGGCTCATATCCGTAATCCTAACTACTCAGAAGGTGAGATCTGAGGATTGCAGTTTGAAGTCAGCCTTGGTAGGAGACTCTTGCCTTCAAATAACCCCCAGAAAGCTGTGGCTCAAAGTAGTAGGTGCTAGCCTTGAGGGAAAAAGCAGAGGGGCAGCACCCAGGACCAACACCACCACCAACAAAGAATGGACAGGTCCATCAACTTCTGTCACCCTTCGCTGTCTTGGGAAAGCAGAGTGGATATCTTATCCTTTTGATAATTTCTGACAGTAGGGAGTGGGTCTTTCAAGTTCATGTACAATTGTTGTTTATTTTGTGGCATGTACTATACCCACTGAAAATCAGCTGAGGAAGCAGGGAATGGTCTGAGAGCAGGGTGTTGTAGGCTGTGGGGATGATGTGTGATAAGATTCTTGGCAGGAACTATTCTATTTGTTGAGTAAGCCAGAGGAGGGGTATGTGTGCATTTGTGGGGAAGGGGTGAGGGGAGGGCTAAGAAGAGCTCTAAATATTATTTCAAATTCAATGGATCTTCGGGGCTATACAGTCATACTTTGGATATAGAGATAAGATTTGCTGGTATGTGGAAAGGGCTAAGATGATTCAAGAATGAGACTGGGAATCCCCCCCCCCTTGCCCAATTAAGTGCACACACACACACACACACACACATACACACACACACAGCTGGTAGTAGAGCTGTGGCTCAAATGGCTCAAATGGTAGAGTGCTAGCCTTGAGTAAAAAAGGCTCAGGGACAGCCTGAGTTCAAAACCCAGGCTCAGAACATATACATATACACAAAACTGTGACTTGTTAAATGTGTGCTTTATTGTTACTTTAAACTCAAAATTTCATAATCTAATCGTTTACCACTTGCTAAAAAAGTCATACCTGATTTGACTTCCCCTTATTTTGTAAAGATTTTTAAAATTTTATTATAAAAGCAATGGACCAGAAAGGTTCCAGTTACAGAAGTCAGGTAAAGAGTACATTTGTTTTTGGACAATGTCACCCTTCTCTCTCTCTCTCTCTCTCTCTCTCTCTCTCTCTCTCTCTCTCTCTCTCTCTCTCTCTCTCTCCCTCTCTCTCTCCCTCTCTCTGTTTTTCCCTCATGTCCCCCCTCCTCCCAAGTTCATTTTCAACATAGACACTGGGATTTTTGGCCAGAGAGTCTGAGTGGATGCTAGTGAGATGAGGAAGTTTGTGGAGAGGATACATGTTCCTGCCTTCTTGCCTTCCTGCCTCCCTGCCTGCTTTCCTCCCCATGGGAGCTTGGGAGTCTCAGAAGAGTTCCATTGCCTACAGTCATATAACTGTCTCAGTCCTGAGCCCCAGTTATCTCCATGCCATTTGCTCTGTGGTGAAGAGGTAACAGCCAAGCTGTACCCTTATCTGGGCAGTCTGCCAGCTCTCCACCTGTCTGGCTCTAGCTCCACATTCCTGGCTTCTCTGCAGGCTGCCACAAATGGCTTTGCTGTTCTTATGGGAGGGCTGTTCCTTTCCTCCTTTCCTATCATGACCCAGCTTCCTGAAGCCAAGGCAGCTGGCTTTTCCTTTCCCAGAGGCCTGAATCACAGCTGTGCACCTGCTGAGCCATGGCACAGATGAGGGTAAAGCAGGCTACTTTCTGACCACCTCACAAATGGGTGACGCCCATAGATGTCCACTCCCAGTGGAAGTACTAGACTTTTTAGCTTGTTCTGTATTTTTTTTTTTGGTAAAAGCAGACGCATTGTCTATTCTGCAACTTGTACAGTACAGGATTCTATGTCTGTATGAGGTCGAGGTCAAAACCCAACAAGGAAAATCAGACTAACTCCTGAACCTCTTGGAGTCTTGTCTACCTTGGGCCATTGCTGGGCACCATGTGTGTTGTGTGAGGAACAATTCTGTGACAGTCAGCGTTTTACATCAATGTCAGCCTCTAATTGGGGGGTTGGGAGAGTGGGCGTGCGGGGGACGGGGAGGGCAGATAGGGGCAGAGGGGAGAACAATAGGAGGAATGACCTTAATCAAGATGCATTATACCCATTAACTGACATGTTGAATTGAAACCCTTTTGTACAACAACTTAAATAATAGTAATAAAATATAAAATAAAACAACAAAAATGAAAATTAAATAAATTCTAAAATGTTTAAATCTTAAATACATAACCATAATTTCTCCCTCTTTCTCACTTGTCATGATTGCTATTCTATTGATGATTTATTAGCATGTGGACCTGCTGGTTCACCCTCTTTTACTGGTCATATCATCTGGAAATGTCTGAACCTTAATACCCTCAATGCGCTACTCAGAAATCCAAATCATGGAAACCTGGGCTCAAGGAAACGATTTCTTGTGAAAGAAGCCCTCACGAAGGTGAGCACTGACCCCTTCAACTAGGGCTTTGTGTAGTACAGGAAAGTAGAATAGGGAATGGCTATTCCTGAGCCATTGATGCAGCCATTGAGCTGTGGTAGACTTCATGCTCTGTACAGCCTGTCTCATGGGAATGGCATCTTCAAGGAAGATTACTGGATGGAGATAAACACTAAACACTAGTTGTCATAATAAGTTAATTAAAGGTAAGAATATTAGGAGATAAGAGTATCTTCTTCTTCTTCTTCTTCTTCTTCTTCTTCTTCTTCTTCTTCTTCTTCTTCTTCTTCTTGCCCTTGGGCTTCAACTCAGGGCCTGGGCACTGTCCTTGATTTTCTCAGGGCGACTGCTATGCCACTTAAGCCACAGCATCACTTCTGGCCTTTTCTGTGTATGTGGTACCATGGAGTCAAACTCAGGACTTCATGCATGCTAGACAAGCACTCTACTAGGCCACACTACCAGCCCCTGGTGATATCTTCTTGATAGCATGACAAGGTCTCTGGGCATCTACTATACTTAGAGCTCCCAGCCTTCTGCACTGTCCTGTCAGCAGTCCAAAGGTGGTGTCTTTGGGAAGGAAGGAACGGAGAATGGGAAGAAGGAAAGGAGAATGCTCCAGTGGGAACAGCCCACCATCAAATAAGCCTCACTGAGTGGACACCTGTGTCACCTTGTTCTCAGGTGTTTGGGGACTTATTGTGCTCTATGTTTAGATGGGGTGGTGGGTACACATCCCAGCCAGATCTATGTTTCTGCAGCCCTAAAACATCCATGAAGAATGATCAGCAAGGGCTGGGATGTGAGGAGAGGGCTTGACAGGTGGAAGGGAAGGATGTGGTAGGTGAAATGTGTGGCTCAGATGGGGACAACTTACCAAAGACTTTGTCACCAATTGTTAATCTGCAAATAAGTTGGTCCCGATTTTGTCCATTATGAAAACCATATCCTCTTACGACCACGTTCTCATCTCCTGCAAGGACAATATATAAATATCAGGGAGACTAGAAGGATCTGGTCGTATTGTTTATAGTAACCTATGACCCAGATGGAGTTCCCAGGGGACCCACATGGATCAGGCAGCTGTGAGTGAGCCAACATCTGTGGGTCCTGCAGGCCATATCCTCATATGAAGTCACTAGGGATCCATGATTATGCACTGGCTTGGGGATATCTGGGGACATTTCTCTACTGTCCCTGACATGATAAGCCCATGAAAAGCATCAAGCTTCCAGGAAATAACACAGTCAGAGTTGATGCTGTAGATCTGAGAAGGGGAAAAATGAAGGGAAGAGGAAGCCCCTGCCCACAAGGGTGGCTCACAAGAGACATCCTGACTTGACTGTGGGTCCAGAGGCCAACATACCTTCTTCATCCCCATCTAATCCTAACCCCAGTGCCCACAGACTAGTGTGGCACCTCCAAGCCTCCTGAGGCCAACACTATACAAGGGGCCACAGAGAGGACAGCTGGTGTCAGCACCACAGGTGTTCTGGCTTCAAGTGCAAGCTAATGTGCCTGCATATCTGCCCCCTAGTCCAGGCCTGGCTCTTTCCTATTCCACAAGCACTTGAGAAGCCAAGGTCATTTGATGGATCAGGGCCTTCTCTGCACCTGGCCTCCATCTGTGGCTCTGTGTCATCCTGATGGATGCGGTGTCAGCCCAAGGAAACAGCCCATCCTGTCCCATGTGGGTCCAGGCTCCTGCCTAGGGCTTCCCTCCAGTGACTGTCACCCTGCATATGGCAGCTTTGCATAAGGGGGGCAATGGTTTCACAGGTCACTGCCTGAGCTGTGTGTGGAGGCATCTGTCACCTTGGCTCAGCAACAGTGAGGAAAAAGGTGACAAATCACATTTTTTCCTGGGATGGAGACACCAGAGCCTGTGTATGCAGACATAATGTCTTCAGCCGAGAGACAAAAGAAAGGCTCAACTTCCAGAGGTTATGGTGGGCACCATAGCACACCAGTTTCTACATCTCCCAGCAGTCCTGCAATTTTAACTAGAGGCTACACTGTAATATCCATCTATATGGTCTAGGCTGGGAACTCTGTGCAGGGGGCTGAGGCGATCTTAGTTCCACCTGCCCACTGCCTCCCGTGGAAGATGCTAGGCCATGGACCCAGTCTCTTGGGGTGGTGATCTGAAGCATCTGAGCTATCCCCATCAGAAAAGAGACACTGACAGCTTTACTCCATCCTTTATAAAGGACAGGTACCATTCATGTGAGGTCAAGTTTGTGTGCACCTGACAGAAAGGTGACCATCCCCTAGCATGAAAGTTATGTGCTCACCATACCAAGGCAGGGCGCTTGCATCTGCCAGAGGAGACCTTCTCCTCTAGGACAGGTGTGATCATCCAATTGTGCCTAGTTCTTTTTATTTTTGTTTTGGAATGTGTGAAGTCCACCTACATTTCAACTCTTATCTCTACTTGGCTTTTGTGTCCTACACCCAAGATGTTCTTGCTCTATAGGTTGAACATCCCGTATTTGAACAGAGGAAACCAAAAAATGGTCCCCAAATAGTTTTTATTTCCCCCAGTGCTTGAGTTTGAGCTCAGTGCCTTGAATTTCTTGTCTAATCACTTGAGCATGCGCTGTTCTTGTGCTTCTTTTGCTCAGTGTTAGCACTCTACCGCTTGAGCCACAGGCCTACTTCTGGAGTACCCAAACATCTTTACCCCCAAAGCATTATGGATAAGGCATTCTCCACTTCTGTGGAGTGCTTTTTACGTTGCTGCATCTTGTTGGTTAGAGCTTTCTTGACACTTAAAGAACACTATGGTATTTTCTCTCTCTTTCTCTCTCTCTCTCTCTCTCTCTCTCTCTCTCTCTCTCTCTCTCTCTCTCCACACACACACACACACACACAGCAGAACACACACACACACGCATAGACACACACACACACACACACACACACACACACACACACATTACCTGACACCCAGTGTAGTCACAGACATTACATCCCATATCTACCACCCAGGACATTTACCTGTGAACACATCCCCTGTGCACTCCAGATGCAATGCGCCACAGTTATGTTACCAATGGCATGTCCCATATTCATTTGCCCCACTCGCCATATATCATCTACAGATCCATAAATGGCACCCACACCGTGCTCCTCAGGCACCTCTCATAGGACAGAGATGGCACCTAGAGTTCATGCACCTTGAAAACATACCCATCACCCTTTGCTCACATTATGGCTTCACACAGCAGGCACATCAGCAGTTGCACACAAATACCACAGACACCTGCCACACACCACTTGTGACACACTGCATTCAGAGACTCCTTGACACACATGTGTATCACAAACACACATGTGCCATCATACTATGTGTCACATGCACACCACATACATCACCAGCCCTAGCTGCAAACCCATACATCTCACAGCACTGAATGCAGATGCCACACACCCTATGGACTCAGGCACACATGCAGCACGCTGCGCTGATCATGGTAGTTGTTCCGCAGCTCTCACCTATACAGAGATTGTCTGCAAATTTGACCATGGGACAGGTTGTTGTTGAAATCTGAGACAAAGACAGGGAAGGAAGGAGACAGAGTGTAACCCTTGAGGGCCCCTAGGGTGCCCTCCCATCACCCCTTAATCTCTAGTCCCACTCACCTTGTCCACCTCGTGATGTAGATCATTGGGCTCACCAACCACCTGGAACACGTGATCCTCATCATCTGCGATCATAACTAACTAGAGTGGAGAGGAAGGAGCTTGAGACTCCCCAGTCAGGGCTCAGAGGATGCTACAGGACCCAAACCTGGTACATGGCATCTTTTCCCCTCACACTGTGGGGGCAGTGGAATGGCATGTGTTTAGGGCCAGACACTGGGAGGCCTCCTGAGAGGGCATTGACCCAAACCCTGTGGTTATCCTCTAGCAGCAGCCAACTGATATGCCCACATCCTCTGGAGTCAGTGAAACGATCACCCTCAGGGAGGCCTAACCTTGAGATCTGACCCCAATAGGCTGCCAAGGCCTGCAGCTCCCTTGCATTGTGTTACCTGTGACTTCGTAGCTGTGTTTAAACCAATGATGGTAACATACGATCCCAGTAGCCGAGCCTGGTCAGCCTAGAGGAAAAACCAAGTGTTAAGCTAGAACATCTAATTGCCCATGAGGCAAATAAATGCCAGTGAGGCCAGTCTGGATCTACCTCTTTCTTAGCATCCTCCAGCACTGCAGGATCCATTACTCCCGTGATTATGATCAGGATTATATTAAATACCTTGATGCCTATTGAAAAAGCAAGGAGAGGGCTGCTTAGAAGGGCTCCAGGTGAGGCCTATAGGGGTTCAAGGCCTGATGTGGGCTAACAGGGCCTGCCACTGCTCAATGCAAATGGACTGGATACATCCCCTCAATTTGGGCATGTAAGACAGATCCTCAAACCCAACACCCAATACTCAGAGTAAGAAGAGCAGGAGACCCCTCACTCCTAAGCATCCTAGTTGGGTCCTATAGACCCTCCGTACTTCAGATAGGTACTGGGGACCCAAAGTCTAGATGGATATTGATCCTAGGGGTGCATAGCTGTTTGCACAGCCTGCCTGATGCACTGACCCAAGGAGGCAGGTGAGGCCAACTAGACAAGGAAGATCTGGCAGCCAAGGGGAAACTGAGCTTTGGTTTCCATACACCGAGTCCTTGGCCTTCTCAGCTCACTGCCATTTCACTTTTTCTGTTCACAAGACCCACATATAGGTCAAGGACTCCTGTCCTTCTCAGAACCATCCCGAGGGCAGAGGTGCTTTGCCCACAGCAACAAGGTCAGTAGGTGGCTCCAAGAGCAGGGCAAGGAAGGAACCCAGGAGCACTTGTGGGCAGTCCTCTCCAGGGAGCCATGGCCCTGGGTCTGCCCCTATGCCAATACAGGCACAGGCTTGCTTACCTCCCGAGTTGATCTTTCTGATCTGCTCATTTGCCTGAAAGAAATGGGAGACACATTGGGGAGATGGTTGTATGACTCTTAACACTTAAAACTGTGAAGGAGCTCTCGTGAAAGGCACTCAACATTCTTACTTTCTTAAGGGCTATGTTCAAATTCAGCTCTCCCTCCAATGTAACTGACGAAAGTTCAGAAAGCCTTTTACGGATTGCCTCTCTGTAAAAAGTGTAAAGTTAAAAAAAAATCAATTTGAGGTGAGGAAAGTTGATAGTGACAAACAGCACCCAAGCTGTCCCAAAGCCTTGTCCACTGTGCAGAGGGAACACCAGCCAAGTGGCCCTGTCCCCCTCATCCTGCACTGAGTAATGGAAGGAGGGTTTGTATCTTTTTCTGTCCCTGATCCCGTGAGCACTGTGGCAGGCCAAGAGGGGAAGGGAGTTGCTTAGTCTCTCCCTGAGAAGCCTGGACTGTCTCTGGTGAGACTGATGGCATCCTAGGATGTACAGCTGTGATTCAGGGACTCCCAGGGACACTGGCATTCCTAGCCATAACCCTAATACCAGGGCCACCTCATTTGGAGCCCTTCCATGGCTATCTTTAAATTTGGATAATGCCATCCTTCTAAGCCCCTACTCAGCTCCCATCCCTCCCCCGTGGCCCCTGTTCCCTTCCCTTCCTTCTCTTCCCTTCCTCCCTCCACCCTGATAAAGGAAAGAGCCAGTCTGCTTAAACAGACACAATCCCCAGGGCCTTGTGTGGCTCTGATCCAAAGGCCCCAAGCTGGGAGAAGTGTTGGCCACGAGGCAGGGACATGGCCTGGCAGGTACTGTCAAAACCCACAGGATGCTTTGGACCAGCAGGGTTTGGTCTGGTGGCAGTCCTAGACTGCAGGGAGGGCTGGGGCCTAGGTTCTGACTATTGTAAAGTGGTGCCCTAGAGAGGACTCTGAGGTGACTTGCTGATGAGGACAGAGAGATTCTGCAGTGGGCTAGCTCTGAGGGCTACCCACCCAATCCTGCTTGGCTCTGCCCAGTAGATGAAAAGGCTACTTCCAGCACCTCAAGGGATACCAGGCCAGTGCCTTCAGAGTCCAATCAGTCCCTTCTCTTGGAGCAGCTCAGATCCGGATTTTGTCTAGAACCTAAAATGTACTTCTCATGGTTTCTCCTCTTCTCCCTTTACACCTATCTAGTTCCTTACTGTACCCCTAGCCACAGGACAAACCCAGCTAGGTTGTCAGCTTATCCAGACTCTTTGCAAGTGGACCTGAAGCATTTTCTCCTCAGACCCTCGTGGCTGCTGAGACTGCTGATGCTTCCTTATAGCTTTTGACTTCTCTTAGGGAAATCTATAGATGCTCTCCTCCTCAGTGCCCCAGCCTCTGATCTTCTTTCACTCAGCATAGGGTCGGTATTACAGGACAAGCTCTCCCTCTCAGATATCCTGAAGTTACCTTTGCCCACCCCTGCCCACAAGGCTTCCAGCCCTTCCCCCTGGTTTCTAGAAGGCGGTCTCTCTGTCCCAATCTCTCAACAGAGAGCGACACCTGTCACAACCAACTCTCCAGAAATCAAAAGTAATTCACTAGATGCTGTAGAATTATGTCTTAACCCTAGCTACTCAGGAGGCAGAGATCTGAGGATCACAATTTGAAGCCAGTTGGGGCAGGAAAGTCTGTAAGACTCATCTCCAATCAATCAGCCAAAAGCCAGCAATAGAGCTTTTACTCCAGTGTTGAAACATTAGCCTTAATCAAAGGAACAGTACTCAGGTCCGGAATATAAAACCCAGTACTGCTCTCTCCCCACAAAAACTGGAGTGCAAGGGATAGAGTGGGGGAGAACTCTAGAAATGCAAGATCTGTGGCCCCAGCAAACCAGGGTTTCCTGGGGACAGGACTGCAGTAATTGGGGGTCGTTGTGGTTATGGAGGGAAGTCACAACAGCTACCATGTGCAACAGTAGACCCATAGCTCTTTCAGCAAAGCCTGCAAGGAAGACCTGGAGCTTCTGTGGCCTGAGCCTTAAGGATACTTTGGAAGTTCAAAGGGACCCCTACCTGTTCTCAGTGAGTGCCAAGGACACCTGAGCGTGTGTGTCAAAGAGAATAAAGGATATCCGCTGGTTTGGGCTAGGAAGGAAGAAGAGTTAGTGAGAAGTTCTAGTTCTCCTTAGGTGGTCAGAGGGATTCAGGAGCAGCCAGGGATGGGTATGGGCCACAGCCTGGCTCTTTGCCCCTCACTTCTGAGATGGGCAGTTGAGATGAATTTAGTTCAGGCTGCTGAAGCGTAGGAGATTAGAGTCCTGGAGGAGAGAAACTGCCAGGATGGATGCCTGGTCCATCTCTATGCTGCAACATGCACACTCATGCATACACACATACACACACACATGCATATTACACGGGCACACATACTTACATGGATATACCCATACACACATCTACATGTCTGCACACACATATATATGGTGAAATAATCTTATGTGTACACTCACATACCCATACACACTCAGAGTCAATGCATATTTACACAGGCACACACATTCGCATGGATATGCCCATAGTAACACACATTTATACATCTACCCACCATACGTATGGTGAAATATACATATGCACACACACACACACACACACACACACTCACAGAGACACAGACACAGACACACATACTTTCTGAGCAGTCAAGATGACATCTGTACTTCTGTACGCAGACCTCCCTCCCGCCTAACTTTTCTTCTACTGTCCAAATTTTGTATCTTCATCTCCTCTACATCCCCCTTCTTTCCCTCCCAAGTTTAGACAGAAGCAGCAGATGTTGTTGAGACCCCAGGGAATTTTGTCCTAAATAGCATGCCATCCTGGGCTCTGTGCTTCTTATCCAGGACACTTCTATGTCTGTCAGTTCTAATGGCTGTACTCTGCCAGCCAGGTAGTAACTCTCCTCCTTTCTCTAGCACAGGGGAGTCTGTAATAGAAAGAAGCCATACTCCACATGCTTCTCTACAAAATCTTCCAGGGATGTATACACAGCATTCCAGCTACTTGTGGATTTAGATCTGTAAAGGAAAGAGATAGAAGTCAGATTGGTAAAATGCATCCACGACTGGGAAGCCATGGATTCTTTATGAAGCTTCCTCCCTAAATCTGACCACGTGGGATTATCCTGGAAATATGAGACCTGCTCCTCAGGCTGAGGATCCTTCTGAAGACTTGTTCTGCCCTGAGTTTGGCCTCATGGCACCCCAATCTCACTCACTCCCTGACATTTCCCAGGTGTAGACAGGTGCTTCAGTGGCCGGGGCCTCGACCAGGGTTGACAAGGGAAGGTGCTATTGCATACATCAGATTTCCTGTCAAGCCTTCAGAGCCCAACCATGAAGACAAAGATCCAGTCATGGCTGTAACTAGCTCGCATCATCTTTTCTCACCACTAAGATGAGCAACAGATCCAATCTGTCCCACAGCCCAGATGCCTTCTCACAGATTCCTCTTAAAGGGAGACCTTCACATCTGCCCTACTTCCCTTGGGCCAAATTCTTTGGGATCTCCACAGCTCTGAGATGAAGACAAGAACCATTCCAGGGATGAAGCAGATATCTCAATACAGGTTACAGGCTCCCAAGTTTGTCCTAGTTATGAGAGAAGCTGAAAAGAACTAACACCCGGATGTGATCCCTGGACCTGTGTCTGTTCTTGTGTTTCATATATTGGGTAAATCAGAACCCAGACAGCAGGAGACACTTCTCCTTGCTATCAATATGACTGTCCTAAAGGTTATGTATACATGTGACCATTACCAGATGCCAGCTGCAACCTCCTCTCTCTACCAACTACTGCCCTGCTATGCTGCCCCTAAAGCTGCATAGAGACGACCAGCAAGTTCAGTGGTATGCGATGCTATCATGGAGCATGTGGCTTTAGGAACTCTATATGTATGCTTTAATTCCAGCTTAACCCGGTGATACCAACTCATTCATATTTCTGAGGAAATCTGAGGCTCTAAAAGTGAGGCCATTTTTAAATATAATATTCATACCCAGCATGGATCTGAACTCAGATCATTCTCCCAATGCTATACTTTAGCCATTGCATTTGACATATCTATGTGACACCGTAACATTCAACGATTACCAGTACAAGTAACTAAGCATTAGACTGGAAACTGATCTCAGAGCAGGAAATTTACCCTAGGCAGCTTCCAAACTCAGGTGCAAGACAGCTCCTTTCCTAGCTCATGGCGAAGTTTTCCTCTCATTATCCTTCTGGTTCCCCCTGAGTGAAAGCTGTCTTCCAGTGAAGGCTCAGGCACAGGCAGACTGTTCCATGCAAGCACATACTCCATAGTGGGGTTCAGTTTGAGATGGGAGTGAGTGTGTCTGGATCCAGAACACAAGAGAACATGAATGATGCACTAGACAGATTTCCAGGGAGACATGGCATGATAGAACTCAGAGACACAGCTTTGTGTTCAGAGCCCACCTACAGACAAGAACAGTGACCACCAGGCATATGAGGGCACCTCTAGAATTAAAAGCTGAGACTTCAGTATCACAGTGATGTTACCACACTGAAGGGATGGAAGGAGACGGGGTTAAAAAAAACAAGAGTACAAGTTGAAAAAGTAAAATTCTCTTTGATAGTGTGCAAACCCTCAAACAGTAAGAGATGGGAGTCAGTTCAAGCATGTTTTCCAAAACAAGCATATAACTGGGTGCAGTGGCTGACATCTGTAATCCTAGATACTCAGGGGGCTGAGATCTCAGGATCATGGCTCCCTCCAAGATTCAAGTAATAGAGTGCTAGATTTGAATAACAAAAGCTCAAGGGAAGCACCCAGATCCAAAGTTCAAGCCCCAGGACCAGTGTGTGTTCGCGTGCATGAGTGCACATACGGCAACAACAAAGTACATGATATCGGAAGAAAGAATCAAACAAAAAGCTTTGCAAGAGGTTGCCTGGAAGAGTTGGAGCAAAAGAAGGGGTGGTTGAAAAGGAAGTCTTTTCCAGTGTCTGATACAATGAAATTTAAGCAGAAAACGATAAGAGGGCCAAAGAAAGACATTATTGCTAAAACCGTCAATTCACCAAAATAGTAAAACAATTATAAACACTGAAAGAATTGATCAGAGAAATTGATCTAGATTGGCAAAGTGTTCCATGTTTTACTTTCAATCATGGATAGAAGCTGGGCACCAGTGCCTCACGTCCATAATCCTAGCTACTCAGGAGACAGATCTGAGGATCATGGTTTGAAGCCAGCCTGGGCAAAAAAGTCTGTGAGACAATTATCTCCAATAAACTTCATATGAAAAGCCAACTGGTTCAAGGGGTAGAGCACTAGCCTTGAACAAATGGAGATCAGGGATAATGCCCATGTTCTGAGTTCAATTTCCAGGACTGACACAAAAACAAAAACCTTATCAAAGAAATTTAAAGACAAATAAATGCAAAGATATTTGCACAGTTATGAAAATATAATAGTGTTATTAAACCACAGACCTATGGCCACCTAATCTTTGATAAGGGAGCAAAAAAAAAATAGAATGGAAGAAAGACAGCCTCTTCAACAAATGGTGCTGGCAGAACTGGTTAAGCACCTGCAGAAAACTAAAATTGGATCCTTCTTTGTTACCCTGCAATAGGATTAACTCCAAATGGATTAAAGACCTCGAGGTAAAAGCCGATACACTGAAAACTTTACTTGGCACAGGTTGAAACTTTCTTAATAAGGACCAAGAAACACAACAAATCAGAGAAAGGCTGGATAAGTGGAACTGCATTAAACTGCAGAGCTTCTATAGGAAAAAGGATATAGCTAGCAAATTAACTAGAAAGCTTACAGAGTGGGAGGAGATCTTCACTAACCATACAACAGACAAAGGCCTCATATGTAAAATATATCAAATTGAATCGCTCCAAAACTAATCTCCAAAGAAACGACCATCCCATTCAAAGATGGACCAAAGACTTAAAGAGAGTCTTCTCTGAAGAAGAAATAAAAATGGCCTATAGACACATGAAGAAATGCTCAACATCTCTGGTCATAAAAGAAATGCAAATCAAAACAACTCTAAGATTCCACCTCACTCCAGTTAGAATGGCCAGGATCAAGAAATCCAATAACAACAAATGCTGGAGGGGATGTGGCCAGGAGGGTTCACTACTACACTGTTGGTGGGAGTGCAAACTTGTTCAACCACTATGGAAAGCAGTATGGCAGTTTCTCAAAAGACTATAAACATAGAGCTCCCCTATGACCCAGCAATTCCACTACTTGGCATTTACCCAACCATCCAGAAACAAGGGCATACTAAATCCACTAGCACAACATGTTCATTGCAACACTATTTACCATAGCAAAGATATGGAACCAACCCAGATGCCGCTCAGTTGATGAATGGATCAACAAGATGTGGTATTTGTACACAATGGAATTCTATGCTGTGGTCAGAAAGAACGACATTGCCCCATTTGTAAGGAAATGGAAAGACTTAGAAAAAAATCATATTAAGTGAAGTAAGCCAGACTCAAAGGAACATAGGCTCAATGGTTTCTCTCATTTGTCATAATCAGTAGAAACCTTGGGCTCTCCTAGCAGAGATTTACAATAGAACAAAATCTAGATACATAAGGCCATATAGTATGATGCTAAATATAAGGACCTCCAGGATAGTGAAACAAAAGCCATATAATGAGTGATTGTTGTCCTTAATGTACTATGTTATCTCTCATCTCTTTTGCCATCCCTTGGTTATCTCATATTGTTACAATATTTCACCTTGTTATCTGATATATTTTATATATGCTTAATTGGTTATTTGAAATTGGATGAGTGGGAGGAGAGGAAGGGAAATGGGGACCATGACATGAAAAAGGGTATCAATGTTTGTGAAATAATGCATGTATGTGGTGAATATAATGTAACCCTTCTATTAATTACAATAAAAATATATGAAAAATATAATAGTGCTAAGATGATAATACTAGCCAATGCACTCAGCATTTTAACTGGATCTGAACCACATGCTGGGTAAGAGGTGGTTCTGGTCTAGATACCCCTTCTATCTCATCCCCTTCTGAAGGCCTCTTAGTAGTAGAGTTGTCTTGCCCATTCCAAAGCAGCGGCCTGTAGATCTCTGGCCCAAGATGAAACATCCTTGAAGTCTCATTTAAGCTGCAGAGTTCCTGTAGGCCTATGAGACTGCTCGGGCTGTGGGGAAGACCTACCTACTTCTATCCATTTTCTGATCCTAGGTTTGGCCCCAAAGCACTCTATGATGGGCCTCTTCTACACTGACACATCCTTAGCCAACCTCCAGGAATGGCCTGTTCTTTGGCTCTGTCTTGACATTGAGCATGTTCTCCTGGTAAAGTGTGCATGGTGGAGAGAGAATCAGTCTCCTTGGGGGACATCCAGGGGACTCCCTGACTTGCCCGGCAATATCTCAGGAAATCAAGGACATTGAATGGAGGACAATCTTTTCCACACACTTGGTGACCAGGTATGGTCAACCTCTGTCAAAGGCTTCAAAGGCTGCTGGTTAAAAGACATGGGGGGCCTGTCTTTAGAGATGGTGTGAAAGGTTAAAGGCTGCAACTTCCTTCTACCAGCTATGTGAGTTTTCTCAAGGAAATGGTGATAAAGGGCAGGCCCGGGTGCCAATTTGGAGGTATAGAGGGGAATGGGTAGATATGTACCTTTCTTTTCTTTTCCAGGGAGATCTGAGACAAGTTGTAGCTCTGTTCTGAGACCAAGAAAGAACACTGCTCCTGTGACATTGAAGGTGCTTCTCCTAACAAGAGTTCCCCTGCTTTGATGCTGAGTATAGACCATATAGAAAGCCACGATAGCTGATGGAAGGTAAACCTGAGTGATTCTGAAACCCTGCCTCCTACACACCTAAGCCCAGATAGCAAGGGCCCCTGGACCCTCACAGAGCCAGGCCAGTACCTCATCTCTCCTGGATGCCTGGCAGAAGCCACACTGCAGGACTGCCTCTGTGAGCATTGTGTCTGCACTGACCCTGGCACACAGCAGAAGACAGGGAACAGAGACTCCAGGAAAAATTTATACTTTATCCCACACTACTCTCAAGGTTTGGAGGGAGCTCAGCTCTTTCCCTTTTTGGGGGATGGAGAAATATTACAGAGCAGATGCACCTGTTTCTCATTTAGGCTCTCTGAAGATACAGCAACTGGGGAGAAGAGGTGAAACTTTCTCCTCTAGTTCCAGAATCCAATGAGCCTGGTTTGCTTTCTGAAAGAGCTACTACAATCACCCCGCTGGGAAAAGGAAGACAGGAGTAATAGTGTACAGGGAGGGCTCAGACTGGCCATAATATCCGAGAATTCCTCTGCCCTCCACCAGTGCATCAGATTGTACTGCTTGCTACAATGGGTTCCTGTGGGAACAAGATACCTGGGAGCTGCTCAAAGGCAGGGCAAGAAGAACTACTCACTTGGCCAACAGGTAGTAGACATCAAAGATACCATCGCAGTACTCTATAACATCTGGTAGAAGCTCTTCTGGCTCAAAAGTAAAATCTCGTTCAATGTTACTCTTATGACTACGACCCTGATCCAGTTCGCTCTCCTCTTGGGCTTCAGATTCTTGTAAAATATCAGGGTCCATGGGCTCATAGTGGAAATATGTCCTCCCGGAGTACAAATGCAAGCTGCTCCGAGGCAGCAGCAGTAAAAGTAAGAACCCAGAGCAGGGAACCTGGAGACAGTGGCCCCCCATGTTCTTTCTTGGCTATCCCTGTGATCTTGGATACTACGGCAGAGTTGAGTTAGACAGAGTGCTGTCAGCTTCTTTCTCTATTGTACCAGTGATCACTGCTGCCTTCAACCAGGCTCCCACTCAGAGCAAAAGGACTAGGGAAAGGTACTGCTTCTAAGCTGTCCTGCTTTCAGCTACCTGAAAAGCCCTTCTCCCACTCCAGAGCAAAGCACACTGGGGTTATGATGGACGGGAGGGTTGCCATGGTGACTTTGTGACCTGCAGCCCTGCTCAATGGCCTGTGCGTTAACAGTGCCAAGTGGCCGTCATGAGGCCACCTTCCCCACATCACAGCCCCTCAGGGTATTCTGCAGTGGTCAGTAAGGGACCAGCCAAAAGAACCCAGGCATTTTGTTAACTGAGAGAGGAGAGTGGAAGAGGCCGCTGCCACATGTCACTGTACGAAGACTCAGGCACTGGGAGGCCAACATGTCTGACATGGAGTGGCCATCAGCTTGGGTATTGAAGTCAGCTAGGCAATGGAAGGATCTCGAAGGAGATGGAGGCCCTAAAGTCCTCTGTGAATGAGGCACGGTAATGTTTTCCATGCCTGGGTTACAAGCTATCTTCCCTTGGTGACATGAAACAAGACCTATTCTATTGTGCTCATGGGTTCTGTGGGCTGGGTCCACAGGGAGGGTGGTGGGGAATGGATGCCATGTTGGGGAGAAAACTGAGCAGTGGGGTGGGACCTGTGTGAGGGGGATGGAAGGTCTCTGGAGGCTTCCTTCTTGTGGCTTGGGGAGGGGAGGAGGACCTCCAGGCTAGGCTCTACTGGGACTCATTGTGGAGACCCTGCTTGTGGCCTTTGTGAGTCTCTGCCTGTGGCTCCCTCACAGCCTGGTGGCCTCTGGGTGAGTGGACTTTCTCATGGTGGCTCAGAGCTCCTGGAGGGAGGATTTGCAGTGGGCCAGGCAGTAACTGTGTCCTTTTATGACATCACCTTTCAGGTCACATAGCGTGCCTTCTATAGTCTCCAACCTGCTGGATCCAGACGGAGGGATGAAGACCCTGACCGTCAGGACCATGGTCCCTGTCTGTGCTGTTAGTGTGTTGTTCTTTCTGCACTGTAGCCCTTGGATTGGTAGGAGACAAGATACAGCCATAAATGCAGTGTTGTCCTCTAAAGAGTGAGTTTGGTTCTCTTGGTAAATTCCAAGAGTCATCTTCAAACTCAGAATCCTCCAGTCCAAGTTATCCAGGCTAGAGTAGGCTGGCTTCCAGAGATTTCCAAGCCCCTTCCTGCAGGTCCTGCTGATGCTCAGATTTCTATTGAACTTTGAGAGGAAGCCATTACAAAAGTATCTGGATCCATTTTGTTCTGCATGCCTAAGAGTGATATGTGCTTAATTTTTAAAATACATGAATTAAAATATATAAAACATAAAAATGTCAGCTGATATACAGCATTAGACTGAAGGGGATGTTTCAGCTTGTTTGCAGTGGTATTTGAAATAAAACATCTTAAAAATTGTCTTTAGCCCAGTACGGTGGCTCATGCCTGCAGTCCTAGCTATTCAAGAGGCTAAGATCTGAGGATCGAGGTTCAAAGCCAGTCTGGGCACAAAAGGACCCGAGACTTTATTTTTGCCAGTCCTGGGCTTGAGCTCAGGGCCTGAGCACTGTCCTTGGACTTTCTCAAGGCTAGAGCTCTACCACTTGAGTCTCAGCACCACTTCCGGCTTTTTTCTACATATGTGGTACCAAGGAATTGAACCCGGGCCTTCGTACATGCTAGGCAAGCTCTCTACCACTAGGCCAAACTCCCGGTCCAACCTCAGATTCTTATCTCCAATTAACCACTAGCAAATGAGAAGTGGGGCTTGGCTGAAGGTTAAGGCAGTAGTCTTGAGCTGAGAGCTCAGGGACATCGCCCAGGCTGAGTGCAATCCCCATGACCCACACACACACAAAAATGTCTTCAGTTGAACCAAGAGTTTTCAATTCAACATGTCAGAAGTACAATGCATCTTGATCAAGTCACCTTTCCATTGCTCTCCCCTATCTTTCCCAACCAAATCTATACCCCACCCACATGTAGTTCCATTTTTACTTAGGCCCATTGAATGATTATATTTGTCCACTCTTTCCTCACTCTAGTCATCTGCCTCACCCTGACCTACAACAGTAGCATTTTTAAATTAATGAAATCTAACATACGTCTCCTATCAGCACATTAGAATTGTCCTGCTTCACAATTTTCAACAAAGAAAGTGAAGTTAAAGCATGGAGGAGACTTCAAGCTCAGAGTTCTCCAGTCCATTTGTTCCAGGCCTCAGTATGGTAGCTTCCAGAGATTTCAGTCCCCTTCCTGCAGGTCCTGCTCTGATGATCCAATTTCAGTCCTTCACAATGGCACGCTCCATCCCACCCTCCATGATTGTTTCTTTCTGAACTTGTAAGCACAACAAACGGATCAAGATTTTTATGTCACTAAGGTTTGGCACCTTGTAACCCAGAATATTTATCTGCATTGTCCCTTATTCATACAGAATTTGGCCATCCTGCAGGGTCTCTGTGTCCCAGATCCTGCCATCATCAGGCTGTCTTTTTTTTTTTTGCCAGTCCTGGGCTTGGACTTAGGGCTTGAGCACTGTCCTTGGGGCTTTCTGCAAGGCTAGAGCTCTACCACTTGAGCCACAGCACCACTTCTGGCTCTTTTCTGTGTACATGGTACTGAGGAATTGAACCTTGGTCTCCATGCATACTAGGCAAGTACTCTACCATTAGGCCAAACTCCTGGCCCAATCTGGTTGGCTTTGATGTGCACTCTATATGCAACTGGCTGGACTCCTAGTTCATAGACCACCTCGCCCACAGTGACACGTGACCTCAGCTACTTGCCAGCACCCTCTCCAGGTAAAAAAGAAAGACTAGATTCCTTAGCCAGAGCTTAAGTGACCACCTGTGAAGGGTCTAGGGTAAGGGACAAGTAGGTCTCATGACACTTCTGAAGTTTCTATGACTGACAGTGGGCACTGTCAATGCACAGGAAAATATGCAGGGCTCTAGCTCCTAGATGCCCAAGTCTGGGCTCATCTGCTGTTACCATTGCTGCCTCTGTCACTGCACAACACAGAGAGCCGGAACTTACAGGGAGACTCTTAAGAGTTTAGGCCAGGGCTCTAAAAGTCTTTTTACGACATTTCAGTGCACAGCCAAAGCCACAACTGACTGGAGCGATGTGAAGTTGGTCAGTGAGTGGCTCCCCTGATGTCTAGTTTGGGCTGGATTATTGAGCACAAAGTGTTCAGAAAGCAGTGAGTCCAGTCGCTGAAGGCAGGGCCAGCCCTGATGGATTCTGCTTTGCAGACCGGCAGCACTGCATGTGCTCTCCACGACCAGGCTTCATCCTTGACTTAAAAGCCACCATAAAAGCCTTGAAAGCCACTTTAGGGATCTTGATTTCTCTCTCTCCCCAGTCTGTTGGCCGGGTTTGATCTTGGGTGGTCCCCAGTCAGCTGAGGACTTAGGAGCTGCCTTCTCAGCCATTTGAGGTGCCCTGGGCTGGAAGCCTAAGTTTCTGCTGGCCACGCTCCCAGCATCACTGGGAGTTTGCTGCCCATAAGGATGTTGTTTCTTCCTTCCCCTATGTGGATGGCTGTGAACCATCCCTGTACTCTAGCAGCTGGGTGTATCAGTGTCACCCTGGGTAAGCTGAGCTGTCAGGCTCCTGCTGGCTGGAAAGAAGGGAAGGAATAGTGACCTTGGGTCTTAGAGCAATGGTCCCTGGACTCCTTTCTCAGCTCTCAGCTAGGCTGGGTGCAATGGACAGAAGGTTGGAGACAGGTGCAGGCCTCCCTGCTCTTTCTTCCCTGCAATGGAGTCTTCCAAACATCCTGATGCCAGAGAAGCCAAAGTTTTTCGGTTTGACAACATGGTAGGTGGTGGCCTCTTAGGTCTGAGAATATCCAGAGAGTTGGTGGTGACATATGCTGTCTTGCCTAGCCTTGCCTTCTCTGGTTTCTTCTTCTCCTTGGATATTTGCTATTGTGGGAACCTGAGCCCCAGCTTCCTATATCCTAAGCAAATTCAGCTATTGCAGAGGCCAGCTGCCCAATGGAAATAAGCCCCCCGCCTTTCTATCCAGTCCAGGACTTCTGAGATGTCCTGAGCAGGTATTGGCCCTTTGTTCCTGGCACAGTCTGTGATGCATGACTCTACCTTAGGCATCGGGATGGGGTAGGATGTGCCATGGGAACTGGCAGCCTTTTGGATGAGTCTGTCAGTATAGCCCTTTGGTTCTCGACTGCATCATCCTGGAGAGGGGTTTCTGTCCATCCACTTTGTGTCTTACTTGGAGGCTCGCTGGGTCCAAACCTAGCCTGGATGGATAGGAAGAGCTGTGGGCACTGGTACAATGAAATATCTTTCACTAAGTTATGGACACCTGCCATGGTCATGTCTGTGAAGACATCAGATGGCAGGCAACAAGATGAGAGCAGATACAGGCAGGAAGGCTGCCTGTCTCACCTGTCTGGATGTGTGTGATGCCACTCCATTAATCCTGCCTCACAGGCCAGCACATGACACTCTGCCACCTGCCAAAAACCAATGAAGTAGAACACTGGGGTTGAGTTCTGTTAATCTCTGCACGTATGTGATTGGAAGCTTTTAGATTTCACAAAACAAGAGCCGTGCAAAGAACATAAGCAAAAACAAAGCAATCGACCAAGGTAAGTTTCACATTCTGAGCCCAGCGACAGGCAGTGGTGAAGTGGAGAAAGACTACTGATCTTAAAAATAATTGGCCAGCTCCTCTGGGAATGCTGAGACGCTAAACAAAGACAAATCAAACCACTGTGTCCACCACCAAGGAATAAAGCACTGGGTGAAGGATCCACAGGGCAGCAGCTAAAAACAGGACCAGCATCTCATGCAAGTGTACCTAATATAGGGTGGCCACAGGACACAGCCCCAGACTTGGGGTTAGAGCACTGTGCATATCTGGGCTCTGCAAGGCCATGGTTTTTCCTGTGGTGACAACGCAGAGGGACCATTTGCCTCTTCCAGCAAAGTACAACAGATTCACTGCAATATCCTGGCCTTGGGGAGGGCTGGGATAAGTGTGAAGGGAAGCCTCCCCTTCTACCACACATCCAGGAATGGAATAGTCAGAAAATAAGAGATCAAGGACACTTAATCCAATAGACATGAAACTAAAGACCATGTCTTGATAAACACTAAGGAACAAAGACTAGGATGTGATCATTTCAAAAACAGTGTCCCCCAAGGTTGCACAAAACCCATGCTACCAAGCCCCTAAGTGACACATGAAAAGAAGTTGGTAGGAGTAGGCCAATTACACGCCCAGCACCCACATGATGCCAGTAGCTTTACTCTGGCAGGAGCAGCAATAATACCAAGGGACAGAAACGCATCTTCCCAGGTGACAAACTCTCCCCAATCCGCAACAGCTTCCAAATCTCTTTACTACAAACAAACTCTTGGCACATGGGTGCAACTGGGTGGCACAGCCATCTACACCCTGGCTTCGTGTGGTCTGAGAAGCCTGCTACATGGGTGGGAGGGACAGCAGAGGCCTGCGGGCTCTCCAGTCAGAGTGAGAGATCAAGGACAGCACCCTGGAGGGAGGCCAGGAGCACTGGCCTGGGAAATGGTGACACTGAGGACAGTAGGTGACAGGGACACACTCCTGGCTGGGTGCAAGCTGGATCTGTGAGCTGCAGGGCGCCTGCCCACAGATGGCCGGGAAGAAGCTGAAGCTGGAGCATGACCCCTGTGGACGAGAGAAGACATGAGGTCACATAGATAGCACTGAAATTGGGCTGAGAGGGCTGCAGCTGTGGGGCTCAGGGAGTCAGGATGGGAGCATCCACACCCCAGGACAGGCCTGGGGGAAGCACCTCCTCTGCCCTGGGGGCCCCACTCCACCAGTCCCCATGTTTGGAATCTGTGCGTGTGCCTTCAGCCAGCAGAGAGGACTTGCAGCCATGATTCAGGGTTTGGGTCTGGGGAGCTGAGCTGGAGAGCTGGGTAGACCATATGCAGTCCTGAGGGTCCACAGGAGAGGGGTACAGGGAGATGAGGCAGGCAGGAGCCGTTGGGAGGCTCTGGGCTGTTAGCTGGGCAGAGGCAGGAGCTGCAGCTCCAGGAGCCACAAAGGACAATGCAGTGCAGCTCCACAGCCCGGGCGCAATTATGGCCTCAGAACACACATTCACAGGCAGGGCTCATTCAATGCTCTGCACACTGCTCACTCTGCCCTGAGCCACAGAGTGGGAAAGCCACCAGAGCAGCAAGCAAGCAGTCCAGACTTCACACTAGAAAAGCAAGCACTGGTCTCTTTCTACCTCTTCTCCTGACTCCAGACAGATTGGGCAGTCCCTTACAGTCAGCAAGACCATGCTGACAACAAGCTGATTCAGACACAGCCCAGGACCCACCAGAGGATGGACCAAGCCATAGCCCAGGCCTCACAGAAGATGCTTTGTCTGGAGCTTCAACACCTTCCTCTTCTGCCAGGGGCAGCAATGAGTCCAGATAGGGACCAAGGAGGGCCATTACCAAGGGTCCCTGCCCTCCTCAGTCCCGTTCATGTGACTAGGAATGTGGCCAGTGTAGCCAAAACACAAACCCTGGGGACTATTCCTCCAGACTGGGACTAGTGTACACACCCAGATCTGCCTGCATTGTGTAAGAGCATGGCTAGCCGGGCACATGCACCACTGGCCACCCAGGAGCGAGCGCTCAGGGTTACAGGGCCTGCTCAGGGCAGCCTTCTGTGATTTGCTGTTTTGGATGACCATTGGGGACAAAGCAATGGATGACTGTGGGTCAGGCTGGATTCAAGCCCAGTTCCATGAGTCCCAGCCTGTGTGACACGTGACAAATCACCCAGATGCTTTGGCTTCAGCCACCCTCATTGAAAGGGGACATTCTACTTCTCTTAGGCTAGGGCACAGGTCTGAATCACAGTCCGTGGAGGATCTCAACAAGGACAAAGGCAGTGGCATTTCTGCCCATAAGGCATGGTGCTGGTCTCACCTGGGTTCCGGACGGATACCACGTCAATGGCAGGGGCGGGCAGCTTGGAGCATCCAGACAGCACAGGGCCATGTTGCCCTGTGAAGCAGACAAGGTCATAAGGAATCTGCCTGGCATGACTGTTGACTGCACAAATTGAGGAAGTCTGTGCCTCCACAGGAGCCAGCCAGCCTTGGAGAACTCAAGGCCTGAAGCCCTGTGACACCAGAAGCAGAGGTCTCCAGGAGAGATCTGAATTGGGCAGAGATCTTGGATTGGGGGTGCATGGGCTGAGCTTAGAGGAGCCACACAAGGAAAGACAGGTAGAGACACTTGGTCCTGCTGAGAAGTAGGAGCCTGAGACCAGAGTAGAGAGAGGAGGAAGGTGGAGAAGAGGCAGAAGAGGCCCTGGCTCAGTGGAGTGTCACCTTGGCATGAACACCACCTTTCAGGATCCACATACTGGCTGGGGAAGAGTAGAGGTAGTGAGTGGCCAGAACATTCCTCTGTGAAGGCTGAGCTTTGTCACTGTGTGGTTATCAAGAAGGAAAGGGGAAGGACAGTGTCCCTGGGAGAACCAGAGGCTGCCAACAGGAAGCAACGGTATCATCACAGACTTAGGCATGATGGAAGAGGAAGAGGAAAAGAAAGAGGAGGAGGAGGAGGAGGAGGAGGAGGAGGAGGAGGAGGAGGAGGAGGAGAAGGAGGAGGAGGAGCAAGATAGCACCAGAAGGCCCATCCACCCCAGCCACATTCTGAGGCCGGTGTATCCCTCTCCACGGTTCATGGCTTATTACTTGCTCAGTTTCTCCTTCACCAAAATGGACCTAAAACCTCATAGGCATGAGGAGCAGGGCCCTTGGACTGAATTGTTTTGTGGACCTTCCAAGTTTAGCCCTTGCACAGGGAATTTATAACAACCGTTGCCTGTATCACTTTTTGTCTCATCTCCACAGGCAAACAGTACACAGCGCCAGCACTTTTCCTCAACAGATGAAGATGCTGGGACTAGAACTGGCCAAGCCACTGGAATGTCCTGTTTTCACTCTGTGCCCAAATGACTAAGGACTGGTCTCCTCCCTCCCCCTCCCCCTTCCCCTTCCCATCCCCTTCCTCTTCCCCTTCCTCCTCCTCCTCCTCCTCCTCCTCCTCCTCCTCCTCCTCCTCCTCCTCCTCTTCCTCCTTCTCCTCATTATTTTACAGTCCCTGACATCACATGCCAATGTGTGGCCTAGTGTGATTTCTTTCATCCACCTTTAAGCCTAGTTTGACATTTGACATTTAATCTCTCTTTGGACTGAGGATAGTGAGTCTGAGGATTGGCTAGATTAAGCAGCCAGCAGTCACATCCAGAATTCTGGGTGTTGAAAAGTACAGAGCTGGGCTAAAGTGAGATGGGTGACCCCTTATGCCATTGCTCCCCCTTGACCATTACGGTAGGACAGGCACGTGGTTGTCCTACTGGCCTGGATTCCTCAGCTCTGGTTCCCTCCCAGGCCCGGGGCTGTCTTCTGACCTGGTTCACACCTCACCTCCAGGCCTGTGCTGTCACATATGCCACGGCATGCACAGCAGCAGACAATCACAGTTGGACACACGTTCACAGTGGGTGGTGGTGGGGGGGGAGGCTGTGGAGGATGCTCTTTTTCCTGGGAAGAGACAAAAGCACCAGGCTAGATCCTTAACCCAGCTCAGGGTAGAAAGGGTGGCTGCCCCTTCATTTCCTTGGCACTAGGTTAATGTTCTGAATGGACCTAGCTTTCAGCAGTTCTCCACATTCCTCCAAGAAGAATAGCTACTTACTTCAGTGGGATTTTTTGGGTTTGTTTTGAGCTGATACTGGAGTTCGAACTCATGGCTAGCCTGGCCTCCTCCCTATTCCCCTTTAAGCCACAGCTCCACTTCTAGGTAAGAGTCTTATGAACATCCTTGCTTGGGCTAGTTTTGAACCACAATCTTCACATTCCAACTTCCTGAGTAGCTAGGATTGCAGGTTTAAGTTACTGGTACCCAATCCATTCCTTTGTTTTACACATGTGAGGCATTCTCAAACTGCCTCCCACACATTTCTGTGCCACTGACCTTGCCAGGCAGCCTGTGTTGGCAGAGCCTTGGTCTGGAGGCCAGGCAATAACCTAGTGTTGATGGATAATTAGCCTCGTTACCCGGTTCTGCCTCCCAGGCCATTCTGCAGCCTGCATGGGTCTGTTCTGAATAGGGAAGCTGGTTTTCCTCCTTTTCCCAATCTGGGTCCTCACTGACCAAAATACTTACTACTCTTCTGTTCCCCACTCCAGGCAAGTCATGGCTGCTCATGTTCCTTTGGCCCTTTCAGTCCAGTGAAGATGCCTACTTCTCCTCAGGCCTGGAGTATTTAAGACTGACCCCAGCCAAACTCTTGACCCTGCCAGGACCCCAGGGAACATGACAAGCCAATGGAGACAGAGAGATGGACCCTAGGATATCCAACATGAGGCTCTGTTTTCAGGAACCTGGCTATGTCCTGTGCATGTCCTAGAGTTCTATGGATTCAGTGAAAGCCCATGAATTTAGTAAAGATGTGTGAAAATGGAGGGGCCAGGAGTGTCACCTAGTGGTAAAATGCTTGCCTAGTATGCGCAAAGCCCTGGGTTCAATTCCTCAGTATCACATACACAGAAAAATCCAGAAGTGGTACTGTGGCTCAAGGACAGTGCCCAGTCCCTGAGTTCAAGTCACAAGACTGGCAAAGAAAAAGGAGGTGTGTAGAAATGGATCACAGCACCAAGGCTGTCACCATGCCCAATGGGGAGCTGCAGAAAGCTCAAGCAGAGGAGAGCCTTGCCTGGGTGACAGTATTGTGAGATGCTAGCCCCCATACATACCCTTGGCCCTTTTTCTTTTCCCAAGCAGGTGGAACATTCTGGGCATAGGGTTTATAATGCCTGTTTCACCATCATTGGCCTCTTCAGGCCTGCGAGGTCAGCGTCCCCAGCAGGACTCACCGTAACAGGTGGCAGTAGTGGTACTGGAGGCTCCTTGACAGGCTGGAATGAGAATCAGACATAGGAAGTGGGCTGTGCTTTGACCCTGCACAAGAAGGCCCTGTCTGACCATGGGGGCAGAACAGAGCCTGGAATTGTACCCTTGTCAGCCTCCCTTCTTCAAGCAGAACCTCACTGTTGCCTGCCCTTCCTCTTCTCCTCCCTTCTTCAAGCAGAACCTCACTGTTGCCTGCCCTTCCTCTTCTCCTCCCTTCTTCAAGCAGAACCTCACTGTTGCCTGCCCTTCCTCTTCTCCTCCCTTCTTCAAGCAGAACCTCACTGTTGCCTGCCCTTCCTCTTCTCCTCCCTTCTTCAAGCAGAACCTCACTGTTGCCTGCCCTTCCTCTTCTCCTCCCTTCTTCAAGCAGAACCTCACTGTTGCCTGCCCTTCCTCTTCTCCTCCCTTCTTCAAGCAGAACCTCACTGTTGCCTGCCCTTCCTCTTCTCCCTTGAGATGGTCCCCAAACCTTCTCTGCTTTCTACTCTTCTGGACAGAGATAGGCTCTGTCTACTCTATCCTGACTGTTTAGTCCTACTTGGTCATTCTTCTCCCTTCCTGTACCTTCTAGAACGTTCCTTTCAAGGCAGCTCATTAGCTTCCCTGCCTTCTCTCTGGGGTCAGTTTTGCCCCAGGTTCCCTGTGCCTGCTCAGTTTACCCAGGGCCCTGGGTACATGCTAGGAGAGTGGGCATTTCACCCTCATGCCCTGAGCAGGTGACTGAATATGAGCTTCCTGGGAGCAGGGACGCATGGCTTCTTGTGTGAAGATTTCATAACCCCCTCTTGGTCATCTGCTGACCTTAGAGGTGATGGGATTTTTGCTGGTCCATTGGAAATACGAGTCTTATAGACATCCTTGCTTGAGTTAGCTTTGAACCACAATCTTCACATCCCAACTTCCCGAGTAGCACAGGGTTACGCTACTGGTATCCAGCCAATTCCTTTGATCCAGTCTGGTCCCAGACTGAATCAGGAGGGGTCACATGTTTGTGTCTCAGGGAAACAAGGGCATGGGCTGGATGCTGGGGTCATTCAGGTGGAGAGCACTTACCGGTGGGCAACACAGCTGTCGGAGACAACCAAATAGCAGCACAGCAAAGAGCAGTGCCAAGCCAATGGGGACAAAAATGAAATTGCTGATCATAGGTGTTTCTGGTGTGATATGTGGAATGGTAGTGATGGTGAGCCTTATAGCCACGTGAGTTGGAAGTACATTTGGTGTTGTAGTCGTCATAGGAGTTGCAATTGCAGTAGCTGTCCCTAGCTCTGCTGTAGTTATAGTTGTGGTAGCTGTCATCATGGTGGCAGTTGTCATTGTAGTAGGTCTAGTAGTAGTTTTCATAGTAGTAGTTGTTGGCTTTCCCCTGGTAGGTTTTGTTTTGAGGGTAGTTGAGAGAGTTCTGCCCTGGAAGAGGAAGAAGCCATCATTCCAGCTTTTGCCTGAGGGAACAGAAGTGGCAGCAGAAGTTTCCTGGGAGAAGCTAGAAGTCCTGTTCCCAGCTGTGCCTCACCTTCCACCCGTATCCCCTCCTTCTTCTAAGGCTGCGGGGCTTTGAGATTCACACAGCACAGACCCTAATGCTGGCCCAGGCAGGCCCAGAATGCTCTGGTTCTGGCAACACCAGTCCCTCAGCCTTGCTGACCATGCAGAACGTTGTGGGAACTATAAAAAGATTTGAGTGACCACTAGTGAACATTGAGAACCTGGGCTCATGGAATTTTGCAGTCTCCAAAAGGTTTCAGGATGGGGGATCTGGATCCACCTCCTTTCTTCTCCCTGCTGCTTTTGGTTGCAGCCTTGGGCCTCCACTCACCTCCCTGAGCTTCAGCTTCACACCTGCCTAAAACACTGGGAGCCCTGCCAGGTAGACACATGAAAGCTCAAAGCTCAGAGACAGTTCTAGGGCTGTCAGGTCATGTGGGACTTAAGACATGGGATAGCTGTCCTGTTGTCATCTCCAGTTAGGGGCTCAGGTGACCTGTGACAGGCAGCCGGCCAAGCCCCTCCCCGAGTGAGGTCATATTGAAGAGGAGGCTGCACAGGCACAGAGGAAAAGCAGCTTGCAAGGGGGGGGGCACCATGGAGAATGCCAGCCTGGTCATGTCACGGGCTGGGCTGGCTCACAGCCTGCTCTGTGTGCTTTCCTCACTGCCTCAGGGCAGCAGGTAGGGTGGGCTCTAATGAGCACACATACGAGCAGAGCCTACTTACTGATGGGTATGTGAGGGGGGGAGAGAGGGGAGACTAAGAACAATATGTATGGCAGAGACTTCACCAATAATAGGACTGGTGGATGGGTCCAGAGTGAAGATTGAGACTGTGTGTCTCATTTTTGAGGCCTGGCATGCCCACGTGCAGGAGCCAGTGTCCAAGGTATCCTGGAATGTCCCCTGCCACAGAGCCTCACTGGGCCCCACTGACCCGGTTTTAATTGGGGGTGGGGAGAGCATCCAGGGATTCTGTGTACTGGAATCCTCTGTCCTTTGACCACAGCCCCAAACTCTTACTCACACAGCTTCTAGTGAACATGAAGATGTTTCCATCCATGTAGCTGTGCCCCTTGTTCAAGCTGATTTCAATAAAGACCGCTCTAAGGAACGCAAACACAGACATTGAGTTGAGGCCTAGAGAAACAGGGTTTTTTTTTGTCATGGTTCAAAGCCTAGGCTTTTGTTTCCTCCTGGCATAATGAAAATCTACTTCCCAAACCAGTGGAGAGCTGAAGCCTCATCCCCACTCATCGGGAAGGCAATCTGCAAGGTTACAAAGGGCTGATCCTGGGAAACCTCATGGGGCAGCAGTCAGGGGAGCTGCACAGTGTTCCCTTCATGATGGTTATTACAGAGTTCACTGTCTCAGCTCTGAGATGTGACCTGGAGCAAAGGGATCCACTGTTGAGCCCATCATCTCCTGTGTCCCCCTCACAGAGCCTGTGCATTCCGCGCCACCATAGGATGACCAACAAGGGCACAGGGGTGAATGACCTCTGCTTGGCAGAGGGACACCAATATTCTGTACATGTACTACTGACCAATACTGACCCATGGTATCCTCTGTCCCCAACATGGACACTTACTTTCCAACTTCCTCTGAGGGTGGGGTACGACAAATGATCATATTCGAACTGTAGGTGAAAGCTTTCTCATCTAAAAGAAATCACAGGGGATTATGTGTGATCAGGCATGTCCACTCGTGTCACCCTCTGTGCTGGAAGCTGGTGGAAAGGTGCTGCGATGAGGGTGTCAGGCAACCACCCAGTGCAGGTTGAGCAGCACTGCAAGTGGGTGATGAGTGTGATTCTGAGTAGGTAATGTGATGTACACCGTGTCTAACAGAAGCAGCTCTCTCTGAAGAGCTGAGACTCAAACTGAGACCAAGTCAATGACCAGATCTGAGAGAGGAGTGTTCTGGACTGTGGGAAGTGCATGTGCCAAGTTCCCGAGGCAGGGATTCTTAAACTTGTCAATAGAGGAAGCAAAGTGGTAAATCAGTCACCGGTAGGAGGGTGTGGACCTAGGATAAGGTTTGAGTTTTGTTTCAAGTCAGGTAGAATTCTGGTAGGTTGCATGGACTGTGGACTAGTTTTGACAGACAGATAATAGGACTTGCTGTGGCAGTGGGGATGTGGTTAAATAATCAAGAGTGACATCTAGGGTTCATCTAATAGAACTAAATGGACGGTGGTAGACCTATTAACTGATGTGGGAAGCCTCAGCAGGAAATAGCACATTTGGTAAAATGTCTCCCCCACCCTCTTACTCCTTCCTTCCCCTCTGCAGGCCCCATAGAGCCCTCAGGCCTCCTGTAAGAGGCGCTAGCTCCAGGAACCCTCCAGGGAGACATTTCCCTAGGAGAAGAAGTCAGTTTTGGCTTGCTTTTTAGTTTCTATAAATAGCACGCTCATTGTTTCATTTTGAAATATTGTACAATATTTGCAGTACAGGTTTCTATGTGTATGAGGTCCACAGATCACAATTCAAGGAAGAAAATGAGCTGATAGCCTCTCAGAGTTCCTCTGAGATCTTGTCTGTTTTGGGCTACTGCTAGGCCCCCATGTGACCAGGGAGAAATAATTCTGGGATTGCCATTAGTGTCTACATCAACCTCAGCTTCCTGTTATAAAAACAGTATTAGGTAAAATTCACCTTATTATATAATAGGTTTGAGAGTGTTAGCAATTGGTTTGGGAACTACTGGTAAAGTTATGTCTTTATTTTCTTTTTATATTTCTTATGTCCATTATTGTATAATTAAAATTAATCCCTGATTTTTATATAATTTATAACATGAACTCATGGTAAAATTTATCATAAAAACTTATAATTCAAAAATTTTAAAGTAGGCTTTTAGAACGACAATTATATATTCTTTATCAAGTAATGCCTACAGCTTTTCCCTTTTCTATCATACCTCAGAGGTGGTAATTATAAGGCATTTCATTACTCCATGGATCCATTTAATGGATATGCCATCCAGTGATTTCTGAAGCTTATTATGCTAATCATGAGTACTGCCTGGCTTAGCTGGTCTTTATGAAGATTTAAGCAAAATAGGCCCTAGGGTTTCTGTTTCCAAGGTTATGTGTGTACCAGGGCCCAAGCCTGGTCACTGTCTCCCTCTTTCAGCCCAAGGTAGATAGACCTGCCTGAGGCCTGAGCCTGACTCCAAGTAGTTGGGGGTGTGGTCGGTCCCACAGGAGACCTTCACCTTAGAAAGAGAGGAAACTGAAGATAGGGTAAGTTAGGAGCTACTTTATGGACAAGCCAGCACCAAAGCCAGGCCAGGAAGGAATGACACCTACTCTAAGAGGTTCTTAGGGGGAGCTGGGGCTTTCCTTCCCACATTGCCAGTGAAGGAGGTAGCACGGCCTCTCAGCCAGGTTCCTCTTTTCATTTGGGTGATTTCAAGGTATCAAAGGGGGTTACTTACGTTTGAAAATCTTTCCTGAATAAACGTATCTGCAAATAATATTTTCCACATTCCCAGCAATGTCAAAGCCATATCCTTCAACAATCATGGTGTTACCTCCTAGGAAGATGATTTTCAGAGCAGGTAAGGAGCAGCAGGCATTTGTTCTCTCTGATTTCATCACTTGCCCCCAAATGGAATCACCAGGAGCCCCTACAAGATTTTGAGCCACCTGGGCACCCTACCCCAGTCCCCTTAGCAAAGCCTCACTACGTGTCACCTCATACCAAGGGTATGTACCTTCCCCCACGGGCCAACTAAGACAGTTTCTCACAGGGAAGTCATTGTGCATGGGTGCTGGGGTCACTGAGCATGTGCAGTGTCACCTTCCTGGTTGCTACGCCTGTGGCAGTGAAGGCCTGAGAAGCACGGCTTGACACCAAAGGCTAGGAGGTACCTGGCCCTGGCCAGCAAAGGTCCCCAAAAGAGCAGTCCTGTTTTACTAAACAAGGACAACTTCTAATCCTCTCAAGGGGCCAGCGGTGTCTTCCTTCTGCCTGTATGGCAGCCACATCCTGGCCTCCAAGGCCATTAACACACAAGGGAGTCAGTACCATAGGTCTTCTGACTTCAAGTCCAAGTTCATTCATCAGTACAGTTGCCCCCTAGCACAAGACTGGCTCCCACATAGGACTTGAGAAGTCCCAGATCAGTCGATGAAGGCTCCTTCTCTGCACCTGGCCTTTGTCTTCAGTTCCCTGTCACCATGCATGATGCAGTACCAACCCAAGGAAAGCGCTCATTGTATGACACCTGTCACCTTGGTGACAAGTCTTCACCTGGGGTTTGGCATGGCTATGCAGACACTACTGCTGCATGGACAGGGGATATGATCTTTTCATCTTAGAGGCACAAGAGACCCTCTGGGTCTCCATTCCACCTACCTTACTCAGTGTGGCAATCATACAGCCTGGGGATGGGGAAAGCAGCCCAGAGGCAAAGGCCAGGATAAACATAACAGGAGCAGCGTCCAGATGCAAGGCCAGACACTATACCCACCAGTCTCTATATCTCCCAGTAACCCTGATCTGCAATTTCTATCAATCAGAGGCAGCTTTTTGGCCTAGGCCTTAGGCTGGATAGCAGAGATGATGTGAGCTTAGGTCTATCTACCCACAATCTATGGCTTAACATCCCATGGAAGACACAAGGTTAAGACCCAGCTGCTTGGGCTGGAGGAAGCAGCAGCTGAGCTGTCTCCACCAAGAAACAGAAGCTGAGGGCTCCCTGACTCTCTCTTCCCCACGGTGTGGCTGTGAGCCACATGGGGCCATTTGCAAGGACTTCCTTTAGAAGTTTTAAACACATCATTGTCTCCCATTACCACTGCATCACAGTTTTTGTTGCAGTAAATAAGCAGCGATTGTACCTCCACACTCCTCACATTACCTGAGGCCCAGAGGAGGACATGGGGTGTCCACAGGCACATCCATCACCTCACATACATGCATACCTACACACCTCTTCTAAAATACACACCTAGCACACTCATCCATCCTCTACCACGCAGGCTCTGTACCAACTCATACACCTCCCACCATCCACACAACACACTCACACTCAATATATACTACATGTACCATAACCCTACATACAGTAGGTCAGATGGCTATCTACCTATAATCCTAGGTTTAGTTAAGGTAGAAACAGGGAAATTCTGATACAAAGCAGGCTCAGGTAGCTCAGCTGGTCCAAGACCCTATGCGAATGACAAACGAAACGAGAGAGGCCTGTGATACAGAATCAGTTGGTAGACTGCTTGTCTTGCAAATGTTAGAACCTACATGCAAACCACAGCATGGGAAGAAAAGAACCCATCTTCATAACATCTATACCAGCCCCCCACCACAAGCACACACATACACCAAGGCTTATGTTTGTTTCTTTGATTGCCTGCAACAGACCCTCCAGCTCTCACCTCTAATACACAAGGTACGGTTCTGGACACCAGTGAGTCGAGGACAAAATCTCTGATGGATCTGGAAGGAAGAGAGAAATGGCAGGGGAGAAAGAAGCAGCAGCATGCAGTCCAGCCCAGCCCAGGGCATCACCACTCACCATATTCACAGCTTCTTGCAGGTGGCTCTCTGTGTATTGGGATGAAAATGTATTTTCTGGTTTACCTGTAATTTGTGTCAACTAAAGAAAGAGAGGGTAGCATGAGCTACCCCAGACAGTGGCCCAAAGGCACAGCACACTGTGGGGACTTGGAGGCACTGGAGTGGCAAGAGCTTTCATGCACAGTCCGGGCAAAGGGTCCAGAGAGTTCTATCACTCTTTATGGTCAGCTTTTTTTTTTCTTTGCCAGGCCTGGGATTTGAACACAGGGCCTGGCCCCAGTCCTTGAGCTTTCTCAAGGCTAGCGCTCTACCACTTGAGCCACAGCACTACTTCTAGCTTTTTCCATGTGAGTTCAAAGAATCAAATCCAGGGTTTGTGCAAGCTAGGCAAGCACTCTACCACCAGGCCACATTCCTGACCCCTGGTCAGCTTTTTGTAGTAGCTACCTGTAGTCCACTGGGAAACCTGCAAAGCTTTTCTTCTGGAACTTTCCTTCTAGATGTGATTGTAGGGGGTGGGGAGAAAGAGCCCATCTCCAAAGTTACCTGATCTCTTTTAGAATAGCCTACGCCGATAGCAATAATGACTGCACTCAATTTCCGTGAATATTGAGCCTAGAAAAGTGAAGGAATGAAGCAGAGGTGAATAAAATATACACAACCCAAAGAAAAATGCTGCTGAAAACAGTCTGAACTTACTTCCTTCAGAGTAACCTTGAATTCAGGTGGTTTCATTTCATTATTGATCACAAGGATGATGACGCTGTATGTGTGGAGACCTGCCAGACAGCCAAGAGCGTGCTGGTCAGAGGTATAACAGGTGTGGTCTGAACAGGCTTGGGGTATGCCCCATTGCAGCCCTGTCCACTGCAGGGGGAGACAGTGGGAGCTCTTCATACCTTGTGACCCTGGCCCAAATACTCCCTCACCACAGCAGAAACCCCACAGCCATAAGATGACCTCGCTCGAAACCCTGATAATAGATGAAGAGACTGAATGGACAGTGTCTTTTCTAATAGGTAGGTTGTATCCTCAGTAAACCTAGATTATGAAATCTTGGACATGACATAGCCCAGAAATTGGATGCCAGCAGGGCAGAGGGGAACAGCTAGAGTCTCTGCAGTAGGGACCAAATGAGGCAGGTGGAAGGTAGGGCCTGCTTCAGCCACAGCCTGCTTGGCACTGTACTCAGTCATTTAGGACTCCTGGTTAGAAGGCATTGAAGAGGAGACCTCACACATCTCCATATGAACTTTAGGTGAGGCCTATTGGGCCCAGAAAGAGCCTATGTGTCCAAAGTCCAGAGGAACACAGGTTGGGGGTATGTACAGCTCTTTGTATGCCTGACCAGGGGCTTTGTGGGTAGGTAAGTGAAGAATGATGAGGAATAGCTGTCAGCCAGGGGAAACTGAGCTTTGGTTTCATCTGTTCAGCCCCTTGCCATTTCCTCCTTTCTGTTCATCACATGTCTGTAGGCCCTGAGTGTCCAGGATCTCCTTTCCTTCTGAGAACCACACTGGACTGAGAGGTGCTTTGCCCATGGTAATGAAGTCAGCACCTGGCCCTCTGAGCAGGGTGAGGAAGAGATCTAGGGACAGGTATGCACAGCCCTCTCCAGGGAGCCATGGCCCCGGATCTGCCCCAGGCCTATGTCCTTAAAAGGACACTTACCTAACCTTTTCAGTCTTTCAATCTGTATATTTGCCTGCAAGAAATGGAGACATGTTGAGGAGACACTGACACAAGCCCAGTGACACTCTGTCTTAGGAGATAGCCCACTGTTCTTACCTTGTAGAGTGCATTAAATGGGAGCATGTATCCTGCAGGTATAGTGTACTTCAGTCTGTCAAGGGCTTTTTGAATTTTTACTCTGAAAACACAACCAAAAAGATTAAAGGACACTGGCAGGATGGTATTCAAATGGCACTGTGTGCACATGTCCTCGATAAGAGAAGTTGCTAGATGAGCCGTCCTGTCACCCCCACCCCCTACTTCCTGCATGGATTCTTGGGCAATGGGGTTTGTGTCCTTTCATTAGCTCTTCATCGTGTCAGGGGGGGCGGGAGGATGCCTGGCCAGTCTCTTGGGATATATGGGTTTCTGAGTTTAGTCAGTCCACCCTAGGGGACCTCTTCAAAGTTCTTGTCTTGATGGTCACTGGTGAGACTGATGACATCCTAGGACGTACAGCTGTGATTCAGGGACTCCCAGTGACACTGGCATGCCTAGCTATAACCCTAATGCCAGGGCCACCTCAATTGGAGCCCTTCCATGGCTACGACTGAATTTGGACAATGTCATCCTTCTAAGCCCCTACTCAGCTCTCATCCCTCCCCCATGGCTCCTCTCCCCTTCCCTTCCTTCCCTTCTCCTTCCTCCCTCCACCCTGATAAAGGAAAGAGCCAGTCTACTTAAACAGACACAATCCCCAGGGCCTTGTGTGGCTCTGATCCAAAGGCCCCAAGCTGGGAGAAGTGTTGGCCACGAGGCAGGGACATGGCCTGGCAGGTACTGTCAAAACCCACAGGATGCTTTGGACCAGCAAGGTTGGTTCTGGTGGCATTCCCAGACAGGACTGGCAGGGAGGGCCGGTGGCTAGTGGGGGAGGAGAAGAACTACTAGAAACACTGAGAGCTTCAAGATCAACTCTGGAACTCAGTGTGGGCTCTGATGTGGTCCCTTCCAGTCCTTTCTGTGCATTTCTGGGACCTCCATGGTCAGCAAGTCCAGGTGCTTTTAAGATTCAAACTACTGCTTACCTGTTTGAGGTAATAGGGTTGATGATGTTGCCTTTACAGGCAAAGGTAATGAAGGAAATACGCAGTATGGGGCTGGGAGGAAGCAGATGTCAGTGAGATTAGAGGAAATTGGCTCAACATAATATTTATCAAGAGTCACCGTGGGGAATAAATGAAATGCTCCACCCCAGGGTGGAATGGGGGCTAGCTCATGGGGTTGTAGGACCAGAGGGATTGCCAAGGCTCCAACACTCAACAAACATATGTGCACACATATCAACACCCACTCACCTACACATACATATCCATAGCCCCACCAACAGGCACATGTATATACACAACTAGAGATAGACATAAACTGTGCACATAGACACATAAGGTCTCTCTCTCTCTCTCTCTCTCTCTCTCTCTCTCTCTCTCTCTCTCTCTCTCTCTCTCACACACACACACACACACACACACACACACACACTTATGCTGAGTGACCTCTGTCCACCAGCAGTATTCCCTTCCCCCTAGGCAGCTCACACTGATGTGTTTCTCCAGGCTCTTTTCCTCCTCCCACTCCCTGCTCTCTATTCCCTCTCAAAAAAAATGACTCCTTTTCGGCAGTCCCAGGACTATGTCCCAGTCACTCCCTGTTTCCTATGCTCTTGCTCATGACCCTCAGACCTTTAGGTGAATTATTACTGTCTTGGCAGAATGCCCTGCTGCCCCCATCCTTGATTTAAGGTGCCTATACTTATTAGAATTTTCTTCTTGGAGAATAACCTTGATCTTGGCCTCACTGCCCAAGAAACTTCTATGGCTCTCAGCGGGCAGTCCAAACCCCTTGGTCTGCATGATGAGTTCCTGTGGCTGTAGCCCCAGTGGACCTGTGGCCTCTGTTCCCATCCCCACTCCCCAGCCTGAGCAACTGAATACTCATTAGAGGCCACTCTGAAGGTTTAGGTGACCCTCTGTCTACTCCATTTTGAAGACCAAGTTCACATTCCCATGTTATCTTGTATGTGCACCTGTCGTCTACACTCTCCTGCTTTTCCTTCAGGGTAAGTCCTCTGGCATTTCTTTTGGTCCTTAGTAGGCTATGCCAAGCCACAAACTGCTTACTGAGTAGTAGGGTTCCTGTTCTAATATAAATCGTAGTTGCCCTCTCCCAGCCAAGGGGACCACCCCTACAGCACAGAGCGGAGTACAGCGTATTGAAGTCGTACTTCTTTCTAAACCGTGCCACTATGTCCACCGCAAACTTGTAAAAAAATTTCCAGTCTGTTTTCACACGTGATCCCCTGTAGAAAAGAAAACAAGAAAGACTCAGAGAAAGGCGGATGCTTAGAAAGGACCCTCCAGGAGGCTTAACAAACTGTCCCCATGCCATCTCCCTGAGCACAATACATAGCTTTCACAGGCCAATTTCACCAAGATGGCTATGAGTACAGAAAGACAAAGAACCATTCTTTGGACTGAAGACCTTCCACCATTAGGGACATCGAGGCTAACCAGAGTGGCTGGTGGTTTGAGTGGAGGTTCCATCAGCTTGAAAATTGGGTACATGGGCTTATAATGACCCTTGGTCTACCCAGGGGTAGTGTGTGTGTGGTCTACCCAGGGGTAGTGTGTGTGTGTGTGTGTGTGTGTGTGTGTGTGTACAAGAATCTCAGCCACCAGAAGCCCCTTGAATGCCACCGCAAAGGCCAAAGAAGGACCCAGCTAGGCCTGGCATTCCTCTGCTTGACTATTGGGTTTTTGGAGCCTCTGACCTCCCTATCGGTGAGAAACCTTTTGCTGGCCTACATCTGCGCTGTACCTGCACCCTTGATATCTAGCTTGCTCTTCCCACATTTACCAGCAACCCCACGGGCAGGTGTAGTCAGTGATTCCAGGTGCCTAGCCTTAGCACTAAAAGCAGGGAGTCTAGTGTATGACACCCCAGCTTTCTCACCAGCTCACGAGCCCAGCCTTGCTGGTATGGGAAAGCCTCTTACAATCAGTGCTGCCAGGTAAAGGGCAGCCACAGGCCAGGCTAGGCTGTCCTTGTCTCATTCTCCTAAGCACCATGAGAGCCACGACTCCTTTCTGTCCCAACTCTCAGATCTCTGTTCTCCTTTTCTCTCACTTTGTTTTGGATGGGGAATGAGAAGTTAGAGAGTATAGAGGCTTCATGACTCATCTGGTAGGAATCTTTACTTTTACTTCTTTTTTCTCCTAATTCTGGGGCTCGAACCCAAGGCCTGGGCGATATTCTTGAACTTTAGTGCTCAAGGCTGGTACTCTACCACTTGAGTCACCATTCTACCTCTAGTATTTTTTTTTTGCTTAATTGGACATAAGAGTCTTACATAATTTCCTGCCTGGGCTGGCTTCGAACTGTGATCCTCAGATCTCAGACACGAGTAAGATTACAACTGCAAGCCACTAGAACCTAGCTAAAAATCCTTACATTTTCCTGTATCTCAGGAACAAATGGTTTTGCATCTTACAATTCTTTAGATCTGTGGATCATAAGAGATAAGAACCATTAAAGATAGGGAGCAGAGGTGAGGGTCAATGGCTCCCATGTTCAACCCTGACCTGGGGAATGAAATGAGTGAATCTGAGGTAAAGCCATGACATTGGCTCCACACTAGACATGTGCTCTTAATGCATTTCATATTTTGTATGATCCAGTCTCAGCCAGCAGCCTCCACCCTCCCCTCTAATTGTGAGTGGGAGTTTTACTTATGGGCCCCAATTCTCCCCTCAGTCTTCACTGCGCTTATTGAATGTGATTTTCCTGAAAGGCATGCTTACGTGTGGTGATTGCCACCTGAGACCACACACTTCTCCCTTCTACCTTACTGCTTCTAAAGCTGCACAGTGATAAAGCGCAAGGTCAGTGCGGTGACACTTAAGTGTCAAGATGAATATGCATGGAGACCTGGGTCTCAGGGTTTCTACGTGTGTGCTCATTACCCAGATCTAGCCTGTGATAGCAGCTCATTCACATTCCTCAGAAATCCAAGGCTCTGAATGGGCAAATCAGTTTTGATAATATTCATGTCCAGCCAGGTTGCATCTGGCACTTTTCATACCTGTAGTCCAACATTCACTAGATAAGCAAGCCTTGACTCTGAAAACCGATGAAGCATCAAAGGATTTATTCTGGGCAGATCTCAATCTCATGGGCAAGACATCTCCTTTCCTAGCTCATGGTGAAATGGTCCTCTAATCCGTCCACTTTGTCCCAGGGTGAAAACATCCCAGGAAGGGAAGTTGTACCCATGTACAAACCAGATATTCCATCTACTCACACACTCCAGTGTGGGGTTCAGTTTGAGATGCGAGTGAGCATGTCTGGATCCAGAACACAGAGCATGAGAAGTACCCACTCTCAGACAAAATCAGTGGTCACTAGATATGTGATGACACCTTGAGGATCAAAGGCTGACACTCAAATATCCCAGTGTCGTCACCACATTGGAAGATAGGAGGAATAGGGCAAAGCTTCAGGGAGGCTCAAGCTATGCTCTTTCTCTTTTGTGCCATTAGAGGTAGCCATGCTACTTCCCAGGACTCCCTGTGGCTCTTACATGGCTGAGGTGGCAGCTGCTAGCGCTCAGCTGACTGAGGGCCACCCAGGACCAGTCCCAAGCCAGCCTGCTGCAGGAGCAGAGCCACCCACAGTCTAAGTTGGCTTCCTTGCCTTTAGAAAATAAATTAGGGCAAAGGCCTGGACCTGAAACCTGAGCACATTGGTCCTTGCCAATCTGCAATGTGCAGTTCCCACAGATCTGGTCCTGTAGGCAATGAGTGGGTTCCACTTAGAAGGGAAGATTTGCGGGGCCACTCACTTGTCTAGAGCAATATAGAAATCAGGGCTGGTATTGCAGTCTTCCAAAGGTCGCCATTGTCGCCTGGAATGTATTGCTCCCTGATCTTCCGTGACATGAGTCCTTCTGAAGTTCAGGCCCCATATGCTGTCCAGGGATGTGAACGTCAGTAACAACAGCAGGAACAGTGAAGACTCGGGCGCACAGGGATGGCAGCCCTTCATTTTGCTCACAGTCCCTGGGATAGGTTTGTTCTTAAATGCTAGCATGGGCCACCTTTGAATCTCCTTCTCCTCTGTTCCCACCTGTGCCCAGGGCACACAGCCCACTGGGGCCTATCAACAGGGTTCCAGAAGCCTTCCACTAAATTCCTGCTCAGAGAAAAGCCAGTGGGAGAAGCAAGGAGCTCTGGGGAGTGCTGCTTCCAGGCATCTAAACAGCCCTTGCCCCACACCAGGGCAAAGGACACTGCGATTATGATAGATGTGGTGCCTTTGTGACCCGCAGCCTGGCTCAATGTGCTGCATTGATAGTGCCCAGTCATAGAAGCTTTAGAGGTGTCATGAGGTCTCCTTGTCCCTCATCACAGTCAACTATAGGTGGTCCTTAGCTACAGAGAGGGTGCTTGGCATAGCTAAGGTGACGTGTCACTGTGGGTGTTGACATGTGTGCAAGATTCTCCTGTGTACAGGCTGCTATTGAATATTCTAGTCTCTTCTCCTTTGGGTTTTTTTTTTGATTTGGGTCTGTTGTATGCATCTTGTCCGGGAGAATACAGGTTTACCTTCTGTGAATTTTCCAAGAAATACCAGCCAGTTCTGAGTTATGCAAAACATATTTGAAGAAGACAGGTTTTTATCCTAGAACTGATTTTGATAAATACTGCATTGCATTATGCCTTTGTGTTCCTTTCCTAAGAATACACTGCTTTCATCTCACTGTGTGTGAATGCCTAAAATCCTGTAGAATTTACCATGTCCCAGTGCATTTTAGATCTATCATCTGTTTATGAGAGAAAACATGACCTGTTGGTCTCTCTGAGCTTGGCTTACCTTGCTTAACATGGAAGCCAGCTCTTAACCTCAGTTCAATCTGCCCAGGCTGTGGAGCTGCATTGCCGTGTCCTTTGTGGCTCCTGGAGCTGCAGCTCCTGCCTCTGCCCAGCTAGCAGCACAGAGCCTCCCATTGGCTCCTGCCTGCCTCATCTCCCTGTGCCCCTCTCCTGTGGACCCTCAGGACTGCATATGGTCTACCCAGCTCTCCAGCTCAGCTCCCCAGACCCAAACCCTGAATCATGGCTGCAAGTCCTCTCTGCTGGCTGAGGGCACACCCACAGATTTCAAACATGGGGACTGGGGGGAGGGTGGCACCCACGGCAGAAGAGGTGCTTCCCCCAGGCCTGTCCTGGGGTGTGGATGCTCCCATCCTGACTCCCTGAGCCCCACAGCTGCAGCCCTCTCAGCCCAATTTCAGTGCTATCTATGTGACCTCATGTCTTCTCTTGTCCACAGGGGTCATGCTCCAGCTTCAGCTTCTTCCCGGCCATCTGTGGGCAGGCGCCCTGCAGCTCACAGATCCAGCTTGCACCCAGCCAGGAGTGTGTCCCTGTCACCTACTGTCCTCAGTGCCACCATTTCCCAGGCCAGTGCTCCTGGCCTCCCTCCAGGGTGCTGTCCTTGATCTCTCACTCTGACTGGAGAGCCCGCAGGCCTCTGCTGTCCCTCCCACCCATGTAGCAGGCCTCTCAGACCACACGAAGCCAGGGTGTAGATGGCTGTGCCACCCAGTTGCACCCATGTGCCAAGAGTTTGTTTGTAGTAAAGAGATTTAGAAGCTGTTGCTGATTGGGGAGAGTTTGTCACCTGGGAGGAGGCATCATTCTTGTTTGGTGTCAACGCTGCTCCTGGGTCAAGTGGTGCTAGGCATGGATCTGGAAACCATCTTCTCTGTCTCCATCTGTCACCCAAGAGCTGGGTCGCATGGGTCTTTTGCAACACCGTGGAGGACAAAAGGCCCAGTTTTTGAAATTGAAATATCCTGGTCTCCAACCACCCCCTCCCCCACTTTTGTGGTCAAGAAAAGTTCTTTAGTTTTTTGTCTAATGAATTATGTGTCTTTCTTTTCCATTTTCTGGTTACTTATTTTCTGAATGTGTCCTAAAAAGAGACAAAGCCCATTCTAGAAGTAAGGCTTCTCTTCTCACACCCCCCAGCCCTCTCCACCTCTCCAGACTCAGGACATTGTAATGAATCCCCTGTTCTTTGCTGTAGGAGGCAAATGACCCGTGTGTGTGTGTGTGTGTGTGTGTGTGTGTGTGTGTGTGTGTGTGTGTGTGTGTGTGTGTGTCTAAGAGAGAGCAAGAGAGAGCGAGAGAGTGAGAGAGAGAGCGAGAGAGCGAGAGAGAGAATGAGAGAGAGAGCGAGAGAGCGAGAGAGAGAATGAGAGAGAGAGCGAGAGAGCGAGAAAGAGAGAGAGAGAGAGAGAGAGAGGGAGGGAGGGAGGGAGGGAGAGAGAGAGAGAGAGAGAGAGAGAGAGAGAGAGAGAGAGAGAGAGAGAGTGTCTTGGTCCTTTATAACTGAGTTTTGCACAGCTGTCTATCCCTAAGCCTGGCCCCTGTGTCCATTCTGAGTACTCTACACTAACTGGCCCCATCTTCAACTGCTATCCTATGGGTCTATCACCTGGGTGCTTCAGTCCTTGTTGGTGAACATAGTGATTTGGTTAGATCGAAGCCTCGGGTTCAGTTATCAGTATAAGCTACTGGCACCCAGCCACTTTTTTGCCAGTCCTAGGGCTTGAACTTAGGGCCTGAGCACTGTCCTTGGGCTTTCTTAAGCCTAGTGCTCTACCACTTGAGCCACAGCACCACTTCAGACTTTTTCTATGTATTCGATATTGAGGAATGAGGAATCGAACCTGGGTCTTCATGCATGCTAGGCAAGCACTGTACCACTAGGCCAAACTCTTGGCCCTTTATTTGTTCTTTTTATATTTTTTTGTTTTATAAAAACTAAAATCTCTCCATCATATTCATACAGATATTCATGTGACCAGCATCTGCCAGGTGAGACATGTTCTACCTCCCGATTATTCCTCCACAGCTTTTCCCCTTTCTTCTTTTCATCCCTTTACATGGAGCTCTGCAAATTGCTGATTGTCATTGTGTTCAGCATACAAATGTTCATTTGCTTAGTGTGTTTTCACTTCCTTTGCATTATTTTTTTCACCAGTGTTGAAGCAGGTGATCTACTTGTGCTTCGCATGTCTACAAGTAATTTAACTTTGTGCTCTCCTCATTCTTGAATAATAGACATCTGTACCAGTTAGCCACAGAATTATAAATGGAAACACTATTTTTTCAACACCATGAAGACATCATATTGTGGTATCCATGAAAAGAACTGGTCTGATTTGCTGTTAGTCTTGGGGGTTTGTGTGTGCATGTCTGTGTGTGTGTGTGTGTGTGTGTGTGTGTGTGTGTGTGTGTGTGTGTGTGTGCTAGTAGAGGGACTTGAAGTACAGGCTTCATACTTTCACTGGGCTTTATTCACTCACAGCTAATGCTTTACCACTTTCAGGTATTTTCTTGTTAATTAGAAGAGATAAGATCAGGATTTTCTGCCTGGGCTCATTTATTTATTTATTTTAGCCAGTTCTGGGGCTTGAACTCAGGGCCTGAGCACTGTACTAGAGACTAGCGCTCTACCACTGGAAGCACAGCACCACTTCTGATGTTTTCTTCGTATGTGATACTGAGGAATCGAATCCAGGGCTTCATGCATACTAGGCAAGAGCTCTACCACTAGGCCACCCTCCTGGCCCTTCCTGGGCTTATTTCACACCATAATCCTTCAATCTCAGTAACTGGGTTTACAGCTGTGAGCCACCTGCATCTGGATGACATTGGTGACTTTGAAAATTCTTTTGTCTATGTCATTTGCAGTTTCACTGAGGTCTGGGTGATTGCTCACAACTAGGATTAGATGCCTCCTTTCTATCTCACTGGGGCCTCTACCATAAAAGAGACGTTTGGCTTAGGGGACCATCACTCACAGTTCTGATGGCTGTTCTCAAACCGCAGTTCTGATGGTTGGTCCCTGTGTTTTCTAATAGCGTCTCCAAACCTTTGAGGGAACTCTGTGCCTCTGATCTTTTTTTTTTTTTCATTTGATTTGTTTTTTCTCATTGTAATTAATAGAAGGGTTACATTATATTCACCAGATAGAAGGTGCATTACTTCACATTCATTGATACCTTTTCTCATGTCTTGGTCCCTATTTCCCTCCCCCCACCCCCGTGTACCTCTGATCTTGCACACCGGCCTCGAGAGTTTCATGTGACTAAATCAGTGAATGGATACAGGAATGAATGCAGCACACAGGGTCTCAGAGAGGTTTCCGCTGACTTTTCCACTTCTGTTTCTCTGGGATTCTTTTCATCCCCTGTTCAAGCTGCTCTACACCTGGTGGCACCAAGAACTGAACACATACACACACACACACACACACACACACACACACACACACACACCTGGCGGCAAATGCTCCAGTCATTCTGCACACACACACACACACACACACACACACACACACACACACACACACACACCTGGCTACAAATGCTCCAGTCATTCTGCACACACACACACACACACACACACACACACACACACACACACACACCTGGCTGCAAATGCTCCAGTCATTCTGCTCCCCTAAACTAACCCATCACCATGCATCCCACTAGAGAGGAATCCCGGGAAATGCAAGCCATGGCACCATGGACATCCCAGTCACAGGCAGTCCAGGGGCCTTGCAGGCAGGTGCAGAGAGCAGCACCACTAGAGCCCATTGCCTGCAGGAGCCTGCAACAGCCACAGCTGGCCCTAGTCACAGAGCTCAGCTGAGGTGGGGCGGGGACAAGCTGGTGAGCTCTGACCAATAGGGTTCCTAGGTCCGCAGGCTCCGCCCTCCCGAAGGCGGGACGCGGAGGCTCCGCCCCCGGGGCGGGAGCAGCGCCGGTGGGCGGGGCCTAGGCTGGCGAGGGCTCCCTGGACAAGTTCAGCATTGCTCAACGGGCATTGGCACCTGGCGCCTGGCACCGTAGCCGCTCGCGGTCGCTGCGGGAGAGCCCAGGTGAGACGCGCCCTCGTTCCTACCCCGGCCAGACCCGCGAGCTTTCCCGGGGCAGGAGGCTGGAGTCCTGACGCGGAGCTGCTGGAGGCTTTCCTCTGCGGCCCCTTCCCTCCAGCTATCCCCCAGCTCGCTCTGCGCCCCACGCGCTGCGCCCGCGTCTCCCCCTCCTCGTCTCTTGCCATCTCCCACTTTTGTCTTGTCTGTCTCTTCTTTTGGGGCCATTTCCCGTGTTCTCTGATTTCTTTCTCTCTCTCTCCTTTCCTCCCTCCTCTCTCAGTCCCTTCTTCTGTCCCCAATTCTGATTCCTACCGCCTCACCGAGGTTGATCCATCCATCCCTCCATCCGTCCACCCATCCATCCATCCACTCACCCCCATCCATCCCTTCCCTCCTCCCTCCCTGCATGTATGGGGTACCACTCAGTTATTTTTGTCGGGGCTTGTAGTGAACAGCGAGCTAGCATTAAGAACCCCTAATCAGTCCCAGATTTTTTTTTCCAACAGATTGCCACATATTTGAGCATGTACCTTGTTCAGTGCCTCCTATGGGGAGAAAAATACATCAGTGGTCAAGTTATAAATCTCTTGAGTTATTAGGGTGAGTGGACAAGAAATATCTGGTTTTGGAGACAAGATGTTTGTTAAATTCTCTCCTTGACATTTATTTTTTCTCTAATGAGCATAGGCAACGCACCTGGAAGCCAATCCTTGCAACAAGTATTTAGAGCACAGTGCCACCTTAGTCTGCCCCTGGGGCAGGATGAGCAGAGCCAGGCTGGGGAGGCAGGGAGGGGGTGGGGTAAGGGAGACAATGGAAGGCAAAGGTGGTCTATTGAAACCTTCCCATGTGAGAGAATGCAAGGAATGGGAAATAAACTGAGACTCCTCTGGGCAACTATTACAGATAATAAAATAAAAATATCAGGGAATGGCAAAATATATACTAGCAACATCTCTGATATACAGACATTAAGTTACATAGTAACTGCTGTCTGAGATATTATACATTTTATCACTAAAATGATGGCAGCTGAAATGAATGGCTTTATTTATATTAAGTAGGAGGAAAATAATTCCCATTAATACCAAAGATTGTCTTAGACCTATACCAAGGGAAGAAATCTAGGCAATCAAGTCTAATTAAGTTTTGAGAAATAGGGTATAAGCAACACATACTGACACTGATTTTTGAATATATAGATATAGTTTAATATGTATGTATAATGTATAATCAATATGTATATTCAAAAGCATCTGCAGACATATATGGTAAGGTGTTTTGTTTTTAAGGATGTTAATTACTAACTGTAGAGTTAGCTTCATAAAAGTAATTCAAACTGGTCTTCAAGTTTATTGTGTTTTTCAATGATAACTCAGCAATTTTAACTTCGTATTTGATACAGAAAAGGAAATTTGGCATCAGGTAATTCACACAAAAATGAAAAGAAATTGAACTGGATGGAGGGCTGTGGTATATTTAGTGAAAAATTTACAATGTCAGGTAAAAGGATATCCAACATAATTATAGGCATGCATGGGGCTTTAAAAAAGTATATTGTTTGATGAGTTGAAGCATTCAGCATCTTAAAAAATATATTATTTGGGCCCTGTTGGGGCACTCCTGTAATCCCAGATACTTAGGAGGCTGAGATTTGAGGATCTCAGTTCAAAGGCAGCCTGGGTGGAAACTCTGTGAGACTCTTATCTCCAATAAATTACTCAAAAAATTATCTGTTGCAATGTATATATATTAGATTTTATTAGCATAAGTGAATTGTACAAATTAACTGATATTTTTACACATGTAGCATGCTTTGTTCATGTTTAGTTCCCTCTCCTTTAGCCCTCTCTTATCCCCTTTGCCTGAAGACTTTTCTGTTAGGGCTAGTATGAGACCTCAGTCATTCTGAGCAGCTAAAATTATAGGTGTGAACCACCATTCTCTGGCTCAGATTTTGTTTTTGATTTTTTCTTCTTTTTCAGGAATCCAGGAGATGACAACTTACATTTAAAATAAATAATAACATCAGCTAAAAAGTAATAGCTATCTTTTGAGCTTCGGTGCTTTAAAATTTATCCCCCCCCCCGCATTTCTATGTCATTGAGAAGATCCATACTTTTAATAAGGTTATTTCCTGTCTTTAGACGGAACTATTGCTGGCACGTGAGAGTCTGGGCAAGCAGTTAAATATATAAACCACGGATTTTCTCCCATGAAAGTTGTCACTGGAGCTGTGGCTGTGGCTAGTGACTTATTTTTGGTCTATAACTTACCATCAGAGCTGCTATTGATTGAGTTCTTATCTGCTACCATTCACAGAACACTGCCCAATGCCCTGAAAGGAAGATCTCCATCCCCATTTACTTAAAGGGAAACTGAGACCCGAAGTGATTTTTTTCCCCAAGGGCATACAGCTCCTGAGTGGTTGGGCTGAGACACCCAAATACCCTGGAGCCTTCAGGCTCCAGGTTAATTCAGACCCGCTATACAATTAACCGTGATGCTGCAGCCTCAGCTCCAGATGGCATGACCTGTTGGTTGGAATGCTGCTTGGGCCATTCTAGGTCAAGGTTGGCTCTGCATCCCCACATCTTCAGGGGCCCTGGGATGCACTGGGTTTACCCTCTGCTTTCCTTCTTCCTGTTGCTACAGGCTTGGGCAGCTGAGGGAACAATGAGATGGAATCACCCCTTCCACGGTTCCCATAGCCAAGCAGTGTTAAGACGAAGTCTAGCCGAGTCTAGCCTAGTGTAGACTTGGAAGGGTTCTGAGAACCTTGCACTTGGCTTTGAAAGCAAAACCTTGCTGCTTGAAGGGTACAGCCATAGTTGGATGGGGAGCCTGTGGTGGCTGAGTAGAAAGTGGTACCACCAGATAGCCTCCAAACTTCAGTTTTAATTTTTTAAGTCTTGTAAAGAATATGCCTAAACACATTGCTATTCCTTAAGCAAAGGCAGGGATTCTGGTCACTATGTAGAGAAAGTTAATTGAGACCTGGTCTCTAATCTGCAGCTTAGTGGAGAATGCCTTCAGACATCTCAGGAAAATGGGATCTTCCATTGTTTTATTTGTATTCCATTGCCTATGGATGGAAAAGAAGGAGGAAAATGCTAGGCATTTTTGTCTTTTGTTTTATTTTATTTTTCTGGTCCTGGGGCTTGAATTCAGTGTCTGGGTGCTGTCCTTATACTTTTATTCTCAAGGCTACTGCTCTACCAGTTGCATTATAACTTCCTTCTGGAGTGTGTGTGTGTGTGTGTGTGTGTGTGTGTGTGTGTGTGTGTGTGTGTGTGGTGTTAATTGGAGATAAGAGTTTCAGACTTTACTACCCAGGCTGGCTTCAGCCTCAATCCTCAGACCTTTGTCTCCTGAATAGTTAGGATCACAGGAGTATGCCACTTGGGTCTGACATTTTGTCATTCTGAAAATACTGTTGTCAACGGATTTCTGAGAGTCACAAATAGTAAGAAGGTGGCCATGGAGTGACTATATCTCTTTGTGCTAAATGTGATAGTTTATGTTCTTGGCACTTTAGATATATTAAGCTGTCTAGTCTAACCTAATCTAGCCTTAGATATAGTAATCTAACTAATCCAGTGAGGTAGACACCCAAGTGTTCCTTTTTATAGATGTAAAAACAGAGGCATGAGCTCACACCTATATCTTCTGTCCC